>NC_135331.1:17919218-18231142 GCF_023851605.1 Tamandua tetradactyla
TAAGCCAATCAGGACTCACCTAGAATGGGCAAAGTCACATTTCCATCTAATAAAAAAGGTCATACCCATAATTAGGCATGTAACATCTTCATGGAAGTAATCTAATCAAAGGGTCACATCCACAACTGAGTGGGTCAATCTCCGTGAAAACAATCTAATCAAAGGTTTCCTCCCTAAACAATAGGTCTGCCCCCAAAAGATTGGATTAGGAAAAGAATGGCTTTTCTGGGGTACAGAACATCTTCAAATCAGCACATGTGCTAAGTGGGGACAGAGGCTAAAGAGACAGTAAACAAGCAAACAAATAGAGGAACAAAATAATCATCTTATGGCATAAACACCTTGATGAATATAAAACAGTGATTCATTAGAAGGACCAGAGTTGGAGGAAGTGTGAGGCAGCAGCAATTCTGGCTTAGCTTTGGTGACGCCATGCTGTTCTGGGGGCTCCTACCTCTCCAAGTGCTGCTGCTCCAGCAGGCCGCCCGGTGCTTCCGGGCTGAGTGGGCCGGAGGCTCAGGCCTTGGACTACCCTGCCCTCTGCCCTGGATGACCTCAATCACCACTTCCACCTGGAGGACTCAGACGTGCATATTTCTAGGCAAAATCTTTCATCTGAGCTTCCGGTCAGTATAGGCAGCTCCCTCCTTAACATCTCCTCCTGGATGGCTTGAAATCTTGAGGGAAATTTAGCACTTTGGTCAAGGGGCAAGCCAGGAACTGGAAGGCAAACCAAGGAGTCAAACTACAGCCATCATCTCCTCTCATGTGTCATTTTGATAAGCACAAAGCACCTGTTTATTTGTAGCACCAAATTTGGATGGACTTGTGTCCCCCGGGTTGGAGGTATCCTTGGGCTCCGTCCACTTTCTGGTGGGTGTGGACATATTGAGAATAAGATCTCTTCAGGACATTACTTCAGTTAAAGTGTGGCCCCATGGAATCAGGTTGGGCTTTAATAGGGATTACTGGGGTCCTTTATACACAGAGTGGGAGTCAGATGGAGAAAGGAGCCAGGGGAAGCCACCCCGTGCAGTGCCATGTGGCAGAGAGGCCAAGGTCAGAGGCGCACTGGCAGCCAGCTCCAGAACACCGGAGTCTTCTGGAAGAAAGCATCATCTTGCTGATTTCTTGATTGTGGACTTCTCCTAGCCTCAAAACTGTGAGCCAAAAAACTCCTGTTGTTTAAGCCAATCCATGACATGGTATTTGTTTTAGCAGCCAGGAAATGAAAACAGATGCATTGGCATCTAAGAAGAGATATACTACTTCTCCTAATTGCTGAGGCTGTTATTATTACTATTAATATATTACCACTATTGTTACAGCAATTAAGAGGTACCCTCATCTGGCACCTCCAGTACAGGAAGCATCACGCTATAGCATTTACGTATAAGAGCTCTAATTCTCATCACTATCTTGCAAGAGAGATTCATGATATCTCCATCTTATAGATGAGCAGACTGAGGTACACAAGAGTGAAAAAAGTTTGCAATAGACCCAAGTCCAAAGAGAGAGTGTCGCATATGTTATTTTTTTTTAGTGAATACAGAAAGTTACAAAATAGGATGTGACAAGTGATTTTATCCTCAATAGAAGCAGCAGCTCCATCTATATATATGTGTGTGTCACAGAACTGCTGGCTGTGCAGTAAAACCCATTTGTCCTTCCTCTTAGAAACAGGTTTCCTAGCTTTATTTGCAGGGAGGTGTGGCCAAGGGACCAAGTACCAGCCAAGGACACATGAGTGGAACTGATATGTGCCACTCCTAGGAATAGTTCAGAGAAACCTCCCACCTATGACCCTCTCTGTCCTTTCCTCTTTTTCCCAGCAAGCCCAAGAGGACGGCCAAACCAAAAGATGGATGGGATTTAGGTTGCTAAACACTTGGAAAAATCCACCTGCCATCCAGAAACACCCACAATGAACTGTCTTACGAGAAAGAAAGAAACTTATATTGTGTTAAGCCACTTCAGTTTTAAGGCTTGCTTGTTACAGCAGCTACAGTTATCCTGATAGATACAAAGTGTAAATTCGTCCACATTCTGAGAAAAATGCCTGGAGAGATATAAACCAAAATGTGAATGTGATTCTGTTGACATTAAGGGTAATGTTCCTTTTCTTCTTTTTGCTGATCAGCATTTTCTATAACAAACAAGTTATCACTTGTATAACAAGGCAAAACATTTTCTATGTGATGACAGATATCGCACACGCTAATTAAGAATCTCTGAGATGTGGGGAAAGTGGTGGCTGGTAGCAAGGTCTTCACCCATGCATGTCCTGTGCCGGTCATATGATCTTTTACCAACAGGCGAAGGCAATGTACATGAGATGATGCTAATAATAATAATAATGAAAATCATGCCGTTCATTTATAGCACTTCCTTCACAAAAGTCCCGGGGTGCTTTACATTTCAGCACAATTAAAGGCAGCCACAGACAAAAACCTTTTCAGCTGTGCTTTATAAAGGGAAAGCGACTCAGCTTTTTGAGCATAAAAGGAAGCCGATTCCACTGGATGGCGGGGGACAGATCTTCATGTGCTCAGGCCCCCCAACTCTTGCATGTTATATTTAGGACAATCAAACTGGCCTGAAGAAAAAAAATGTCAGAAAGCCCAAAAGTACAGAGTTATGAAAAAAAGCAAGTGGAAATCTCATGCGCATGTCAAGATTAGCACAAGAAGTGCCTTCCATTTGTCTGTCTGTCAAGTACAGGGACCGGGCGCTATTATATCTGACAGCACGAAAAAGAGGAACTGATCTGGAGTTGGAAATAAATAATCAATTAAATAGCTGCTGATATTTACTGGATTGAAAACACTGTCCCCTGAGTCCATGCACTAGGATAACTTTCCAGAAACTACAACCTCCACAGGGGTCCCTGGACCTGGTAAGTCCTGAAACCTAGAGGGCCCAGCCTCTCCAGAACATCACCTAGTTCCATCTCCCTACCCCATATTACTGACAGCCTCTTCCAACATGAAAAAGTTAGAATGGGCATAGCCCAAATACCCCTAAAGTGTGGGATAGAAAAATCAAAGGTGATGGCGGATGTTCTAGTTTGTCAGCTGCCAGAATGTAATATACCAGAAACAGAACGGCTTTTACAAAGGGGAATTTAATGAGTTGCTAGTTTATAATCCTAAAGCTGAGAAAATGTCCCAATTAAAACAAGTCTATAGAAATGTCCAATCAAAGGTATCCAGGGAAAGATACCTTGGTTCAAGAAGGCTGATGAATTTCAGGGTTTCTCTCTCAAGTGAGAAGGCACATGGTGAAAACACAGTCAGGGTTCCCTACTCATCTGGAAGGGCACATGGCAAGCACAGCATCATCTGCTAGCCTTCTCTCCTGGCTTCCTGTTTCATAAAGCTCCCTGGGAGGCATTTTCCTTCTTCATCTCCAAAGGTCACTGGACTCTGCTTCTCGTAGCTATGTCGTTCTGCTCTGTTCTCTTAATCTCTTTCATTCTCCAAAACGTTTCCTCTTTTATAGGACTCCAGAAACTTATTAGGACCCAGCCAAATGGGTGGAGACATGTCACCTAATCCAGCTTAACGCCACTCTCGATTAAATCACATCTCCAGGAAGATGATCTGATCACAGTTTCAAACATACAGTATTGAATAGGGATTATTCTATCTTTATGAAATGGGATTTTGATTAAAACATGGCTTTTCTAGGGTTCATACATTCTTCCAAACCAGCACAGTGGAGTTATACAGAGAAGGTGGGGTTTTACAAAAGTGTATCAGTGCTGAATCATTATATTGATATTTCTTTTAATCTCCAGTATCTTAGAGCAGCTAGAAGTATAAATGTAAAATTGTGGAACTGTAACCCAGACCAAACTCTGAAATCTGTTCTACAACTAACTGTCGCACTGTGCTTTGAAATTTATTGCTTTTTTTGTATATATGTTATTTTTCACATGCACACACATGCAAAAAGTTGATTGTGACGATAAAAAAATATTTATTCCTTCTAGCCTCCAATGTCCTAGAGCAGCTAGTAGGAGAAATCTGAGAGGATGGTATGGTAGCCCATGACAAATTCTGGGATCTGTCCTGTAACTACGTATTGAAGAGTGCTTTGAAAACTATTGCTTTTTTTCTTTCTTTGCTTTATATATGTTATATTATATAATCAAAAAAGTTCAAACAACAAACAAACAAACAAACAAAATGCTGTTCAATGAGGCCCCGTGGGATTTCATCACTTCCTGTCCCTGGGAGTTGGGTGAAAGTTTGATGTGTCACTTGAGAACATGCCAGACTCTCAGCACCAAGTGTGAGACTGATAACACACGCCCAGTGAGAAATTTAAAATAAATAAAATTCTCCTGAAGGTGTGGGGGAAACCCAGCCCTCTCCTGATTCCTCTTTCCTGGGTGCACAGCCCAAGCCCCTCCATCACACTGAGATATGCATGTGAGGCCCCAATATCTGACCTCCTAGCCCCTGGGGAAGCATCCTGACAAAGTTCTCTGAGTTCTTAAAGACAGAGGGATCATTCAGGCATCTTTCCGGGGAGCCAGACACATGTCCTCTGCCTGTGCCCTTCAGAGGTGGGTTTGGGAGCTGCCACCCAGCTGAGTGTCAGAGCAGACAGGAGGTGTGCCATCAGGAAACTTCCCGAGTTGTGAGCTGCCCCTGTTTAAAACTCCTCACTGGCTCCCCACTTCCCATTGCATTAGAATAAACTTCATGTCCTTTCCCACACCTTTGAGGTCCTGCATGATCTGGCCACTATAGTTATTTTTTTCCTACTCCTCTCCCATGGCTCACTTGCTTCCTTCTGGTCTCACACATGCCCCACTTGGTCATACCTCAGGGCCTTTGCACCTGCTATTCCCCCTACCAGGAATGCTCTTACTCTGCCTCTTTGCCATACCATCTCCTCCTCCCCATCTAGGTCCCAGTTCAAATGTCACTTCCCCCAAGAAGCCTCCTCTGAACCCCCCTCTTTAAGGTCACCCTTTTGTCACTCTTGACCCATGGACCTGTTTGTTGCCTTCATGGCATTGATTGCAATGCCTAAAGTTGGCATTGTTTGGTACTGGAATGTAAATTCCTTGTATAAACTGCCGAAACTGTATTCTGAGCACTCAGTCCGATGACTATCTGTGGAAAGGACTTCATAGCAAATGTACATTCACCCTGCTATGAAATTAAATCATCCGCTGAGTGTTACTACAGAAGGGCTGAGCCCTGCCCCAGACTAATTAAATTAGAAACGCTTGGGTGGTGGGGGAGGGGAGCGATGTTGACTCCCAGGGGACATGTGGTAATGTCCGGAGACCATGCCGGTGACCATAACAGGGGAGGGAGGTGATGCTACTGGCATCTAGTGGGTGGAGGCCAGGGATGCTGTCAAATGTCCTACAATGCTTACAAAAGTTTCCACAAAAAGAATTCGCAAGTCCCATATGTCAACAGAGCCAAGGTTGAAAACCCTAATTTAGGGGTAGAGCCAGGCATAGGTATTGTGTGAAAAGCCCCCCTGACTCCTGCCAACTTCTGTCTCCTCATCTTCTCCCCTCCTGCCCTCCCCACCGTCAGTACCTGCTCACTCCAGCCCTGGGCCTTCGCACTTGCCATCCTCTTGGCTAGGGTGCCTGCCCCCCAACCCCAGGTCCTCCCAGCTGCTCCTGATTATTCAGGTTTTCTGCCCAAACATCACTTCTTCAGAGACGCTGCCCGGAACCTGCTTCATTCCCCTCTATCACATTGTGGGTTTATTTCCTTCACCACATTTGGCACTAATTTAAGCTCATGACTACTTCAGTGCTAGTAGGTCTCCACCAGCACTGCCCCGCCCCAATGCCAGCACCCAGAAAACAAGGCCCATGTCTGTCTTGCCCCCTGCCATCCTCCAAGTGTCAAGCATAGTAGCTGGCACTTAATGTTTAATAAATATCCATTGATTGAATGAGTGAATGGATGGATAAATGGACCAGCATGGGGGCATATAACGGTCTCCAGATGTTGGAGGATGGGGTACATTGATGAAGACCCAGGCGTTTGCCCTGACTCCACTTTCCTCTCCTGGTCTCAGTCTTCAAATCTATAAAATGGCAGGGTTGGGTTCCACGGGCTCAGGTCCCCTGAGGAAGTCCATTCGAAGGCACCGATTTGAGGATCTTTGCTTCTGGCTCTATCTCCATGACACCAAGCCAAGGAGGGCTGCCCACCCTCTCGCTGCCAGATAAATAAATTACCTTCGCACTGAGATCCCGACATTCGGTAATTCTATCTAGTCTGTTTTCATTGGAAACTGTCCTGTTTCCATTTCTCTCTGCATTAGCTGGCCACATTTGACACCAATTCTCTGGGCGCACAGCGGGTACTCCAGGGTGACAGTCTCTAGGGCATGGCTCCCAAATATCAAGCAGATTAGAATTAGCTGGGGACCTTGGTTAAAAGATCTCTGTCTGCAAATAGGTTTCATTCCTTAGGTCCAGGGAAATGGGAGGTCAAATAACACCCCCAGGTCCAAATCCCTGGACCTGTACAAGTCAAAAAGGTATCTGCAGATGTGATTACATTGCATTACTGTCCGAGTGGGCTCAATGCAATAAAAAACATCCTTAGACAAGGAAGGAAGAGGGAGATGCAACAACAGGGGAGGGCAGTGTGCCAGGGGAAGCAGGACACCACACTGTTGGCTCGGAAGATGGAGGGAAGGGACCATGAGCCGAGGAATGCACAGAATACAGCTCCAGTAGCTGGAAAAGCAAGGAAATGGATTCTCTCCCCGAACCTCCAAAAAGAAACACAGCTCTGCTGACACCTTCATTTTAGCCTAGTAAGGCCTGCTTTGGATTTCTGACCTCCAAAACTCTAAGATAATAAGTGGGTTTTGTTTTTAAGTCACCAAGTTTGCTATTATTTTTTGCAGCAGCCATAGAAAACGAATACTGGCAGTACCCAGGAATCTGTGTTTTAATGACTCCCCCACCCCTGTGACTAATGCAGGAGATTCAGGTGGTCCAAACTTTGGGAAGCACTGAGCTGGACCTGTCCCAGTCTGCTTCTCAAACACAGCCTGTTCTCAGAGAACCAAATGACTTTTTCAGAGTTGGAAGGATCTACACAAACATCTGGCTCCACTGACTGATTTTACAGATGGGGAAACTGACGCCCAGGAAACCCTGCGGCAAGGTAGAACAGTGAGAGATGTTTTCATTCAACTCTATCTTTACTGGCTTTCAAATTCCATTTGGAGTTTTTAAAACGAGCGATTGCGCAGGCTATCAATAGTTTTGCAATAATCTCATAATGACCCCAATCGTGAAACAATTTAGCAATCCCGCTGCTAATTGCATTTGTGGATATAGCAATTGGGTAACTAGTTGGTTATTACTCATGCCCCAAGAGCCATACATATTGCATTACAAGGAAGCTAATCTTAGAAATACTTGTTAACTTTGATGATAATTACTAAGTAATTGGCTAGAACACGCCATTGTGAATTTATATGGAATATGCCAGGTAATTATCTGGTCTTATGTTCCCTGTAAAATAATCCAGTGTGCAAAAATTGTTCCAGTTGGTTGGCTGTTGTCCAACTACCAACCTCTGCCAACCAATCGTATGAATGCAAGTGATTAATTAAATTACTCAAATGTTTGGTTTCCAACTGAATGTTCAGATAAGAAACCTGGAGAGCCAACGACTAGATGCTACTGAATGGGAGAGAGGGGTGCACAGAGCTGCTCCCCAAGATAATATATAACAACATAATAATATGGAATAAATACCACTTCTTTGGGGCTTATCTGGCATCCTTGAGGCTTCATGCAAAATCCCCAAACACTTCAGGGACCAATTACATGTCCCAACGCTGCAGAGTTGTTATCATGATGCCAGGAAAAGGCTGCATTATTTGTGAAATCTGTAGGCAGTTCTAGTGCTTGGGGAGGGTGTTCAGAGTTTTATGCACAATAGAAGAGAGCCGCAAATACAGCTGGCTTGCAGGATGGGGGACACATTTTCATAATGACCACTCGTTTTTCAAGGATGGCTGCTAACCGAACCCATCTATTCCCAATTAGGCACCCCTTGGGAAAGGGGGTGAGGGAGGCATGAATTACTGGCCTCACTGACAACACTGAAAAACTCAGAAGGCAGGGAGATGGTGGGGGGTGGGGGGGGTGGCCTTAGAAAGGCCAGCAAAGGAGATGAGATGATGGGTCTCAAAATTTCTAATTTGGAGATATATTAAAAAAAAAAAAAGGCAGGGGAGAGGTTAGTATGCCAGAAGGCAAAGAGCTGACCAGAGAAAGCTGGCATAACAGACTGATGGACAGCCAAGGGAAGTAGGCCAGACTTGTGCATCAAGTAAAGGAGAAGGCAACTGCCTTCTAAAAGAATGATGTGTACTGGATAAGGAGAAAGAAATGTAACGAAGGGTCTTGCTATGGTAGACTGTAAAAATGGCCACAGATTTTCTCTGTCTCTGCATCTCTCCTCCTAACTGCAAGGCTGCAGATCTACCCATCAAGAGATAGAGTCTGTTTCTTCACACCTTGAATCTAGGTTGATTGTGTTGCTTGGGCCAACAGACCTTAGTTAATGAGACACAAGCAGAGATGTGAAACGCAGTTGCGTGTTGGGACTTGAACTCCTGCTACACTTGGAATTCTGAGACCCCCATAGGAATGAGCCCATGCTAGTCTGCTGGGGGATAAAGAGGTTGTGCAACAGAGGAGCAGCAGGGCATGCAGCCGACATTCTGCCAACCAGTAAGTATGTAAGTGAAGCCATGCCAGATTGAATAGCATCCAGCTGACCTCCAACACCTACAGGAGCCCAGTGACTAAGCCTGGCTCAGACCAGAACTATCCACTGGATAGAGGGAAACCATTAAGTTTCAGGAGTGTTTGTTACACAGCAAAAGCTTACTGATACACTTATATAATCAGAATAGCTCAGCCCCTGAATATTATCTGGGATGATTATTTGAGGACCACTTCTGCCGGTACAAAGCTGAGAATCACCATTTTTACCATGGTATAAGGAAGACTGAATTCCTAAATCTCCTAGATCTCTAGTCCTTTGCAAGCATTTACCATTCCATACCAGGGCGCCCCATCAACCCTCCATCTGCACAATCAGTGGTGACAGATGATAATGCAGTTTCTACCAATCACCAAGACCTTATAATTGGACTCAATGAGGCTTTGTATCAAAAGGGACAGTTCAGAGACACACCAGCCCTTTCCTGAGTGCACAGGTCCTACCAAGACGCAAGTCTTGAGTATTTGGAATCTCATTGTTTGATTGGATGTGGGAAGGAGAGGGCTCCTAATGTGATGTGTGACAACAATGGCCTAGTAAGAATGCTCACTGTGGCCGGCCCTAACACAACAGGTGAGCAAATGCCGGAGTTAAAAAACACCCAATGCTGGTTTCCCACCTGCTCAGCCGGAACCAAAGGTGTTGTTTTTCAATGCCCTGACTCACTGGAGGAGGTCAGGGGGAGAGTAAGTCCAAGCTAATTACTACTATCTGACATTGTCTTACTGTCAACTGTTTATGAAATACCCCTTCTGCACCCCCACAGACCATAAGTCCTGGGTATTAATCACGACGATCATAAAGCCCTGCAAACGGACTCTTCAACTTTAATGAAAACCAGAATAACTTTCATCAGAATCCCAGTCCAGGGTTGACAAACTATAGCCTTCGGGCCAAATCCAGCCCGCTGCCTGTCTTTGTAAATAAAGCTTTATTGGAATACAGCCAGCCCTGCTCATTTGTCAGCTATTGTCCATGGTTGCTTTCATGTTACACCTACAGAGTTGAGCAGTTGCTGCAGGGACCTTCTAGCCCACGAAGCCTAAAATACTGGGGTCCCTTACAGAAAAAGTTTGCAGAATCCTGTTTTAGTCTTGCTGCAGTTCATGCACATACTTAGACAAATACATACAAATACTTACTTGCCTTCGGGGACTCCCCTTTCAGTGCTCTCTCCAAGCACTGTTCTGCTAAAGAGTTGCAGCATTAAACGTGCCTTCAGGACCCTTACATCTTAAAACCGTGCAAGCTGTGAATGGCAGGCAGCACTAGAGATGCTCTAGTGACCGGAAGATGGTGTGAACCTCAACCTCAGCACCCTCCCGCTTCCCGGGTCGGGGGGTGGGGGCGGGAGCCCCGCGCAGATGGGGCTGACCTGGTGATGATGGCGAGGTGGGGCGGGCTCATGCAGGCGCCCATGAAGAGCACCACGTTCTCGTGCCGCGTCTGCCTGTAGGCCATCACCTCCCGCTTGAAGGCCTTCAGCTGGCCCTCGTTGTCCCTCTCGATGTCAATCAGCCGGATGGCCACCTCGCCGTGCCAGCGGCCGTGGTACACCTGCCCGAAGCGGCCCTTCCCGATGAGCTCGCCGACCTCCAGCTGCTCGAAGGGGATGTCCCACTCCTGGAGGAAGATGCTGGTCTGGCTGGCCTTGCGCGGGAAGCTCCGGGCCGACAGGAGGGACAGGTTCATCTCCTCAAAGTCGTCCTCCGACTCCTCGGCTTCGTCGCGGCCCTCTTCATTCTGGGGCCGGAGCGGGGGAGAGAGTGATAGAGAGGTCAGGGCCCTTCCTGCCGCTGCCCGGCCGGCCCATAAGGCCCTGCTGGGCCCCATGGGCATGTGTGGGTCCGGCCACGTTTCTGCTGCCATGTGCATCTCCCTCTGTTCTCCCAGGTAGCTCTTATCTAGGCATACAATGAAGAGGCTAAAAGGGCCATCGTGATGGTCCAACCCTGTTGAGCTTTAGGAGAGGGGAAACTGAGGCACAGAGCAGGGAAGTGCTAAGGTGACCACCTGTGCTTGTTTTCTGGGACTGTCTCAGTTTAAGCGCTGAAAGCCCCGTGTCCAGGAAACCCCTTGGCATGGGCAGAACAGGACAGAGGTTACAGGGGAAACTGAGGCACAGGGCAGGGAAGTGCTAAGGTGACCACCTGTGCTTGTTTTCTGGGACTGTCTCAGTTTAAGCGCTGAAAGCCCCATGTCCAGGAAACCCCTTGGCATAGGCAAAACAAATGGGTGGTTACCCCAGGAAGTGCCTTGTTCTGGGTCACGCAGAACTTGGGTGAAAAATCAGGTCTTTCCACTCCCAACATCAGATGTCCTTCCCGTCCTACTCGTCATTTGCTCCCCCAGCAGCACTGGCAAGGTGGGAAGAAGCCACGTACCTGACTGTCTATGTGCTTGCGATAAATGCAGGTGCCTCAGGCATCTGCATCTACCATGTAATGGGCCTCAATATCAAGTGCCTCCTGCTTCCCCTGGGGAATCTGGAATTGATGACTCAGAAGCTCGGAGAGGCCTGAGCTGGCGTCCACAAGCCACAACCTGGGGTTTCTGCTGTAGTACTTGCTTGAAGCCATGAAGGCAGGAGACACAGAGTATGAGGTTAATGGGGCAGGCTTGGCAGACCAAGTGAGCTTGAATCTTGTCACTGTGTGACTTTGGGCAAATCACTTCACTTCTTTGAGCCTTTTCTCCCTCATCCTTCAAGTGGGGGGGGGCAATAAAACCTGCTTCTGGGGGGCAGTGTGAGGTTTTAAATGAGAATTAAAACCCATAAAGCGCTTTGCACAGAACTGACCACCTGGGATACCCTGGGATGCCTGAGAAAATGCAGACTCCTGGGCCCCACCCAGAACTACTGAGCCTAAAATCTCACCAGGTGAGGCCCAGAAATCTGCATATCTAACACAACCAACCACATGAATCATGTCACTTAGGTATGACAGCCTACGGTTAAATGCTGAAGATCCGGGGACCCAAACGGACTGGTATCTGGGGGAGGGGGACTCAGGAGCATGGGGGTGTGTGTTGGGGGGGGGCTGCCTCTTGTAGTCCTGCTGGAATGTGGGAGCCAGGGGGGATTCCCAGGGGCCCTGGGGCCCGATGAGACTGTCCTGAGAAGGTGGGCGCTTGTGTGGGTGAGGGTCTCCCTGGCCCAAGACACCTGAGCAAGCTGCACCCTCCACCCCTGACAACACACACCGAAGAAACGACCCGGAAAACACTGGCTTCCTCCAGGAGCATTTTCCAACCCCACAATCATTCCAGAATAGGGTGTGATTTCCTCTGGAAACCCTGACTCTATTCCGTTCAGCCTGGGACAGCCTGGCAGGGCCAAGGGGTCAGAACTTCAGATTCTCAGCAGAGGTGGGAAGAAACCCCAGAATCTTCTCAACAACCTGCCTTGAGCCCGGCCTCCCAGGAAGCCCCAAACCACTCCCACTTATGCTTTATGAGGCCTTGGGGGCACATGCCCCTCGGTCCCAGGCCAGCTCTGAGCTGATTTTTCAAGTAAAAATGCAAATTGCTGGCCGACTTCCGCACTCCTCAGATTTTCCGTGATGCACACCATGTCACGGCCCATTAGGCTCCGTGCCGGGAGAGGCCACCACTTGTTAATTGTGCCCGAGTCAGAACATCCATCAAACAGGGCCCCCGCACCCCACGGGCCCCGAGCCCGCTGCGCCATTCAGGACTAGGGGCTGTCTCTGCCAAGTTCTGGGCAGCCCCTGGAGAAAGTTGTTCACCGCTCTCCAATTCTCACCTCTGAGGTTGGCTCCACTTCAATTTGAAGTAATGGATTTCCTTCCAAGCTTTAAAGAAAGGAAAATAAACATGACCCTTGGGTGAAAAGGCAAGTCCATGAATCGAGTTTATCCATGGATGAAGAGTTTCAAAATGCAAAGTCCTCACCGCTAAGCTTTTATCTCACATTTCACTTGGCACTACGTCTCCAAACCAATCCATAAACTCTCCATAAAGGGGGACCGTGCGGGGCGTTGTTTGAAATAGATTTCCTGGGCTTCTTGGGGCTCATTTTTCTTTATTGCTTCAGTTTCCATTCACCTAACAGCTTCCTTATAAATTGGCCTAAACACCATAGGTGAAAGAATGATCAGATTTCTAGGGGTTTGCTTGGAAAGAATTAATCAGATATCCACAGCTGACTTGGATTCGGAATCTTTGAAAGGATCCCAGTGCCCATTTGTTTGTTGGCTCATTTATTTGGTCCTTCATCCATTTATTCGTTCAACTAGAATTATGTGCCAGGCACAGGCTAGGTCTTTAGAGGGATACAGAGTTGAAACTGGGATGACTTCTGACGTTAAGGAATATTCCATCACTACTGAAGGAACTAAAGCAAGTTTGTACATACTGTGCACAGAGACTAAAAGTGACAACAGTCAAAGGTTAGGTATGAATGAATGGAGCATGGCAGAAATTCATGGAGAGAATGACTGGATTATCTGCAAAGTTCACAGTGTTTGAGTTAGACCCTGTCAACTACATTGGATGAGGATGTGTGAAATGAGAAGGTACAGCTGTGAAACCCATATGGGACTAGGACACGTGTGTGTGTGTGTTTGTGTGTGTGTGTACATGTGAGCTCATGAGCTACACTTGTGGTCTAGATGTGCAGACATGCTGGGATGGGCGTTGGCGTCACAGTGTGTCTGTGTGTGAGTGTCCCGAACATGCCAAGTGCTGTGTAGCTATTACGGGATGTTCTCTGTTAGGGGTGGTTTTATATGCAAACGAGTTGAGTGGCCATTCTGGGGGTGTTGGGCGCATGCTGTATGTTGATGGTGTGATGAGATGCACTGAGGGTGAGAAGGGAGTATCAGGTACCTGGTAGATAAGGTGGAAGTAGGGGCACAGTGAGTGCTAGAAGTGTGTTTCCGGGGTGGCTTTTAGAATAGAGGATGTGTGCATGCCTGAGGTGTGGAGGAGGGAAAAAGTAATCAGGCTGCTGAAAAAGATATGGAAGGACTGGAGCTGGTGAGGGCAATCCCATTCACCTTTTCTATTTCCCTAATGGAAAGCTTAGCAGATTCCCACTCTCCCTCATTTGGGGGGCCTCCCCTATCCTGAGCTTCAGACCCCAACAAGCCACTGAGCCTGCAGAACCAAATGACTTGCTGGAGGGAGTCCTGGAGAGGGGGAGTCCAGCCACAAAATGGCATCTGCCATCATATTAACCAATCATTATAGTATGGGCTGGAAGGGCTTAACGAAACCACATAACGACAGCTGCTCGTGCCAGCAGCCTGACATGCTGGGAGAGATTTCGGTGGGAAACTGCAGCTGGAGCTTCTCCTCCCACCCGGAAAGAAAATGTACATGGGCCATTGTCCTGCTTTCTGTGCATCGAGTCATGATGACAGCAGGTGGGGTTATTGAATTATTTCCCTTCTGCCAAGAGTTAGTTCCCATCATTCCACACACATTCAAGCAGAATGCAGGCAGCTACTGACGGGCACTTCCTGACGGTCAGCTAATAACCCGGAGTTTGTCTTGCACAAACTGTGGAATTGGCTTACGTGCAGCACAGAAATGATCCGGAGATGGATGTCAGCACGATATCCCCCGGCAAGCTGCTGCTGCTTTGATTTCAGAGCTGCACCAACCAGGTCTCTAACAGACTCCCTCATACAGGTCGGAAAGGATGAGCAGTTGCGAGTTGAGGAACTGGTCAAACTGACATGAGGTCCCCTAGCGTGGCCCAGCCTCTGGTCACAGCCATGAGGCTAAGTTAAATGACGGTGATTTCACGCCAACTTTGCACAACAGACCAGGTGGAAAGAGGTTCTGTGTGCTAGGGAGCTAAGGAGGCTACAAAAGCTGTTCATCTTAGCACTGATCACAATAGTGAAGCATGGAACACCACGTAGGATCCAGAAATGCTGCAATGGTTCAGAAAAGTTTTCTATATCAATATGGAATTCATAGCCATTGAAAACAATGTTTATGAAGAGTCTGGAATAATATGGAAATGCTAGGTCATAGCATTAATGGATAAAAAAGAAGAATGGAAGCCGCATCTATCTTGGGTCACAAGTGTGTAAAAGTTGGACAGGAAGAACACACCTCTAAATGCCGACAGTGGGCGGTTTACGAGTTGTAATTTTTCCCTTTTTTTTTTTTTTTTTTACAGAAGGGCCCACATTTTTTCAAATGAGCTATTATTGTTTTTATAATGGTCTAAACCAGGGATCAGCAAACTTCTTCTCTGAAGGGCCAGAGAGTAAATACTTTCAGCTTTGCGGGCCACCCAGTGCCCGTGGCATCTCCTGGGCTCTGCCATTGGAGCGCAAAAGCAATGCAGAGAAATGCATTAACAAGTGTGCGGTGGCCGGGGGCCAATAAAAGTTGACTTGCAAAAGCAGGCAGCTGGCTGGCTTTGCCCTGCAGGCTGCAGTCTGCAGATCGCTGGTATAAAACCTAAATTATACTTCTTCAAAGGGGGTGGGGAGAGCAGGCGGGCTGAGGCTGACTGCCCTTTCATTAAGCTCCCCGGCACGTCGCCTTCCGGCTGCAGGAGGGTCCGGGGTTCCCAGGGAAAGGCTCCGGCCCCTGGAAACTCCCCTCGACAAGAGGGCCTGGGGACACGAGGTGGCTGGCACTGCCTCTCTCCACCTGGGCTGTCGCTGGCCCTCTCTTTGCCCTGCATCGTCCTCTCTACTTCTCTCCCCGGTCCCCCACCCCATTAATCCTGGAAGAGGAAGTAGAAGACAAGGGTGCTGAGCCAAGCAACGGGCGGGCTCGTGGCCTGGGGAAGGAGGTCTGTGTCCCACTTACATTGGATTTGAGGTCACTGGGTGCAGGATGACCTGGGGCGCCCGGGTCGGTGTCTCTGGCACTGGCACCACATCTGCAAACCAGACACTGGACAGTCAGAAACCAGTCACGTGTGGGCCCATGGCCAGCCCCAAGGCCTGTTCCCTTGCCCATCCTTCTGCTGGAGAGCAACTTCCAGGCCTTTCTGTTGTGCCCTTGGGTCCTCGGAACCCTTCCCTTCTCCATGTCCACGTCCAGCCACTATCCTGGGGTCTGGTGACTCCACTGTCTCCCTTTTTGACCTTGTCCACCCAGTGACATCCCACCCGACCCCTTCTATTCCAGCCACTGCACACCTAAGCAGGATTTGCCAAGAAAGGGCTGCTTCCAGCTCATACCAAACTCACCTGGAAAGATGAACTGCTGCTTGCATTTGTAGTAGTGGGATGCTTGCAAAAGAAAGGAAATACCAAAGTGAGAACCACCCAGGATCGGTCCCTCTGGGTACCAAACTGCGGTGACCACATGGTTATTCTCTGCTCCCTGCCTGTGCTTTCTATACCCCAGATTACAAGGGACTGAAGACACATATGAAGAAGCCAGAGCCCTAAATATTGAAGCCACCCCTCCTATTTTTGACATCTCAACCTTCCTGCAAACAAATCCTCTCACTCAGAGAGCCGCCGCCCTGAGCTCCTGTTCCCCGGCTCCTCTCTCCAAGACCCACAGCCTGGGCTGCCACCAAGACTCTCCTGCAACCCTTCCAGAGCAAAACAAAAGTCTACGTGTGCATTCAACAGGTCTCCATGGAGTGGCCACTAATGCCAGGAGCTTGGTTTGGTACTGAGGACACTGTGGACTTAGAAACCTGGGTCTCAGCCCTCACGAACCCCATAAGCAGGTCGTTCTGAATTAGGGACCGTGTCATGGATAAACGAGCACTGGAGAGAGAGTCATGGGGAAACTGCACCAGGTAGAGTGGTCAGGAGTTATCCACCCCTGCCTGACACCTCATTGAGGCTTGGGCAAGCCCTTCAATCTGGTTCAAAGTGATTTCATGTGCATCTACTATGTCCTAGGCTTTGGATGCAATTAATAAACTAATTCCCCTCCTGAAGTTCACAGTCAAGGGGCAGCTGCCTCTCATACAGTTTGAGGAGTACACGGCATGCAAGAAGACCGCTCTGCAAAGGGCTGGCTGCCACCGTGTCCACCAGGAAGGACTGAAGGAGATTTCTCCACATCTAAGCAGATGCTAAGGGGGTATAGGAGAGGATGTGAAAAAAGACACCAGGCCCTGGTGCCCCAAGCCAGCCATTTGTATATTTAAAGCATCTCCCTGCGGTGGGAGAATAAATGGGTAAAAAGTATTTAGTGAGGGAAATATAGCAATGTGTATCAAGAGCTTTAAAACTATACCTGCACTTCAACACAGCATTTATCCTTTTAACTCCAGGAATTTATTTTAAAGAAATAATAAGAGATGTGCCCAAGATATATGAAAAAGGATGTTCACTACAGTATTATTTAAAACAGTAAACAGTTGGGAATGATCTAGATGCCTTGATTTGTGATGTAAATCCTGGTGGATGGATTTTACAGGATGAATACTGGACAGCCATTAAAAATCACAGGGTACAAACATACTTAAGGACGCGGGAACAAGTTCACAAATGATTACCAACTTTAAAATATTAGAGTATAAAAGCAGTTTTCATCGCAGTTTTGTTAAATGCCTAAGTACACACACACAGAAAAAGTCTGTAAAGCTAAAAAATAAAATCTTATTTTTTCCCTTTCGGCAAAGGCACTAATGTGGCTTTTTAAACCTTTCTTTGTACTTTTCCTGTTTTCCAAATTTGTGCGCTGAGCATCGTCTCAGTTTTCTTGGTGCAGCTGTAACAAATTCCCACAAACTCAGTGGGTTAACACAACATGAATGGACTCTCTACAGCTCTGGAGGTTGGAAGCCCGATACGAGCCTTAAGGGACTGAAATCAAGGTGGCAGTTGGACTGGTCCTTCTCGGGACTCCAGGGGAGAATCTGCCCCTTCCTCTTTCCAGGCTCTAGAGGCTTCTGGCATTCCTTGGCTTGAGGCTGCAGCCCTCCCAGCTCTGCTTCCACCCTCACGTTGCCCACCATTGCCTTTGACCCACTTGTCTCCTCTTATCGGACCCTTCAGATCACTCTGGGCCCACCTGGGCGATGGCCAGGATACTGGTCCGAATTCAAGATCCTTAACTTAGTCACATCTTCAAAGTCCCTTTGGCCATGTAAAGTAAAATACTCCCAGGCTCTGGGGAATTGGACATGCACGTCTCTGGGGGGGGGGGGGGGGGCGCATTATTTTTCTATCAAAAGGATAGGCATCCAAGTCACCTGCCCTGTGGACACCTTGACTTCAGACTTCCAGTAGACTGATTTCTGTAGTTAGGGAAAAAAAAAAACAAACATGTATAAAAGAAATTCCCCAGGGTTCCCTACTGATTCTCCTGTAATTCCTTTTACCTCCAGTGCACTCACCAGAGGCTGTTGTTTTGGACACTACCAAGGTTTCAATTGCTACCACTCCTTCCAGCGGAAGGGGGTACTTGGAATAGGGGGGGTGAGGGTGCTCGTTATATCCCCCCAATAAATGAAGTGGGCAGGAATGGGAGCAAGGATGAGTCTGAATTGGTGAGTGTTACGGATTGAATTCTGTCCCCCAAAAGACAGGCTGAAATTCTACTCCCCAGTATCTCAGAACATGACCTTGGTTTGGGAATAGGGTGATTACAGAAGGAATGAGGCCAGTTCCAATGAGGTGCTTGCAGCAGGATGGGCCCTTCACCCAATGCATCTGGACTCCTCCTAAGCAGAGGAAATGTGGACAGAGAAGCAGAGGTGAGAACGCCACGGACAACTGCGGACACCTTGACTGCAGATTCCACAACTGTGAGAAGATGAATGTCTGCTGTTTTAAGCTGCCCAGCAGGTGGTACTTTGCTATGGCAGCCCTAGGAACCGAAGACAGTGAATGCATTCGCACAACCGTTTTTATTACATTCAGGACAAGCTGGGGCCAAGAGCTGGCTCACGGAGTTCTGGCTCTGTGCTGACGAGCCTGGGGTCTAGAACCTTGCAGAACATGTCAGTTGAGTCCTCGCTCTGCCTTCGGCTACTATAAGAACTGTACAAGTAACATCACCTGAGTCTCAGTTTCCAAGTGTGTAAGATGGGGATGATATGCGTCCCTTCCTCCATGAGGTTGGGCACACAGAGTTAGCTGCATCTTTCCAAGCTCTCTTGACTGAAAAGAATGATTTATAATCAAGAGACAACCAGAAGAGTTTCAAGTGTTTAGTTGCTTTGAGAAAATGGACTGAACTCTCCCCCAGAAGGCAGAATTAATTTATAAGCTCCTTCCCTATAGAGGGCTAGTCCTGGCTTCTCGGGATCCCAAGCACCTGCTTGGGTCTGTGCCTTGCACTAATGGGTGTGCAATGCAGGTTTCTTGAATGAATCAGCTCCCTTTTATCATAGATAAGATAGCAGAAACCAATGGCTTAGACAAATTCCAAAATATTCCCAAAAGGTAGAGTTCAGACGGGTGCATTCTTGATTCTGCAAAATGGGGGTCCAGTTTGGGAAGCAGCTTATTCAAGGTCTCAGAGCCACACTTTAAGAGTAAACTGGCTTGTGTGATTCCAGGGACCTTCCAGATAATCTAGTTTGTCATTACACACAACCATTTCGTTAGTCAACAAGGAACCAAAATTAAAAAAAGAAAAACTATCCAGGGTTATCAAGGGGCTTAGCTGATCTCTTCCTTCCCTGGCTCTAACTGTCACGGGGGATTCAGTGTCTGCAAAAAGGGTAGCTGGCAGTTAGGCTCGGTAGGAAGGAGGGGCTAGGGGGTGCGGGGACCAAGAGCTGCTCTGGCGAGTCCAAGAAGGGACAGGTGTAAGGCAACAGGACACCGGGCAAAGGACTCCCAGTACAGAGCCAAGCCCCTCTTTGACCTCTCCACGTGCTGAACAGCTTGTTCCTGAGGACTGAAGGGAGACAAGCAGGCAGAAGAGGAGGCGCCGCTGTGAGCCCTGCTGATGAAGGACGCTAGCGAGAAGTGGCTCCAAGGAACAGGCTGAACCCCAGGGGCTGCCCCGGGGAGCAGCGTGGCTCCTGGCTCTCTGGTACCAAGAGGATTCAGGATCTGGAGGCCTCCAGATAACGGAAGGGTCCGAAAGGCAGGCAGGTGCCTCTAAGGCACTTCCACTTCTGTGTGGTCACTTCCACCCAAGACCTCTCCATGGAGCGGCCAGAATGGTCTTTCCAGAAGGACAAGATGCTCCCCTGCAGAAACTTGTCGAATGCGTCCCATTGCATCCTAAAAATCTAAATTCCTGCCAGGCCCTACAAGGCCCCACAAGGGCCTGGTGCCGGGGCTCTCCAGCCTCACTCGGTGTGATTTCCCCCTGGTTTCTAGCACTTGGGCCACTGGAACAGTCTCTCAGTTCCTCTGATGTCCCCAAGTTCCTCCCTGCATAAGGGCCTTTGCACGTGCTCCCTGCTCTCTGCCTGGATAATTCCACCCCTCCTTCAGAACGCGACCATCTTAAACCTTAATTTGTTCTTATCGTTCTCATAGCACTGTTCTCTCCTTTCATAGCCCTTAGCACAGTTTGTAATCCTATCTTGATGGGCATGTTTACTTCATTAACTCCAGTCTCTCCCACTAAGCTATGAAGTCCATGAGAATGGGGATTTGGGAGTCCCCTCCAGAACACAAAAGATTTCACATCCTAATCCCCAGAACCTGTCAATGCGTTACCTTACAGGGCAAAAGGGTCTTTACAGGCATAATTAAATTAAGGACCTTGAGATTATCCGAGGGGCCCAATGTAATCACAAGGTCCTTATAAGAGGGAGGTAGATGGGTTGGAGTCAGTAAAGAGGTGTGACGTCAGGAGCAGAGAGGTTGGAGTGATGGGGGCAGGGGCCTTAGTCAAAGAATGTGGGCAACCTCTAGAAGGTAGAAAAAGGCAAGAGAACAAATTTTTCACTAGAATGTCCAGAAGGAACCAGCTCTGCCAATCTTTTGACTTCAGACTTCAGACCTCCAAAAGTATAAGATAATAATTTGTGCTGTTTGAAGCCACTGAGTCTGTGGTCATTTGTCATAGCAGGAATAGGAATCCCATACAGGGACCATGTCCAATTTGTCCACCTCTCCATACCTAGTTCCTGGTATATAGTACATGCTCAATAAATATTTGTTGACATAAAAAAAAAAGGGTAAATGTAGTCTGAGGGCCAAGAAGACAATTTGAACATAAAAACTCAGCCTAGGCAGTGCATGAAGTCACTCATTCACTCATTTATTCATTCAATAAACACTGATTTAGTGCCTTCTATATTAGGCAGTGTGTGGGCTTTGAGTAAAGAGGTGTGGATGAAGTAGACGTATTTTCTGGGTGGGGGAGAAGGACACTAAACAAGGGAGGAAATAAGCAAGATCACATCTGCAGAGATGGGCACTCTGCTGAGTACAGAAGTGGGAACTGCGACAGGGGGACGAGGGGGTGTGTTCTGAAAGGGAGGGACACTCTCAAGAGGCCAAATGGCCCAACCTAAGTGGGATCTCAGAAATCCCTCAATCTCTACCAAAGGCAAATTCTGTCTCCCTTTTTCTCCACCTAGGCCATTAGGATTTGCCATTTCCTGGAGTGTATATAAATGCATGTGGCTGAGTGTGTGTGGGTATATGTGCATCCAGAGGGTGCCAGGCGGCTCCAAAGAAAGGAGAAGGTATTGGAACACAACAGCTGCAGAAACAATTAAATGGTCCCTTACAAAGCCCTTTCATGTGTCGTGCCACAGGGATGTGACACAACCCTGCAGCATTAGCCCCATTTTACAGGCAGGAAACTGAAGCCAAGCTCAAGACCACAGAGCGAGGAAGGGGCAAAGCTGGGATCCAAGCCCACGTCTCCCGTCCAGCTGGCACTCTTGATTCCATCTTGCCCCGCCCCATATCCAACATGGCGCCAGGACTCAGAAGGGAAGAGCAGGTCAAGGGCAAGTAGGTGAAGTGACTGAAAAAGCACAATTGACAGCACTGCCAAGACTGCCTATTTTGTTTCCCAACTAAATACTTTTCATGTGTCCTAAGGGGAATGAGTGAGCCAAATATGGGCCTTAATTCCATAGCTCCTTTCAGACAAGAACATTTTGGTTGAATCAAGGCTGGGGACATGGGCATGCCTTGGCATTAGTTTGAACGGTATTCAGATAACTCAACATCTGGCAGGGAACTCTAGCCAAAGCTCCATTTCCCATCAAAAGCTCTATGGGCAAGAGCATAACTACTCATCAATCCTCATAGGAAGAGGAAAGGTACTTTGTCACCTGGGAGAATTTCGCTGAAGGCCACTAAAGAGAAGGGAAGGGACTGGACTTCTGGAAGATTCTATTTTGTTTTCCATTTCAGCACTGCATTTCATTATTATTCAACTGTAAAACTGATGCATGGGCCTCATTGCTATACACATTACAGAAGTGCAGGAAATACAATCACTCTCCTTAGAAGCACCCACCATGAAGTTCTTCCAAGCTCTTTTGTGCTGGGGCACGGTACATATATACATACATACCAACATATATCAGTATTCAGAATAAAAAATTTTATAATAAATAGGATATTCCTATATCTATTGCCCCGTAAATGACTTATCTTTTCCTCTAAAAACACTGTGTGGGTCATCCTTCCATGTCAGGATTACTACAAGACTCGGAATGCTGCCCTGTGTGGCATACGGGCCCCAGGATCATTGGCACATGATCCCACTGCCAACTTCACTGGATTTCACTCAGAACACAACTGACAGCTCTCCAGGAGGCGGCCCCTGTGACTGCCCTAGACTTAGGTGAACTTGAAGGGTTGCTGTCTTACCAAAAGTCAGAGTCTCTAAGAGTCCCTTCACCTCTCTGAGAGGCAGTTTTCCCATCTGTAAAATGGGACTGATACACTCACCACACAGTTATCCTGAAGATTGAAAAAGGTGATATATGATATATATGCCACTGCACTGCACATGGTAAGGCTCAATCCACGTGCTCTGGCCCCTGCTCTCATCTCCAGCCTTCAAGCGTGGACACTGCCCCAACACGCTCTGGCAAGATCCCAAACCCTCCACAGCCGAGCCCTCCACGTCTCCCCAAGCACGGAGGTACCTGGCAGGTTGAAGTTCTTCTGCTGCCTCGTGCACTGTGGGGAAGGGTGCAGGGGCGACGGCGGCGTGGCGCTGGGAGGCAGTGGAGGTGCTGGAGAGGAGGGCGTGGAGGACGTCGTGGAGGAGGGGTTGCTGCTGGAGTCTGGCTGGTAAGGGACAGGGATGTGGTCCTGCAGAAAGAAAAAGGGTAGGGGGAGGGGACAGGCAGGGGAGCGGAGACATGGCAATGAGAGCCGGCTGAGCAGGAGGAGGCCCCCTTCCCAGCGTCCTCAGCATGTCTTACCCTTTCTTCAGTCACCAGATTCTTCCAAAGTCTTATCTGCTTCATCACCACCAACCCCGCCCCCTCACCCCGAACTCGGGCAGCACCCAGCTGTGGGAGCAACAGTTTCTGGAGCCAAATTCCTGTCCATGGTCTTGGGACCCAAGAGAGAAAGGTTACCACTTAATGAAAACGACATAGGTGACAGCCACACTCTCTGGGCCTCTTTTGATTCTGGAACATTCCACGTAGAGGTGCTCAGTGGTGTGCTCCTGCCGTCCTAACACCTCTCCTCCTGAGTGTTTATTAAAGAATCAACAGTCTGACAGCTCATGAGAGAGGGCGAGAGTGAGCCTCCTGCCTCTTCCCTCCTGGCGCAGCTGGAAGCAGCACTGCCTCTGCTCATCCTGCAGACCAGCTCTAAAGGAAGGATGAAGACAGAAGCCACGTGCCCACCCTCTACAGTAGCCACAGTAGGGCACTGATGGGGGCAAAGGCAGTTTAGTGGGTGGAACAGGGGCTCCTAAAAGACATATCCAACCAGAACCTCAGCATGTGACCTCACCGGTTGAGGGCCTGTGCAGATGTCATTAGCTGAGGACTTCAACATGGGATCACCCTGGAGTAGGGCAGCCCTAAGTCTAAGGACTCGTAGTCCTTACAAGAGACAGAAGAGGAGAGACACGTGGCCTGGGGAGAAGGCCACGGGTGCCCTGAGGCAGAGACCACAGTGGCACAGCTACAGGCCAAGAATGGGGTGGGTTCTCTCTCCCTTGGAGCCTCCAGAGGGAAGCAACTCTGCCAACATCTTGATTTCAAGCTTTTGGCCTCCAGAACTGTGAGAGAATAAATACCGGTTGTTTTAAGTCAGTGGTTTTGTGGTATTTTGTTACAGTAGCCACAGGAAACGCATACAAGCCAGATCTGGCATCATTCAAACCATAGCCATGACTTCCCTGTGCATCCTTGGCAAACTGCTTAACCTCTCCATTCCTTTGTTTTGGCCACTGTAAAATGGGAATAGTAAGAGCATCCATTGCACACTGTGGTAATTTTTCACTCTGACTGGAGAGTTTTTTGGGTCATTCCAATTAGTGTCTCTCCCACCAAAAAATATTTTTTTCATGACCCTTCTTAAATTTCTCACTTGTTACTGGACTATTCTCATCAAAATAGAAACGTGCTGTCACCTCTCCCATCTCTGTATACCACTTATCCTGACCTGACTTCTCCT
This sequence comes from Tamandua tetradactyla, assembly GCF_023851605.1. Taxonomy (NCBI): domain Eukaryota; kingdom Metazoa; phylum Chordata; class Mammalia; order Pilosa; family Myrmecophagidae; genus Tamandua; species Tamandua tetradactyla. The sequence goes on from NC_135331.1 coordinate 17,943,514, forward strand.
TCCCACCGTCTCACCATCTTTTTGTCCTCTTTGCAGCAAACTTCTTTGAAGAATGATCTACACTTGTCGTCTCCAATCTCTTCTCTTTTATGAACCAAAAGACATATCCAACTACGTGCACCCCAAACTGCCTTTCCTGCCCACGCTCCTCTGATGCTGCTCTTGAACACGTCTCCACTATCCTCCCTAGTGCTAAATCCAGCCGCCAGTTCCATCTGCAGCACTGGGCACAGCTGCTCACCCTTTTCTCTTGGATCAACCTTCTTCATTTGGCTTCCGGGACCTGTCACTCTCCTGATTTTCTTTCTGTCTCCCTGGCCAATCTTTTTTCGTCTTGTTTGCTGGTTTTTCCTCCTCTCCATGATCTACTAATGCTGGAATGCCCCAGGGTTCAGTTCTGGACATCACTCCCAAACTCGTATACCCAAAAGCCTCTTTGACATCTCTTGGATGTCCAAAAGAATTGCACAGTCACCATCTCCAAAACTCAATTTCCAATCTTGTTTCCCTCTTGTTCCACCCACAGCTTTGCTCATTTCTGTGGATGGCAACCTCATCTTTCAGGCCAAACGCCTTGGCATCATTCCCGTGTCCTCTCGCATCCCATGTCAAATCCATCAAAAAAAGCTGTTGCATCTGATTACTTCTCACCAGGTCCACAGCTACCGCCTGGTCCAAGCCACCCCTCATCTCTCATGTTGACTATTGCAATGACACCCCTAACAGGTCTACGCCCTCCCACCCTGGTCCCCCCCGCAGTCTATTCCCGTGAGACAACCAGAGGGATCCTTTTACATCATGAGTCAGGTCATGTCATTCATCAGCTCAACTGGTTTTTCATCTTGCTCAGAGAAAAGGGGCCAAGTCCTAAGCATGGACCAGGAGGCTCGAATGTCTCTGTGTGGGACGTGGCACTGTCACCTCCCCCTTGCACATTCCACTCCAGCTGCACTGTTCCGCCTTCCTAACTGTGGTAGGCAGAATGTTTCTCTCAAAGATGTCTACGGCATAATTTCCAGAATCCGACATGCTATATTACAGGGTTTATAGGTTATGGGCTCAAAATCAGGAATACTATTCTGGATTATGTGGGCAGTACCAATGTAATCACATGAGCCCTCAAAAGCCGAGAACTTTCTCTGGCTGAAGGCAGAGAGATGCGGCAGAACAGAAAGTCAGAGGAATCCAAACCACGAATGGAAGCCAACTCACCATGGCCGGGCTTGGGGAAGGGGCATGTGGAAGCATAAGCTCCCAGGGGACACCTGGCAAGGATACGGGGGTCACAAGGATCTGAATTAGGAAGGACCTGACTTAGGCCCAAACCATGAACCTCCTGGAAGTGGATGCATCCCCAGAGTATCCGGGAAGGAAAACAACCCTGCCGACACCCTGAGTAACAAACACCCTGTGAGACCAAACATGGGGCCCAGTTCAGGCATGCTGCACTCAGACTTCGGGCCTACAGGAACTGTGAGATAGTAAATGGGTGTTGTTTTAAGTCACTAAATTTGTGGCAATTTATTATGGCAGCAATAGAAAATGAAGGCCCTGAGCCTCATACATGCTGGGAATGCTCCTGCCTCAGGGTCTTTCCACCAGCAGCTCCCTCTGCTTGAAACTTTCCTGCATGCGTCTTTCCTACAGATGCACCGGGCGCCCCACGTCTCCACAGTGATGTGGTCAGCCCTGCGTGCCAGAGTTAAAATCGCAATCTCTTCCCTGCCCGGCACTCCAGATTTTCCTTCCCCGGCCCTATTTCTCTTTTCATAGTGCTCACCCTCTTCTTGCATATATAATTCTCTTATTTATTATGTTGATTCCTTGTAGTCAGTCTCCCCTGATAAAACCTAAGTCTCATGAAGGTAGAGATTTTTTTGTTCACTGCAATATGCCAGTACCGAGAATAATGCTCAGTAAAGAGCAGTGACTGGTTAACAGCATGGCCTGTGGGGCCAGAGATGTGGATTTAACTCCTGGCTCCACCACTCACTAGCTGTGTGACTTTGGGGAAGTTAGTTAGCCTCTCTGAGCCTCAGTTTCCTCATCACTATATTGCAAGGGATGCTGTGAGGATTAAATGAGGTAGTATTTGCAAAGTGCATAGAACGGTGCCTGGCATACCATAAGTGCCGTATAAGAGCTTGTTCAATAGATGAATGAACAAGTGAACTATTTTGTGCATGGACAGCAAACATTTAATCACTAGCAGCTGTCATCCTTGCATCCACCCCCTTATTGTCATCCTATCACCCAGGAAGGCTGGAACCAAGTCCTCCATGTTCCATCCATATGACACGGTCTTAATATGACGCTCATATTAAGCATATGGTACTTAACATGATGCTCAGAGGAAGGAAGGAAGGGTAAGTGCGTACATCTGCAGGCATGTTCTCCTGAAAAGGTGGATTGGTGCTGACCAAAGCAAGAAAAGCATTTCAAATGTTTGGACCTTTCTGCTTTCACCAGATTGCCAGGGACAAGTGAAAGAAGCAAACCTCAATAGCACATAAAAGGGATTTGTGCCTTTCAAAGTGAGCAGAGCTAAGGCTGCCCAGGGGCTCTTCAGTCTGTGCAAAGAAGCACACAGGGCAGTGGCCACTTGGCCCATCCATTATTCAGAGGGCCACCATGCTGCTTGGCTCCAGGTGCCCAAGGATGGTTTTGTGTGGTCTGGTTATTTGTCTACAGGAGTCATACTCCGGAGTCCATGGAGCAAACACCTACCAGCACAGGAGGCCAAGGGGTAGGGAGGGGAAAGGAACACTCTCCATTTGGATGCTCGATGGATGCTCGTTCTATGCTGTGCGTTGTCCATGCCAGAGCCTGCTCCATTTCCACCCAGCCCACACTACGTCTGGGCCAGTGACTTTGCCTGTGTGAGCTTCAGTCTCCTGATCCAGAAGATGAGCTATGAACTCCTACCTCGTGGGCCTGCTGCGGAGTTCAAACAAGGGCATCTGGGTATGTACTTCCATAGCACTGCGTCAGGGCCCTTTGTCATCCACATGTATGTCTATATTTCACAGTGAAAAGCTTAATTAAAAAAAATACTGTCATCAGACGGCATATTATGTGAGATATAGATGTACATGCCGTTGTAAGATGTAACAGAGAGATCCTATGTGTCTTTCACCCATTCTTCTCCAATGACAACATCTTGTAAAACCAGCGTACAAAGTCACAGCTGGGATACCAATGTTGATGTGGCCAAGTATGGGGGACCATTCCACCCCAACAAAGATCCCTCATGTTGCCTTTTTATAGCCACACCCTCCCCCTCCTCCTCCACCTTTAATCCTGGCAACCACTAATCTGTTCTTTATTTCTATAATGATATAAATGTTACATAAATGGAATCATAGAGTATGTAATCTTTGGGGATTAGTTTTTATCACTCTGAATAATGCTCTGGAGATTCCACCAGTTCTTGCATAGGTTAAGTTTGCTCCTTTAGACCGATGAGTAGCATTCTATGATATGGATGGACCATAGTTTGTTCAACCATTCACCCACTGAATGACATTTGGGGTTATTGCCTAAAGATGTTTCTGCCTTGCTAGGTTGTCAGTTTCCTGGTTGTTTGACAATAAGGAACAGACATTTCTTTGGGAGAGGGTGCTTTTTCTGACTTCACCTTTTGGCATTTCCGGGTTTCTGGCCTCTTCAGGTCCAAGTCTGGGATATATGAGGCCCAGAGAAATCTCAGAGAATTCACCACCACACTGTTCCTTGGGTCCTGAGGTCCCCTAATATTTTGCCTTCGTCTCTCCACTTTTCACAGTCTTCTTATTTTTGTTATGTATATGATGTACAGATAATGCCCAGGGTTGGACTTGGCAAGAAGAACAGGGAAGAGTGTATTTACTCCACCCTCCCAGGAGCAGAAGTCCTGAAGACAATTTTTGAATGTGTTGATACATTTAATGCTGTCAATGAATCGCCAAGATGGGTGGCATCTACAGAAGAAAAAACTAGGGCTCTAACAAATGAAGTAACTTGGCTGTGGTCATGTAAGAGAGAGAAATGTACACCCATCCTTTGGCTAACTGGCTTACAGAATTTTCCCCGAAATAATGGGTCCTCCCAACAGGACCCCTGACCTAGTGTGGTGGAGACAAAGTTGAGTCCCTGGGAAGATAGAGGAGGCCTCGCCATTTAGAGATAGACCTATTATTATAGGCAGGGTCAAGCCTTATTCATTGCAGCCACCTACCAGGCAAGACCAACTTGGAGATAATTCTGATCCAATTTAGTGGAAAGGCATCAGGAAGCCAGCCTTCTCACTCTCTCCTAATTTATCTAATGGTGATCATATTTCCATGGCAACGGACACATTAGTCTATTAGTCTTAGACATGTGAAGCTAAGAGTTATGTGGTTGGGTTGTCACATGGACAGAAGCTCTCATCAGTCCAATGGGGCACATGAGATTTTTAAAGGGACATTATGACATATGTCATTGGAGGGATAAGGGAAAGTGAAAGTCAGACATCTACCTATCCTCCCCCAAGCCTCCCCTCTTTGAACTTCAAATCATTAACTGGCAAATTTCAAGAAGTTTTCATATATGCTCTGGAAAAAGTTTACAAGTCCTAGAGGCTTGTGCTAAAAACTGGTATCCAACTAAAGGGATTAGAGTACAGATCACACTCAAATGATGGTGCCTGTTTAAAGTGAGACCGTGGGTCCAGAAGGCTCACTTTCAGTCTGGATTTGGGCTTATATCACCTTCTCTTCTCTCACTGCAACCACCCCCACCCCACCCCCAACATCTACCTCAGTCATGTCAAATGGCCCACGGTTTCCAACAGAAACCAGGCTGCTTCAACTCCTCTGGCGTTATCTGTGTTGGCAACGTCTCTGCAGCCCTATAACTGTCTACCTGGCAGAATCCTATTCATTCTTCAAAATGCAATTCAGATCTCTTCTCTGACCTCCCCAGCCCCACCAGGTAAAGTACATTGCCTGCTAGACCTCCTTCTTCCTTTTGACACCTCCTACCTTCTCTTTCTGCCTCTTTTTTCTATTCCTCCTTCTACTTCTTCCGCCTTCTTCATCTTCCTCTCCTTCTTCATTCTTATTTCCCTTCTATTTCTCCCTCCTCCTCCTTACTCTCCATTTTTCCTCCTCGTCTTCCTCCTCTTCCTTCTTCCTATCCCACTTCCCTTTCTCTTTCTCCTCCTTTATCATCAAACTACTTCTGTAGCAGTAGGGCTGGACTACCTCCTTTACACATATCGCAGCACTTTTCCTCAGCACAAACTCATGAGGCAGGTACTTCTGCACTGCCCATTTTACAGAGGGGAAGACTAAGGCAGAGAGCCACTGAAATGACCTGCCCAAGGTCACATAGCTAGGCAAGGAGCTGAGTTCCAAGCCCAGGCCTCTTGGCATCAGAATTTATACTCTAGCCACTATGCTAGGTAAAAAAGCAACCGGATGGACTGAGCTGAGACAGACAGGAGAAGAGGAGCCGCAGTGCAATGAAAAGGAAATCTTCAGACCAATTTGGTTGATAAATCCATTGCACTAACCACATCATCGCCTGACAAAAAGAATCTGCGTGAACCGGGAAGAGAAAGAGGGGGAAAGAAAATAACCCAGGCCTGCGATAGAGCCTGTCCACCTTCATGTCAAAGCTGCTTTCTAAATGGAGGTAATTTACTTCTTTTATCAAATCCTCCCAATGGCAGGCGGGCAGGACAATGTCACACTCACTGATCAAGCTGACCTGCGTTTCTGTCCCATCTGACACCCAGAGGCTCACTGTAGTTGTGAAACCAGAGAGAAAAGCCTTGACATGGCCCTGAGCTCCTTAATCCTCGGGAGGACACAAAGGAAAGGACAGGTTATAGGCTAGCACATCCCTAGAGCCCCCTCAGCTCCAGCAGCGGGGAATCCCCTCTCCTACAGATCTCCAGAACCTTCTGCAGATAAGAAAGGAAAAGCAGACCTGGCCTGACATTTTGATTAGGAGCCCCCCAGTTTAAGCTGAAAATAATAGTGAGCATGTCATGATTATTTCATCGCATCCTCATGACAACTCTCAGAGGCGGGGCTTTTATTGAGTGCCCCATGTAGGGGTTTTAAAATATGGGCACAAACTCCTTGAGGCTCTTTCATTGCGAGACGCGGTCTGGGTCTCCTCCCCTGGAATCTGAGCAGGCTTATCAGGCAGAAGTGACACTGCTGTTATCAAAGGCCAGGTGGCTTCCACCTTGTTTGCTAAAACAGTCAGCCGTTCTGGGAGCCCTGAGCTGCCCTGCAAAAAGCCCCCACCCCGGAAGCAGCCATCCTGCGAGCAAGCCCGAGTCACAAGGCAACCCCACACGTGGGTCGTGTGGATGCCCCTCGACAGTCTTTGCTGAGCCCAGACTCCTGAGCAGAGAGGGACAGAGCCTCTGGGTCCGGGGCTGGCTAACTTTTTTTCTGCAAAGGGCTGGATGGCAAATATTTCAGGTTTTACAGGTCAGGTGACCTGCCACACGTCCTCAAGTCTGCCGTGGCAGTGCAAGAGCAGCCGTAGACAATATATAAGTGCATGGGTGTGGCCGTGCGCCAATAAAATCTCACTCACCAAAATAGGTGGTGGGCTGGGTTTGACCACCCGAGCCCCTGGCCATTTGTGTCTTCAGAGAAGGGCCACCTTCCCCCCACACACACACTGGGCCTTGTCCCAATTCCTGGCACAGAATCTATGAGCATAATAGAAGGGCTGTGGTTGTGTGCCACTAAGTTTGGGGTGGTGTGCTGGGCAGCGGTTGATAACTGAAACACCCCCATTTTAGGTAAAGGTCAACTGATGTTCGCAGAGATGACGTTTACTCGCTCAGTCTTATAGTTAAAAGTTGGAGGAAGCAAAGGCAGGCTGCCAGGCTTGCCTGACTCCAGGGGCCAAGCTGTCAGCTGCCAGGGTGATGCCACAGAAGCCTGATGATGAAGGACTCTGAAATTTAGTACAAAGAAAGGCAGATGACAGCACAGAGGGAGGGGGCGCGGGGGCTTAGGTGGGGAGGCATGGAAAGAGAGAGCCAAGGGAGGGACCAAATCAGGCACTGGCTTGAGGGCTGCAGTAAGGAGTTTGGTGATGTTTTTATTCTTTCTTTTTCTTTCCCCTCTCTCTAAAGCAGCAAAAAGCCCCTGGAAGGGTTACTTGGCAGAATCACTGGCCCCTGGGTGAAGAATCCAATAGGGAGGGAGCAATCCTCTCTATAGCCCTATATAGAGAAAAGCGTGTGCCAGGTCACACTGCCATCTGGGATCCAAATACATATCTGAAATCTCACACTTCCTCACCTGGATCCGTGCTTCATCCACCTGCAGTTAAGGCATGAAGGCATCATGGCTCTCCAAGCCCCTGGCAGCATGTGCAGCCCTTGCCTTCCTGCTGGGGAGCTGGGAGCGTGCCTGGGAGAGCTTTGATGCAGCCTGATCTCCAGACCAAACAAAAGGACCTGGAAATCACACTGGAAATTTCCAGAACACACCAGAAAGAAAGATGCCCAGAGGGAACCCACTGTTGACCAGCCAGAAGCAGACCAAACCGGCTGTGGTTCTGAGCTGCAGGCCCATGCAGACATCCATCCACTCAACCTCCGCCAGGAGCTCCCGAGTAGAACCCTCTTCTTTGGGGATTTGAATCAACAGATGTGTCGCAACGCCCAGAACCATCTGCAAAGCCGATCCTGGCAGATGGTGAAACATGTTTCACAGCAAAGCAGGTGGGGTCTGGCCCGCTAAGGGAGCTCTGCCAGTCTCTCCCAAACGCCCTGACTGTGCCCCGCCTCACCCCAGCCATCCGTTCTCATTTGCAAGCTCCCTCTCTAAATTAGGCAGGTCTCTGGCACACCAGCCCTACCCTGTTCACACCACGAGCCCCAAGCTTTACTCAACATGAAGGACCCGGAATTGGGAGAGGCCCAGGGGGGCTGGGGAGTGAGCGTGGGACGTGCCCACCCCAGCCCCTTGCTCCCTCCTGCCCTCGCCGGGCAGCGCCGGCCCCCCACACCCCAGCCCCCAGCACCCCGGCCTCACCTTGTTGATTTTGTTGGTTTTGGGGAGCGTCTGACTGATGTGCAGGTCCGAATACCGGGGAGGCTTTCGGAGAGGGTTGTTGATGTCACAGGGCACCGACTCTGTCCGGACCAACCTTGCTGGATCCGTAGGGGTAAAAACAGCCACCATTTGGGAATTTTAGTACAGTTTTAGCTTTGATTTGGCCAGGAGCACCCGGCTCAGGCCGCGGGTTAAAGGCCCACCCTTGGACACTGGAAGGGAACCCACTAAAAATGAGACTTGGTGTGTGATGGGGTGGGACAGGGGTGTTTTCTGTGGTTTCCAAAATTCATGTGTTTTTCACAGGTGACTTTTGACAATTAAAAAACTATAAAAACAAAATGGATTTTTTAAAATACCATAATCACTTTCACTGATGACATGCATGTCAGAACTGAAATTTTGAAATGCAAGAGGTCCTTGATTTCTGTGAGCCGGAATCCGTGGTCAAGCTCCCAGTGACAACCCATCCCTGCCTCCATCCAACCTTCGTTAGGATCAGCTTCCGTCACTCTGTGGTTTCTCTGGCCTGAGCAGCCTGTGACATGTTAAAACGCATCATATCTGTCCTAACAAGGTGATCAGGGATCTGTGCAAGAGGGGCTCCCCTCGTCCAGTTTTCCCTTCGGCCTCATCTCTGAAGCCACACGGGAAGCTGGGCACATAGCTGATGCTAAATAAATGCTTCCTGATCCAAACCACACCATCCGAGGCCCCTCTCCCTGCTGCCTTCCTGCTATTTCTCCTACTCACAGGGACCACAGGGAGGGGCAAAAGTGAGAAGCTTAGATTCAAGAACGGATGTCAGGTATTGTAACTTGCTAGTTGTTTTTATCACAGGCGTGGGGGGTGCTGGTGGAGAACTTACAGCTTTGCACTGACCCAGGGATTTAATTTCTCTGCTTAGCCGGAGCTGTCATCACCATGGAAACCGACTATATTTTCAACTTCCTATCAACAGGAGGAGAGAGCAGAAGCCGGCAGACTTCTGGAAAGTTCTGTTTGCTTTGCATTTATAGGCACCTGCTGCCTTTGAGCCAAGGGGACACCACGTGGGGACGGGTGGGAAGGACCCCTTCTTTAAATGTCAGCCTCTGGGAGCTAGCTGCCATCCTGCAGGCTCTTGTCCCCGTGTCAATGTGGGAGTCACTCTCCAGCAGAACTCACTACAGGAAGAATTCAGTGGGAGGTGGTTTCCCCCAGAGAGGCAGACCCAGGGCAGGGGCTCAGGAGCCACGAGCATTCAGGTTTTAAAATAGCCTCTCTGAGTATAGAGTTACTTAAGGAACAGATGGTTCTTAATTAAGGAGGTGGGGTGGGAAAGGGCAAGAGAAGAGAGCTGAAGTCTTCTCCTTTACTTGCAATTTTCTCTCCTTGTGGAGATAAACAATGCAAAGATCATCAAAACCCAACTGATTGGCCTCGGGACGTATCACAGCACTTTCTGCACCAATTTGCCTTCTTTATGCTTCTCTTGGGTTTATTCTAAAATAGGCCCCTTCCTTTGAGCATGCACTGACCCGGGCCAGGGCAGATGAGAGCAGTGTCCAGGGAAGGGGAGGAAGGAGGGCTCAGTACAGGATCATCAAGTGGCTGGACCCAAAAGTTGCCCCTGGTGGCTCTCAGGCTACATCCAGCCCATGGATGGGGTACGGGAGAGGAGAACTCATCAGCAAGAGTCTGAAATATTATAACAGATTGCCAACATTTAAAAATCAGGATATGTCACAAAAACTCTATATTTGGGCTTTTATAAACCAGAAGTGCCAGCAAGGCAGGCCCACCCTGTTGCTCTCATTTGGGTTATTAGCTTGGCCCTCAGAGACATCTGAGTTTGCAACTTCTGCTCCAGACGGGCACTTCTCAAGCTTTAAAGTTCATAAGCATCACCTGCAGATCCTGTTAAAAATGAAGATGTTGATTCAGCAGGTGTGGGGTGGGGCCAGGAGATGGCTGATACTGCTGGTCCATGGACCACACCTTGAATAGCACTGGTCCAGGCCAGCATTGTCCAGCGTTGTCCAGCAGAACTTTCTGCAGTGTTGGAGAGAGTCCCCACCTGCACTATCTAATAGGGTAGCCACTAGCCACACGGGGTTGATGAGCCCTTGGTATGTGGCTAGTGCCACTAACTGAACTTTCATTTACCTTAAATGCATTTAAATTTAAAGAATCACATGTAGCTAGAAGCTACAGTACTGGACGGTGCAGGTTTAGGGAGTGCCCCAGTGCATAGATTCATGTGGAAAATGAAGTCTGACAATAACTATCCCACAGGACGAAAATCAGGAGAACTATTTAGAAAGCTGGATTGCAAGGCTTCCCATAGAGGAGCCTTCTACTTAAGTCCTTGACAGGTAGAGAAAAGCCTTTCCTTCTAGCTCAGCAAAGCTGGTCTTGTTTCTGCCTGGCGGGAGGCTGGTGGTGGCATTCCTGGAGCTAATTGTGAGAGCACCTGTTGGCCCAGGTTGACACAGACAGCCCCAGGGCCCTAGGGAATGGAACCCAGCTGGTCCAAACCAACAGGTCTGAGCCAGACCTCCTCCCATGCCACTTCTGCAGGCCAACTGATGGAGTCTGAAGAGCACATAATGGAAAGCCATTCAGCCAGCACTCTTTTCTGAGTGGGAAAGTGAAAGCAAGAAATCAGGAGAGAGAAGAGTGGAAAATATAAGGGGAGACAAAAATGAGAGAAAAGGGAGAAAAGGGGAAGAAGCATTTGGGGGGGTGGGGGTTCTACAGTGCCCAAGGGACCAGTACGAGGGGCCAGCAATAGGTGGAACAAGTATAGAGGATGGGATTAAATGTGAGAGATGTCAGGAAGAATGCGAAGAAGGCTGTCAGAGAGAGAAAGAAATGAGACAGCCAATAACATCAGGGTCAGGATGTATCCAGAGTCAGCCTGAGTAGGACCACTATGGTGGATGGCCTGCCAGAAGCCTTCCCCTTGGAATAGCCACTTGGAATAGAAAGTGTTAGATACTTACCTCCTCGGTGGATGATCAGAAGGTGACAGGGTGGAGCTTCTTTGGTGCATTTGTTGTGGCACTTTAGCCTGAGAAGGAGAGAGAGAAGGATGTATGCATGTATGTATGTACGTACGTATGTATGTATGTATGTATGAATGGATGGATGGATAGATGGATGAACAGATGGATAAATGGAAGGATGGGTGGATAGACAGATGGGTGAGTAGTTAGATGAATGAATGGATGGCTAGGTAAATAGTTGGATGGATAGATGGACGGGTGGTAGATGGATGGATGGATGGTTGGGTGGGTGGATGGATGAGTAGATGGAAGGGTAGCTATATGGATGGATAGATGAATGGGTGGTAGATGGATGGATGAATGGATGAATGGATGAATGGATGGGGTGTCCCAATGGTCCAGAAGGCTCTGGGTGCTGTGAATACAAAGACATGGGAGGTGAGATGGGGAAGCTACTGCAACGGTGGAACGGGGGCCACCCAGAAATTAACTCTGGAGAGAAGCTGCTGCCATCCCACTCTTGATCTCACAAGTCAACTCTGGGCAGTCCAGCAGTAGGTGCAACCATTTCATCAACACTGTCCACATGGACTTCATATTTGGAAAGATATTTTCCCCTAACAGTCTGCATCTGTCATTGTCATCACGATCTGAGTCTTCATCTATCATCTATTTAGAGATTCATTTGCCAACCAGTGTACTAAATGTTTTATGTATACTGTGTCATTGGATCTCTATAACAACTTCATAAATGGGTATTACAGTTCTTCCCATTTTACAAATGGAAAAACTGAGATGAACCTACTTTCACTAGTCCTGGCGTAAACCTGGATTAGTGGCCTCTCATTTATCTTAAAGGCTTAAGCCATAAGACACAGCCAAGCAAGGCTACCAAGGAGCATGAGATTGGTAACAGGTAATACGTTCTAAAGGTTTAGTATTAAGGGGGGTTAGCGTTAAAGGTTTAGTATTAAACAGAAAGGAACATCACGCGCTGCAGAGAGATGGGAACTTTATATCTGCCCTCCTCCCTGTTTACTCTATGGACGTGACAGTGTCTCTGATAGAATATTTGATCTCGACAATGGATTCCTCCCACTAGCCTAGCTCAGTGGTCCTGAAGTGGCGCCCGAGACCAGCAGCATCACACCAGGCGAGAAGCTATTAGGAATGGCAGTGCTGGGGCCCCCCAGGCATGCGGGATCAGAAATTCTGGGGAGGGGGGACCGTGTGAGTTGGCACAGGTCCCCCAGTTGTGATGTCTGCTCAAGTTGGAAATCCGCTGGGCCAGCTGACTGCTTTGAGATGCCTGTGCATACTCCTGCTATGAGCGCCCTGATAGGAAAAAGTCAGACCCGGGGCCACTGGGCGCAGAGCAGCAGTGAGGAGACACCGAACAACGTTGCATCACGTCATGAGGATGTGAGTCCCTCAATTCCCCTGCAGTCTTGCCTCACCAGAGGTGTTCTCTAACGCCTCTTTATACGTCTTTAACACCCCCAGTCCCAGGCTGAACGGGCAACAGTGTCCAATCCTGCCACGTCTGAGTCTTCAAGTCTTGTCTGGTGGAAGGAGGCTGCGTCACTGATAAGCCCTGGCAGCACCCCGAAGCGGGGACAAGAAATTTAATTTAACCTTTGGACCACAGCCGAGCCAGAGGCGGGGCGGGGGAGGTTTCCCACATGACCTTGGCCTGTTCCCTGCCCCTGTGCCTGGCGTTTCCTTCCCTGGTGTCCCTTTTGGCTTGTCCCTTGCTGTAACTGAGAAACCCTCCTTCACCTGTGGCCAAAGGGTGGGAGATGGACGCCTTCCTTCGGGCTCGGGGCTTTGGAGGGCAGGGTTGGGGTGGGAACGCAGCTGCTCCAAAAGCCCCACCAGAAATCTCTATGATGCCCGGACACTTAACCCTCGTAACGGAGGTTCAAATGTCAAGACCCAGAGCATGCGCGACCAGGAACTGCTAACAGAGGGAGCGGGGTTAGCCTGTCACAGGAGCGACACAGCCTCCGGGGCTGAGAAGGACAGAGCCCGCGGATTCACGCAGAGCCACAAAGTCTGATTTACAAAGAGTCATTTCTCCAGTGGGAAACACACCATTCCACGCAAATTAAACTTCCCCTTTTCCGTGCTCATGGAAGCGTAAAGTAGTATGTACGTGCTTCAGAATCAGATCCCCAAACCTCGCCTTCTGGGGTTCTGACTCAGTAAGCATCTGCCGGGAAAATGAATTTGTAGTGAGCACACTCTGAAGCCTGGGAAACATTGTACGAGAGGAAAAAATTCTACTTCCCTGATGAGAGATTTCTGGGAGTCTGAACCTTCTGGAAAATGGCCCCTCCTCATCAAGGGGAAAATGGGGTCAGGAGATCAAAGCGGACAAGTCTGGGTTCAAATTCTGGTGCCCGCACTCCCTGGCTCAGACAGCCTGGGCAAGTTGATGACTTGCTCCGAGCCTCAGTTTCCTCATCTGTAAAGCAGGGATAGTCATAGCAACTGCCTCACGGGGTTGTGATGAGGGCTGGTGATACGATGCAGTTAATGTGCTTAGGCCATGACTTAGCACCCAGTAGGTACTCAAAAGGTAGCAGCTACTAGCCTTGTTATTGTGGTAGATGTCATTATTATTGTTGTGTAGGTTGTGTAGAACTTGCTATTGCAAGCTCTAAGGCCCTTTGCTGGAGGACTTTCTCTGGCTGGAAATGGGGGCTGGCCAGAATGCGGGGAGCTAACACTTTCAGGGGCACCACCAATCACGGAGGGAACTGGCCTCCTCTCCCTCGGGTGGGACCACTCAGAGATCTATGTTTGACACTGTCTCCCAGAGCTCCCAGCGGGAGGGAGCCCCAGTTGCCTGTGGCACGTTCCCCGCCTGTCTCCATCCCCCAATGGTGTGTCACCTCTCCCAGAAACCACTTGCCCTCGAATCCTTGTCTCAGGGTCTATCTCTAGGGGAGCCCAACCTAAGACCACAAGATGATTAAATGAAGTTCTGGGTACCAACACAGCAGGTCCCAAAGCTCCAACGCCAAAACCAAGCCCTCAGAAAGCAGGAGTTCCTCAAAAAGTTAGATATTCACTTACATGGCGATTAACTACTAGGTACACAGCCTAAAGAACTCAGACAGATCCCCCTACACGAACGGTCACAATGTTATTATACAGGAGAGTCCTAGGTGGAAACAACCCCATGTCTGTCAACTGAAGAATGGGTGAACAAAACGTGCTCTGTCTGTTCAATGGAATATTATTCAGCCATAAAAAGGGATTAAGTACTGATACTACAATGTGGCTGAACCTTGAAAACACAACGCTAAGTGAAAGCATCCATTATATGAAACATCCAGAACTGGTGCATCCAGAGAAACAGAAATCACATTTACGGGTGCCAGGGGCAGGGGAGGGGGGAATGGGGAGTGACTGCCTCATGGGGATGGAGTGAGGGAATGTTCCGGAACGAGACAGTCGTGGGGGCTGCACAACAATGTCAATGTCCTAAATGCCACTGAACTATTTGAAAATGGTTCAGATTATATCATGTGAATTTCCCCTCCATAAAGAAAAACAAAAAACAGCCCTGTGCCCCACAGTTGCTTGTGCTGTCTCCTTTGCTCACTGTGCTCAAAGGATTTGGGGCTCCGGGTGCCCAATTCCGCAGTGTTCTAGTTTGCTAGCTGCCGGAATGCAACACACCAGAGATGGACTGGCTTTTAATAAAAGGGGATTTATTTTGTTGGTTCTTCAGAGGAAAGGCAGCTAACTTTCCACTGAGGTTCTTTCTTACGTGGAAGGCACAGGATGGTCTCTGCTGTCTTCTCTCCAGGCCCCTGGGTTCCAACAACTTTCCCCGGGGTGACTTCTTTCTGCATCTCCAAAGGCCTGGGCTGAGCTGCAAGTGCTGAAATGAGGAATGCTGAGCTGCTGAGGCTGTGCTACGTTGCATTCTCTCATTTAAGCACCAGTCAATTAAGTCAAACTTCACTCATTGCAGCCGACATGCCTCCTAGCTGACTGCAGATGTAATTAGCAACAGATGAGGTTCACGTACCATTGGCTTATGTCCGCAGCAACAAGACTGGGTATGCTCACCTGGCCAAGTTGACAACTGAATCTAACTATCACACTGACAACTGAATCTAACTATCACACGCAGCAAGAAGGAAACGAGTGGGAAGTGGGGGACACACTGCTGAATGCCTTGGACAATGCAGGAGAAGGAAAACCTCCAGCCAGATGTGGGCAGGTGGTGTGCCTTCTTCTAGGCAGGTGGCTCTGGACCACCCCTGGCCACCGGCGGGTAAAAGCTCAGGCCTTGAAATCAAGTCCTGGTGAACTTGACTCTTAGATCTACTCTTTCCCGGGCAGCAGTCCTTCACCTGGATCTGTGATGAGGCTCAAAGGAGAAAATGCCAGCGTAGTGCTGGGCACCCAACGACTCAAGGTTCCAGTGGGGACACTAAATGCACCACGCGGGAAACATCTGCTCCCTTCAGACAGCCTGGTAACATGGGAAGGATTCCAAACATCCATTGGAGATGGTTTATTTATTTATTTATTTTACTTCGAAGACTTAATAGAATAACATTCAGTTATCAGGAAAAGTTGCTTAGGTGGAACATCTCATTCCCCAGGGGAGTGGCTGGCTAAATGAGACATCTCTCTGTCTGCAAATTAAACATGGGAACCTATTCTTGAGGGCAGAATGTGTTCTTACTCATTTTTGTAACCCTCTCTCTTTCCCCGCTTTCTGTACCTGGCCTGGGGCCTGGTGTAAGATATCTCCTGAATAAATACTGGAGAGATGGTGGAGAGAGGAGGAGAGAGATGGAAGGAAGGGAGGCCAGAAGGAGGGGCAGAAGAGAAAACCTGTCAAAATGCTCCTGATGTAGAGGCATTCATAATCTGCATTCAAAAACAATTTTTTTTCAATGATTTCCACCTCTTATAAATGGTATTACTCTCAGTTTGCGAAGTGCAGGCACGACCCTCTATTATCTTCTTTTCTGTCTGCCCTCACACAGACCCACTGTGGAATTGAGGGCCTGGATGCAAACAAAAGCAGACGGCACCTCTGCAGGCCTTGCCGGGGAACGTGGGGCCAAACGGCACCCTTGATGAGCAGCTCTGTTGCCTCTGAAATAGATGTGTCATGGGCCCCAGGAGCCCTGTGGGCCTGGCCCTGTGGACCAGAGCAGGGACGGGCCAGGTTCCTGCCGGGGGAGAGTGTCACTTCCACTTTAAATGGTCCAGTGGGTGGTGCCAGCCAAATTGTAAGAAGTTTTCTCTGAGACGCCCGAATCTCTGATTTCTCCTACTCTTTGTCTCATGTCGGCATGCTTTGCAACCCATCCTCACAGAGTGCAAATGGAACGCGTTTAAAAACCTGGTTCCTTGTATTGAGGAACCATTAAACAAGCACCAACTTGGAGCTGGGTGTGCTTATATAACTCATAACCCCATGAGAGATGGCCAGCAACATACCCATTTCACAGCCAAGAAGACTGAGGCTCAGTAGGCATTTCATTTGTACAGATAGTAAAGGTGGAGCTGGAGTACCTGATGGATTGGGCCATTCATTCATTCTGTGTTCCTCCTCTGGGCCAGGTTCTGGGCTAGGCCCTGGGGGTGTGTGATAAACTAAGAATTCTCTCTTTAAAGCTTGTACAGCCCAGCAGCCTTGACTGCTAGGGATGCAAACCCATCTCATGCAGCTTCAAACAGAACATCTTTCCACTCGTTCCACTGCCTCGACATCTCTTAGAAATGATCCCCTTTTGAACTGAACCAGGGACTTGGGTTTGCAAGAACCACTTTCCCTACAGTGGCTCCTTCATTTTTTTTTTTTTTTTTTTTGCATGGGCAGGCACCAGGAATCAAACCCAGGTTTCCGGCATGGCAGGCAAGAATTTTGCTGAAGCCACCATCGCACTGCTCTCAGCAGCTCCTTTTGAGAGGTCATCAATCAACAAATATTCACCTAGCACTTACTATATGCCAAGCACCATGCCAGCCTTGGACCTATAAATGACTCTACCTTCAGAGCTTTAAAGTCTAGTCAGGAAAACACGAAGGTAAAAAGGCAAATACAACATGGCGTGACATATGGTATGCCAGGAAAGGGCAAGGTGTGGCACTTTGGATTTGAGGGGAGTCACAGGGGGCTTCCTGGAGGAGGCGACGACTGAGTGGAAACTGAAAAATAAGTGGGAGCTAGGGGAAGTGAGCAAGAAAGGTTCAGGCCTGAGGAAAAGTGTGCGAAGTTGTGGCAATGCAAAAGTACATGGCCAGCCACGGAGGCTGATGGATGAGCATGGGTGAAGCTCTGGTGTAAGGAAGGGAGTGATCGGAGGGAAGTAGGAGATCATGTGATATCTCATCATGAGATTGTCTTTTATCCTGAGAGCAAAAGGAAACCAATGAGGGATTTAAACAGGGAGCTGAATGCCAGAGAAGCATTTTGGAAAGACCCCTCTAGCAGCAGATTATTGTAATTAAAGGGCAGCAAACTTCTTTCTCATTATCCTTTCTACTCCCTGCATCTGCTTTCCTTTTCCCAGGTCACTGCATTAAGCGTTCCTTGCAGCTTCTTGCAAAAATCACTAAACCAAATCATTATCCCCTTTGCAGTGGGACTGGTTCTACCGAATACCCCAACTGAGCTTTTCTTTTTCCCTTCTCATGTAGGTTCCCCTGCAGTTTGTACATTAGCTGATGCTTCTAGAAACATCCCCATATGCTCCCAGTGACGATTATCAAAACACCCTGCCCTCATCGCTAGCTCAGTGGTGTTGAACCCTTTGGCCTATAACTCTTAGAAATGCACCATCACAAATGAGCAGAAGGTGGTAGGCAGTATTGACACATAAATCAGAAATCGGTGACATAAGGGAAAATAACCGGGAAACCCCTCAGCAGTGTTCTCTCCAAAAGAGGACACTGTCAGGGAAGCTGTCAATTTATTACCAGCTGGAGATGCCCCCTATCTCCAACTTCCCCCAGAGAGGAGAAGCTGATTGCAGAGTTTTCACGGCTCCTTTGACCTGGAGGTGTCATCGGAACAGAAGACCCCCTGTCATCTTTCAGTTCCACAAAAGATTTGGGGAGAGTAAAGCAGACTGGGGCAGGGGTGAGGAAAAGGCTGATGGCTTTGGGCCAGGGGCAGGGTGGAGACCAGATTCCCATGCTCTGTCCTGCTAGATTCGTCCAGGGGAAGCAGTGTGCAAGGCGGCATTCGTTGTGGCCTGCAGTGTGGCTGGACCTTTGTCCATGTAAAGCGGTTATGAACCTAGAGTCTCTCAACTATTGGCCACATGAGACTTTGGGCAGTCCTTTTGCTTCTGCAGCCCTCTGTTCCCTCAACTGTAAAGAGGAGCTAATAATAGGCCCTATCTCCCATGGTTCTTGTGAGGGTTAAAGGAGAGCAGGCTCGTAAATCATTTTGCAAAATGTCTGGCACTTAGTAGGTCCTAAATACTCGATATTATCACCATCATATCCAATCTCCACCTCAGCCTCCAGTGGAATTATAATCATCCCTCACATACAACTAACTGCAATTGGGCCCAAATTGTCGCTTCTAATAGGTAAAAACTCATATGAGGGACCATTAACTCCCATTATAATTATTGCGAAACTGAAGTGTTTCTATTAATGGAAAAGTAAGTTCAAGCTTCAAGCTGGTGATCTGTGAAATGCATGCTCATAATTATATCCTGCTAATATCCTGCCTGTTGTACAAATTCCTGAAGCTTCCAGGAACTTTGCAGCAGCTGCACCATCAGTGCATACCACTTCTCTGATTTTTTAAGGCTGGGAAAATTAGTGTGACCAGTGGCTCTAAACCAACCAGGGCTTACTTCACATTTTTATCACCTTGGCATCTGTGGTTGGAGCCACTTTTACACAAATGGGAAGTTTTTATATACAACATTATATATTCTGATGCAAGAACATAGGGTATGAGGGACACACAGGAGGAAGCCCAAGAGGGCATCAAACCTACGTGAAAAGATGCAGCCACATAGCAAAGATCCAATAACTGGACAAAGGAGTGCATGGCTCGTTTACATGAAAATTAGTAGAGTGGCTCCTTTACATGGAGAGAAACAAGTGCAAGGCAATTCAATTGTGGACCAGCCAGGCTACTGCAGGCAGGAGGTGCAAGGGTTATATAATAAAAAGCATTAAAACACCACTGGAATAAATTGGAGATCTTGTGCTGGTTAATTCAGGTTTTCAAATATCACCTTTACTTTGCTAAAGAAAATAATTCTGGGTCTCACTCCTACAGAAGTGCACAGTGCCTTCAACTGGAACATGTAAAATATTTTTCGTTCACGCAGACCTGCCTCTGTTGTAGGGTGACCAACCCCCGGGATATGGAAAATTCAGGGCTCAACCTGTGGAAGTCCCAGGAAAACTGAGATGGATGATTATCGTATAATCTGTTGAACATTTTAATAACGGGCCCACACATGGGGCAAGCAACTGAAAGTTGGCACTTGAAAACTGAAAAAGGCATACCACAGTCCCATGGGTTGGGAATGAGCAATTTATTAATAAACCAGTGATTTTATAATAAAGGCATCTGGCAGCACCTGAAGACATTTTTGGTTGTCACAACTTGGGGTGAGGTAGGATGGTGCTACTGGCATCTGGTGGGTAGAACTGCCCTGCAATTCCCAGGGTAGCCCCCACAACAAAGAATTATCCAGCCCCAAATGTCAGTATATCATGTCACTGATATCAGTCTTTTAACATACCTTCCAAGAAACTGGTTCATTCAGGGAATCCCAAATGAAAAACAGAGAATAAGAGCTACAGAAAAAGTGGGAAACAGACTAAGTTTTCCAGAACCTTGACCTTGCTTCAACCTATGGAAGTGATTTAGTGGGTGTCATGGTCAGGTTCCTGTGTCAACTTGGCCAAGTAGTGGTACCTGTTTGGTTGGGCAAGTGCTGGCCTGTCTGTTGCAATGAGGATATTTCATAGAATTAAATCATGATCACGTCAGCTGCATCCACAGCTGATTCCATTTGTAATCAGCCAAGGGGATTGTCTTCTGCAATGAGTGATGCTCAGTCTAATCACTGGAAGCCTTTTAAGGAGGATTCAGAAGAGACAGGCTCTCTTCTGCTTTGGCTGGTGAGCCTCTCCTGTGGAGCTCATCCACACCCTCCATCGGAATCGTCCTCTTCACAGCCTGCCCTGCAGATTTTGGACTCTGTGCTTCCACAGTTATGTGAGACACTTGTATAAATTTTATATTTGCGAGTGTTTCCTGTTGATTCTGTTTTTCTAGAGAACCCTAACTAACACAGTGGGTATATTAGTTTTTACATTTTTTACTAATAGAAAATCAATTTCTAACTACAAACAGAAAATTGGACTTATTTACAGATTCAATTTGGAGGAATCACCAACTCATTGATATGTTTTGGGTACTCATGTCTTAGCTCACCGAAGGAATACATTAGCAATACTTTACATCAGATAGGTTTAGAAACTTTCTCCAAATCTCACAACTCAGAAGTGGCAGACCCAGGACCTGAACTCAGCACCCTCTAACTCCAGGATTTGTATCTTTCTTGGTGTTTTCTTGCCAGAGTTTGAGTCTCCTCAAAGCAGATTATGAGTCAAATATTCTTGCATGTGATATACTAAGAGAGTGGGTAATTCAGGAGGAACTTATTCCATCACAGAGGAAGCAGGATAGGAAAGGGGAAAAGCTACACAAGGATGTAGCTTGGCGAGAATCTGCTTCCAATCTGATCCTGCAGGAGCTGTGGAGTGTAAACTGCACCAGAGAGTCTGCCTGCCTTGAGGCAAAGGTGCTGGGCTGCATCCCTGTATCAGCTCATCTCTGACTCTGAACCACCTGGTTGAGAAGGGATGCTAACTCCCAGGTGCCTCTGGGTGAGGCAGCTGCAGACATTTACGGGCAAGCCTTCAGACAAGGTCCCAGCTAAGAGCCAGCAGCAGCAGCACCTGTAGCGCCTGGCAAAGTGGTGGCTGGCAATCAGGGCAGGACACTAAATCACACATGGGGGAGGTAGAGCCATGCCCATTGGCCACTAATTTTATCCTCCTGTCCTCAGAGTTGAAGAGTATTCCTTGATCCTGGAGAGGAATGAGTCTTCCAGTAACATCTTCAAGGAACTCTGATATGCCTGGTGGATCAGACCCTTCAGATCTAAGGTCCCTAAGAGCAGAGACCTCAGAGACAATCAAAATTCCTGTTTTCTGACCCCCAACTCTACCACCCAGACGGCGGGTGTTGCCGACACCAGCATTCTCTGCCCCCAGGCCATGTCCTTGGCAAGTGGCCCACTCAGGATGAGACCTCCAGTGTCCAAGGGTGCTGTTCTGGGAGTGGGGCTGTGCGGGCAGCGAGCAATGCCCAGCCTACACCTCCAGCCTCAGGCATCAAGGCACAGATCGCGACAATGCCTGAGCAGGGCGGTGAAGCAGAATCAAGCTCCCAGACCGTGTCTGGTGCAAACAACTACAAAATACGCTCCGGGCCTTTGAAGTCCTGATGCAAGCCTTCGACTGGCCGGCCCCTCTGCCCACCTGGCTAGTGTGCAAGACTTCCTGCAAGACTTAGTTCCTAAGCCTTCTGGGATCCCCCACCCCCCACCCCATGCACACAGTGTATTCCCCACCTGGTCTAATCCTATAGCATCTCCTAATGGCAGAAGTCATTCACCTCGTTTATCGCCCCCTCACTCACACTTTAACGTGCATATAAATTACTTAGGACACTTTATTAAAACGCAGGTCTCTAGGTCCCTTCCCCACAGGGTGGTTCCCGCCGTGACGCTGAAGCAGGTGAGGCTAGGCATGCCACAAGGATGCACAGAGATTGTGCAGAAAGTGAGCCGATTTCATCCTCACACGGCTGGCAACAGGGCAGATGCCCAGTCGGGGCTGGCTGAATTAGCCAGAACCCAAGCCCAGTCTGTAGAAGTCGAGTGGGGGGAGGCTAACATAAGTATCCAGAAAGACAGTTAGCATGTTAACTCTCCAGCAGGACTTTTGGAAAATGTCCCACGCCATTCCACACTCCAGCCCGTGCATTAAAAAAAAAAAAAAACCCTCTGGTTTTCTGGAGCAGAAGGGACCCCCAAAATACAGCTCTGCATCCTCCTGTAAGAAATGCAGATGGGGCAGAGAGGTTTCCAGGGAATCAGACCTCAGCTGTGCAGAAACCTGACAAGTGAGCGACTCCAGGAAGGGGGAAGCATGCAGATAACACCTGACTGAACGCTGGGAAATCCATCAGTATCTGACTGCAAAACCAAACTTGGCCCAGCTGAATCCACAGTTCTCAGACAATTCATGAATTGTGCTGACAGCCACTCAGAGCTAAACTCCATTCCCTGCTTATGAACCTATTAGATGAAAACGCCTCAATTTAGATGACTGCAAATTGCTTTCTGAGTCTTAATTTCCTATTAGTTCATTAATCTCTCTATTCAGAATGCCAACAAGACAGCTGATGATAATTCCAGAGAGGAAGTGGCCATTACACTGAAGCAGGAGGGAAGGGGGTTAGACATTAAGAAGTTTCCTGGCTTCCTGGGTGGAGGGGTAGCCCAAAGTTACTTGGTAAAAAATAGTACTCGTATTAAATTTCATTTATTAGGCGATTATAATGTGCCAGGTCCTAAGCTGAGCATGATATCATAATTATCTCACATTATTTTTTTAATTATCTAGCAAGGTAGATATCCCCATTTTAAAGAAGAAGTTGCTGAGGCTCAGAAGGGGTCACACAGCCACTGGTGGAAGATCTGGGATTCAAATATAAGTGTGTCTGACCTACAGCCAGGTTCCTAATCACATGCCATCTTTTTGACTCATCACACAAATATTTACAGGATGAAACAACTGGAGAGAACTTGCTGAAGTTACACGCCTGAGCTTGTAACGGCAGAAAAGCCTGAAAATTAATCAGCAAAGGTCTGATTTACCCCGTTTTGCGAAAACATCTCACACTATGAAACGTCCAGCTGGAGAACAAGGCTTGATTTTCTTTTTTAAACTATGGGCTTTTACCTGGGCCAGTAGAGTTCCAAGCGCTGTCCTCTAACCAGGAGCATCATCACTACCTGGGAACTTGTGAGAAAGGCAAATCCTGGGGCCCCACCCCAGACCTACTGAAACCAGGACCCTGGGGGTGGGGCCCAGGAATCTGTGTTTTAACCAGTCCTCCAGGGGCTTGTGAGACCAAGTGCGGCACCCACTACTGAAGGTCTTGCATTCACAGGTTGCAGCAGTACTTCTCAAGTTCTAAGGCACATAACAGCAAGCACAAAGTGCACAGTCTGACTCTGCAGGTCTAGGGTGGGGCCTGAGACTCTGCATTTATCATCAGCTCCCGGGTGCTGGGGATGCCGGTGGCCCAGGGAACACACCTGGAATAGCCTGGGTCTAATCCGATCCCTGATCATCTAGAGAGCTTCTGGAAGTAAGAGAACAAGGGTTGCTCTGGATTAGAAAAAAAAAAAATCCCTCTAGGGAGCTTTGGGAGCACAGCCACAACCAGGACCACAGACACTGCTATTTTTCCAAGGTGCCCACTTAGGTATGATCACTTTAATTAAAATTGCAGCCCACCCTGGCCCTTCCTATTAGCCTGATCTGCCTTGTTCTTTCCCTTAGCGCCTCCACCCCACCATCCCCACACCCCACAATGACTGGTGCATAGTAGGTGCTCAACAAATATCCATTAAGCAAATGAATGAATGGTCCCACCTATTTCCTTCTGAATCCCCCTCCCTACCCTCGGTGCCACCTCTCTGCAATTTCACCTGTCCCTGCTCTTTATAAGCACCACTCTTCACTGAAATTCATTGCTCTACAGGTGTGACTAGTGCCTATTTCTATACCTTATCCAATCCTTCTATCGGCCCATATGTGACTACCAAATTTTGGCAATCTCTGAAAACTCATGTAATAGGTGACCATCCATTCTCATTATACTAAATGCAAAAGCTGCAGGTTTGTATTGAGAGAAGACTAAGTTCGAACTTTGGTGATATCAGTAATGCACTTTCATAATCATATACTGGAGATAACTCTAAACTCTCCTGGAGTTACACAAATACAATGTCAAAACTCCTGAAGCACAAGTTGGAGCAGCTGCAGCAGCTGCTTTCCCTTTCTGGCAGTGTTCCATGGGCTGAGCTGACTGGGGACAGCAGCAGTACAGGCCACCTCCTGTTTGAAGTCCAGGAGCCCAGGTCTGCATTAAGTGGAGCAGGGAGGAATATTTTTAATTAAATCATCGTAATCTTGGGCATGGAAATTGTATTGACTTCTTCTACCGGGCCCACTTTGCAGACCAGGAAGCTGAGCCCCTGAGCTGACAAGCCTCTGCTTCAAGCTCGCACAGGGAGTGCGCAGAGGGAGCTGGGAACCAAAGCCCGGTCTGGCTGCATCCCGGGCCTGTACTCTGTGCAACCAGCCCTCCCCAGGGCCCCAAGCCCCCTCCAGCCTCCTCTCCCAACCCCGGGCAGACCCTGCACCTGTGCTCATTACTGCTTGAACAGAGAATTAATCAGAAAAGCTTCCTCAGAGTTTGCACCTCGAGTGCTGAAAATTAGAACGGCTCGGGAAGTGTTCAGACTCACTGACTCCTGGCTGCATCCCTCTCACCTAATTACCTGACTTCAAAGGCTCCGCTCCACAGGTGTGAGGATGTGAGGGCTACGTTTCCCCCACAGAACACAGAGCGGCAGATGTGACAGGCTCGCAGGGCAGCCGATGTCCGGGGATGGAGAGGGGAATCAGACAACGTTTGGGCTGGACCCAAGGGCGTGGCCTTGTGCTCTTGGAGTCAGAAAGACCAGGGGTGCCCTCCTGGGGGCTCACCTGGCAGCCTGGGTGCACCGAGGACCAGAGTGGAGCTGGGGACGCAAATCCCTAAGGTTTGGTAACCACAACCCCGTTCTCCCTATACCTTGAAGCTTAAGGCTCCTTGGGGGCTAGAACTAATTAATCCTTCCCCACCTGCGGGAGAGAAGTAGCTCAGTTGCTTCATCTTCATTACCCAGGAGAGCCTGCCAGGCTGGGAGAAGAGTGAGAACTCGCCTCTGTCGCCATCCCACCTAGAGATATGGGAAAGGGCCCCAAGGAAAGTGCCCTGCCTGAGCTGGACAAGTAAGAGCAAGGCTAGGAGGGCGGGAGGGATTCCTAAGCTTTTTTAAACTGAGTGTTTCCTAGGAGGCAAACAGATGGACACTCGTTTGCAGTTAATACACAGAGTTGAATGCTATTGATTATTTTACAGTAATTGGGCCAGAGGGAGGTATTTAATACATGTTTACAGAGGAAGAAGGAGAAGCCAGGTAGACAGAAAGGCATTTGCAAGCTTTTCTAGAGGACTTCACTCTGACCGGGCACTGAGCTATGTCATTGAGTGGACTGATTTTCTGACCGCTTGCCACCACAGAAGGCAGGTGTAATGATTACTCCTTTCGTGCAGATCCAAATGCCATGGACAGAAACGTTAAGTGACTTGCCCAAGGTCATACAGTTAGAAAGCGGCAGAGCTGGGATTTGAACTCAGCTTCGTCTGACTGCAGAGCCCACGTTTGGTACCAGAGTTTTCTCCTGCCAGGACTGGGATTGGGGGCGGGGATGGGATGGGGTGAGGAGGAGGGAGTTGTGTGGCGGTCAGGGGTCCAGCCTTCCTACTGAAACTCAAGACCAACAATGATGCCAGAGAAGGTGAACAGGGCAGGAGTCAAGGGCCAGGGTTCAAGTCTGGACTGCCACTCCTACTCTGCATCCTTGCAGAGACTTGGCTCTCACATCTGTAAAATGGGAAGAATTATAACAGTACCCCTCCCCTCAAGAGTTACCATGAGGATGGGCGGGCCGCGGTGGCTCAGCGGGCAAGAGTGCTTGCCTGCCATGCCGGAGGACCCCGGTTCGATTCCCGGCCCCAGCCCATGTGAAAAAAACAAACAAACAAACAAACAAAATATAATAAAATAAAGATGTTTCCCTTTCTTCCTCCCTTCCTTCCTTCCATCCTTCCTTCCTTCTCTGTCTTTAAAAAAAAAAAAAAGAGTTACCATGAGGATAAAAATAGGGAAGAAAAGGACTTTGCAAACTCTAACTCAGCACTAGGCAAATTACAGCTGATGGCCAAAACCAGCACCTCCCTGCTCAGCTTGTTTTGGTAAATTTATTGGCATGTAGTCACGCCCATTTGTTAACAAATCATCCGTGGCTGCTTTTGCAGTGTAATAGCGGAGTCCACTGGCTGCAACAGAGCTTGGATGGCCCGCAAAGTCTAAAATTAATTTACTATCTGATACTTTTCAGAAAACATTTGCCAGTGCCTATGAAAATGCAAGGTGCCACTGTGCCCAGCAGTGTGTGAACTTCCAGCATCTTCTATCAGCTCTAGCTCTTATTCAGAATTGCTCTCCCTGGCCCCCTACCCCAAATGTGGAGGTTGATTTCAGACGCATTTTTGGAAAACCAGACTCTCAGTATATGGCTCCTTCCAACATGAGCTGTACTGAAAAGTTCCTTCGAAGGGCCGCCACTTACTTGCAGTTTTTACACTTGAGGCCAAAAAGCATCCCTTTTCCACAGACCGTGCATGTCTGAGACATCCAATACTTGGTGGAAAACCTGTGGAAGAGAGAAAGAAAATGTTCAAGCGGAGGATGACGGCAACCGCTCCATCTCTAGGAGTATGAACTACTTAAAGGGTCGAGTACACAGGTCCTGGAGTTAGCGGTGTGGATTGTATGTCATCCCGTTGCTTCTGAGATTTGTGACTTATGCAAGTTTGCATAGTCATCCGAGTCTCAAGGCCTTCATCTGTGAAACGGGAATAATAATGGTATTAAATTCATTGGTTGTTGGGAGGATTAAATGAGGTCTCACATGTCAAGTGCTTTGGGCAGCATCTGGCACTCAGTGAATTGACTAATATTAGCTTGAACATTCACTAGTTCAACAAATATCCCCTCATGGCTACTACGCGTCACGTTAAGTCCTGGGGACAGAGCCAAGGGTGGGCTTTAACTGCCCTTGGAAACCCACAAAACAAGGTAGGGATCTCACAAACAGACCTTGGTCCTGTTTCCTGGGGAGCTTCAAGGGTAGGGCCCTTGCCTCCAGAGAGCTAAGACCCCAAATTTTAGCAGCAGAATCCCTAAGGTTATAAGCCTTTTCAGTCTACCAGTTCCCCTCTCCCCCAACGACCAGCTCTTGCTGCAAACACAGGCGACTCAGAGACCTCCTATATAGTGCTAGGAACCCAAGGGAGAACGGGTGCATTTGATTAACTTCCCTGATCCCCACAAAGCTGCCTGGGTGCTTTCTTCCCCAAGAGATACGAGAGAGCAGCCTACAGGTCCCAGGAAAAATACTGAAGGTCGCTGGGTCAGAGTTAATTTTAATTTTCAATTTTTGTCACCGTCAGCAAGAGTACTATCTAATCTGTACTGCCTACGAGTGTCAAAATGAAAATCCGGAAGTGCTTATGTAACTTGGTGCCGGGGAATTTTAAGGGAATGATGGGCATCCCTATGACATCCCACTCTGCCTGAGCTGGACCAGGCACCCTCCAAACACAATGAACTGCAGCCCCAAATGGCCACATCTAAACAAAGAGCAATATCCTGCATGGACACTCTTGTTGCCAAGAAAACTCTGTGTCCAGTTTTGACTTAGGGGTGGTTAAGCCCTTTTCTGTCTCTAAGATAGGGCCAAATTGCTTAACAGCATCTGTTTTCAAGATTCTGCAGCTGGGGTAGGGAGTGGGGGGGGGGCGCGCAAAGGGTCTTGGTTCCCCCCCCCCCACCCCCCCCCCCACCCCGTTCCCCAGGGCAGGGAGAAGGTGGCAGATGGACATTTTCTCTCACTTCTAGCCCTCTCCTGTCCCCCCAGTCAGCTCTCCCTCTCCCCTGGCTCTAGCTAAGATGACTCTGAGGTGATGCTGAGCGGATGGCCTTTTCATTTCATTCCTTTACCAAAGGCTGGGATGAATTCAGGTGGCTCCTTCCGGGCACCAAGCCCGGGGAGGAACACTGGGTGAGGCTGACGAATAACAGGTCATCCCAAGTCCCGCTCCACTAAGGTGTCTCTGAGTCCCCAAGATCACGGCCGTCAGTCCTCCGGGCATCTGCATGTGGGTCGGAAGTGCCACCACGAGCTAACGTCACGTGAGAGAGCCTGGGAGCCGGCGAGGCCAAGCGGGGGGGGGGGGGGGGGGGGGGGGGGGCAGCCGGGGGGCGGGGCCTGCCGAGGGCGGGGCTGAGCCGCCGGGGATGGGGCTGGCCAGAAACGAATCTGAGGCAGGGGCCAAGCTAAAGAGCTGAGCCAGGGGCGGGGCTTATCCAAAGGGGCGGGGCTGAGACAGGGGTGGGGACGGCAGCACAGGGCATGGTGAATTCGGGAGGCAGAGAGGGAGCAAATACATAAAAAGGCCCCCCTCATGGAAGCCCTTCTCTCTGCATCTCACCACTTGACTATTGACGTCTCCATCGTGTGGTTTGCGCTGCTTCTTTGTTTCCTCATTTGAGTCTTAACAACCATCCTGTCAATGTATTTCTTTCAAAAACTGTTGATGAGGTGCCATTTGGGGAGAGTGTGACCTTCGTTGCCTAACCCCCGGCCACGACTGTGTGTCACCTGCCCCTGCTGCTTCCCCTGAGAGCCTGACTCTCCGAATTGTCAACATCTATTTAATCGGCTGACTCTCCCTTAGGTCCCCAGCTCCTCCAGGACATGTTCCAGCTTGGGGCACAGGAACTGTAAAAACACTAGCCAAAGAATCCACGAACGAGTGAACAATTCCCTCAGCTAGTTCCCAGAAGCCCCGATGCAAAGAAAACCCTCAGCAGCTCTGTCAAAAGAACACGAAGTGTGGAGGCTAATTAGCTTTTGGACCTATCACTTAAGCTGCAGGGGACTCAGTTTCCTTATCTGTGAAATGGGCATCACTCATGCCCCACCGACCCACTGAGCTATTGTGAGGATAATGAAATAAAAAGTGGAGAGTTAAATTAGGGGAGTTAAGGAACTTCCTATAAGGGATGACTAGTAGATGCAAACCTGGGATGGTCAATGCCCTCTCTGAACCACATCCTTAGAGAAGGAGGATAAACCAAGGGGCAGGTGTAGCCCTGGACAGCTCGTGGTCACCAGCCAGCTGGCGCCCTAGACTGATCTACCCCTGGGGCAAAGCCATGGGTGGAGCTGGTCCAGGGGGCATGGCTGAGATAAGGAGGGGCCAAGATAGGGGGTGTGGCAGAACTAGGGGCAGGAAAGAACCTAAGGCAGGATGGAATCTGCAGCTGGGGCTGAGCCAAAGGGTAGACCAGCACCAAGGCCAGAAGTCAGCAGAGCGCCAGCATCAGTTTGCAAAGCCCCCATGTCCTATCCTGGGTCTTCTGGGTGGGGAGACCCGAAACTAGGATGTAAAGCACTTATCTTAACAACAAAGCCATTTATTGAGTGTTTATTATGTGTGAGGCTTTGTACTAAACACTTCACATATATTTAATCATCTGATGATAAAATCGAGCATCAGAGAGGTTAAGCAACTTCCTCAGGGTTGCAAAGCTTTACCAGCTGAGATGGGAACAGAGGGCAATCTAACACTAAAGGCCACCATGCGCAAGCTTATATGGGCTGGGTTAGTGAGTAAGAAGCAGACAGCTCAGTCCCCCCTGGATGCCACATGGAGGTTCGACCTGGCTGAGGAGAGAGGGGCATGGTGACTTAGGAGCCAGAGCAAAACACTCTGCCTAGTCCTCCCCCATCCTGGAGCTAAGGGCCAGCCCCAAGCCCCCACCCCTCACCATGCAGGGAGGTGGGCATCAGAACCCAGCCTACCTGTGCTTGATGGAGTTGCCGAGGTCTCTGCGAGGAATCTGTGGGGACCAGCGTGGCACCGACAGGGTATCTGCAGGGAGACAAGAGAGGAGGGGCCCATTACGTAGTGGCTCAGAGGCTGGGGTGTGCTCCGGCCGAGCCTAGGAAGGCTTGCCAGCGTCAGGAACAACACCCACCGCCATCCTTGCTAAGTGGGACCAAGTGGAGCGCTGGTTTATCTTGTGTTAGCTCGACTCATGCCAGGTCTCCTGGGCTGGGCAGCCACGGGGTACCTAGAAAGAAGCCAACAGTGGGAAGACATAACCCTGAGCATCACTTTCATGTTTGGAGTGCTTCCTGTGGGCCAGGCATGCGTTAAGTAACTCCTATAACTTAGCTTGTTAAGTGAACCCCAAGGATAGGGGTTGTTAACATCCCCACCTTACAGCTGAGGAAACGGAGGCTTGGAAACCTTGCCCAAGGTCATACACATCTAGTAGGCTGCACCGTAGGCTGTGAATCTTTTGTTTGTGGGATCCTAGAGCACGTGGCCTTGCATGCAAAGTTGAATGCCAACCACGCAACTACCATTTTCCTCGTTTTTGCCATGTCTCTGTACAATCCCTAAAATTATTTACTTAATATTTTAAAGCTGGCTCTATTTCTTGTTTAAATATATTTATCCCAAAAGCAAAATGGAAATAGAAAACCAGTAAAAGTTTCTGTATATTGTCAGTGACTATTTAAAGAGTCCAACCATGAACCACCTAAAATCATGCTAGAATAAATAGGTGGATAGATGAATGGTGGATGGATGGTGGATGGATGGATGGATGGATGGATGGATGATGAAAGGGTGAGTGGGTGGGTGAATGGATAGATGGATGGATGGATGGTTAGATGGGAGGATGGATGGCTGGATGGATGAGTGAGTGAGTGGATGGATGCATAAGTGAGTGGATGAATGGATGGGTGTGTGACTGGATAGATGGGTGTGTGGATGGACAGATGAGTAGATGGATGGATGGACAGACGGGTGGGTATGAGTGAATGGACAGATGGCTGGGAGTGAGGAACAAACAATACATCACACAGACTTCAGACTAGATGTCTGTCCCATCTTGTCTTCTCTTTCACACCTTAGGCTAAATCCCACCAACCTGCTTTGTGACTCCACCACTGCCTGAATTCCTGGACTAGGTCCGTGGGCCCTGATTCCCAGCTCCCACCTTCACCCCATCATCCAGCTGCCCTAACCACCCCTCCTTCCAGACCCTGTGGGTCCCAGAGAGGATGAAACAACAGGGGAAATAATTAGCACTGCGTTTGAAATTTCCACAGACAGGGGGAAAAGAAGCAAGTGGCTGACCACATGCCAGCTCTCATTTCTCAGGCCAGATGGTTGGCGCCTGCTCCCCATTTTCCGTGCGGCAGATGCACGCCTCATTTTTCACAGCAATTGTTATGGAGTGGAGCTCTCATCGGGGAGCTGGGCATGTCTGAGCCTATCAGGGAGCATTTAACCCCTGACCCATTCACTCCTCCCTTCTGTCTAATGACAAGGTCGCAGCCATCTGAAAGCTGTTTCCAGAAACACCAATTCTGCCCTTGTAAAGCTGGGTCCCTTTCTAGGAGAGCTAATGATTTTCCAAGCCCCAAAGGGCAGAGAATACCCAAGAGGGAGTCAGCATGATATATTGATCAGGATCATGTCCCGTGGAATTTCCTCTAGTTTAAAAGCTAAATGTCATCAAGCCCAAGCCAATTATACGAGTTTCAATTTCAGTTGGAAATAAAAAAGACACAAAAGAAAAACAGTTAAAAAAAAAAAAGGTGGGGGATATTCTTTCTATTCTTATCTCCTTTAGGGACTGAAATCAGACTCGGGAGGAAGGGTGCTTGCTACTGTGAACTCCCTAAGCTGCTTTCTCCAGGGTCAGAAGAGGGTGGCAGTGGGAGTGCTGGGGTATCTCTTCTTGGAAATCTACAAAACTAAAGGTGCCAAATGGTTTCATCTCATGTCCAACTCCAGTAACAGAGGCTGTCAAGGGAGGTATGTTGAGAAGGATCCTGAGGCTTGACAGGAAAGTGTGCCAAGGCTGATGAGCCGTGTCTGTCACGGGTGAAGAATAAGGTAGTGCCAACAAGTCTGCGTATATTTGCCACCCCTGTGAGAGCAGGGACTGTGCCTTCCTCATCTCTGCATCACTATCTCATAGCATCACTCCTGGTGCAATGTAAGCACCGAATAACATGTTTGATGAGTCCAAGATTATTATCATAAAAAAGAGCGAACATTTATTGATAACCCAGCATGTGCTAGGCATGATGCTGTGCATTTTATACCCAGAAGCTGTGCCTCTGTGAGGTTGCTGCTGTCATTATCCCCATTGCACGAAGGAAGACACAGGAGCTCAGAGAGGCACAGTAACTCGCTCAAGGTCACACAGCCATGGAACCAACAGAAACTCAAAGAGTAGCTGCAATTGTTGGCAAGTCCTCCAGGAACTACTACACCAGTCATCTCAGCTAGAAGCACTTTGGTCCTCCTGGAGGAAATTTGTGGTTGCCACCACTGGGGGTGGGGGTGACGCTACTGGCATCTAGTGAGTAGAGGCCAAGAGGCTGCCCGACATCCTACAAGGTACAGGACTGTCCCCCACAACAAAGAACAAACTGGCCCAAAGGGTCTCTAGTGCCAAGGTGGAGAATCCCTGATCTAGATATTTCTCTATCCTTCCCCCACAAAGCCCCACCCCCCACCCCCACCCCCTACCGCCGCCCCAGAAAAAAAAACAGATGGTGCTTCTGAAGCTCAAGCCAGCAGGAAACAAATCCTTTATTATAAGCACATCTCACTGTTAGATTCATATCCTAGTTATTCTGTTATTCAGCTGTAATTCTCAATTACAGCACCTTCTCAAAAAAGCAGAAGTAATTAAATTTAATAGTTGGGATTCGTTTCCCAATATCTGGTTGAAGGGGTGACTTCTGTCGATTACATTAAGCAGCTGCAGATTCATTAGTCTCCGGCAATAATAACCTCCCCACGCCTTCCAACGTGGGCGTGAAGACCTGAACTTTGAGATCTTCTCTTTACTTTCTTCGTTCGGATTTCATTAAACTTGCCAATGCAAGCCTGAAAGCAAAGCAAAACTGTTTAAAGAGCAAGGGGTGGGGGGAATCTATGAAAATTCAGGCCTTATCATAACAGAGAAGGCAAACAACATTTACAGCAATTAAACCAATAGAGAAACTTCTGTTTAACAATCAAAGCACCTATTAAGATGTCTCCACAGCTGAACAAAAGCTTCTTTTCTCTTCTAATTTTCTGATAAGGAGTCAGGCAGACAGAGAGGCAGAATTCTGTGCATCCCTGATGCCTTCAGTCCCAGAGGTAGAGTAATAGACATCTCTCCTTAGATATTTTCATTTTTAGCGTATGGAAAGGGAAAGAGGTTTTGGAAGGAAGGAGGTTTTATCTTCCCTTCCATTGGTTCCATTGTCAGTGCCCTCTCAGAAGTACTTCCCTTGAGAAGAAGAGGGTAAAACAGAGGCCCTCATATTTGCAACCACCTCGGCAGACAGACAAACAGAAGGCATGAAAGAAGGGACCAGTATTAATAGACATCCGAGGTATGTGGAGCTTTATAATGGAAAGCTCTTGCTCTGACCTGGTGAGGTTGCAGTAGGGCTAACAGAGGAGTCCGACAGGGGGAAACACACGTGGGCATACACAGCGAATGCCAGATAAAAGTGGGTGACGATAAAGGGAAGAGCAGGAAAATGAAGAAGAGGGAGAAAAAAATAGATCTACTTTTTGTTGTGTTACCATGTGCCGATTGCTATTGCCAATACATAAACCGTCCTTTGCATATATATTATCTCATTTAATCCATACAATATTAATGACATGACTCACCTATTGTCATTAGCCCCGTTCAACCAATGAGGAAATCAAGAAGTTGTGCCATTTTTCCTAGGTCACACAGCAAACAAATGCCGGGGCTGAGACTTTTAAATTCAGGTCACATAGAGAGAGGTCAATACACAACATCCAGTTTCCTCCCCATTTTATAGATGGGAACACTGAGGCTGAGAAACAATAAGCCACTGTCCACAGCTGATATGTGACTGAGTTGGGATTTAACTGGATGCCTGTAGTCCAGACTGCTCTCCAAATATACGAGTTTGACCCATCCTATCCTGGCAATGCCTCCTACCTCTGTGGGACAAAGCAAACAGGCTAAGCAACGACTTTAAGCTCAGGGAAGGGCCCCAGAGGTCTGGAAGGGGATGTACTAGTGTGTTATCCATTCCTTAGTCACTCATGCAGTCATTCAACAAATATTTTATTAGGTCCTTGTGGTAGGCAGAAAAATGTACCCCCTCTCCCATGTCCTAACCCTTAGCACCCGTGAATATGTTATCTTACAAGGCAACAGGGACTTTGCAAATGTGACAATGGTGGGGATATTACCCTGGATTGCCTGGCTGAACCTGATGTGATCATAAGAGTCTTTATAAAAGGAAGGCAGGAGGGTCAGAGACAGGTATGACGCCAGAGGCAGGGGTTGGAGGGATGCTACTTGGAAGATGGAAGGGGGGCACAGCCAAGGAACGACGCAGCCTCCAGAAGCTGGAAAAGGCAAGGGAAGGGATTTTCCCCTGGAGCCTCGAGAAGGTGTCATCACGTTGATTTTACCCCTCTGAGATCCATTTTGGACCTGGGGCCTCCAGAACCGTAAGATCACAAAGTTGCTCTGTTTAAAGCCATTAAATCTGTTACAGCAGCAAAGGAAGCTAATACAGAGTGTCTGTGCCAGGCTTGGCTTTAGACACTGGGGGTATGGTGAACAAGATAATCAGGTTCTCTGAGCTTACAGTCTAGAGCAGGAGCCAGAAAATGAGTAAAAAAAGAAAAGTACAAGATCGTTTCAGAAGGGATATAGCCCACGGGGAAGATAAAACAGTGCAGAGTCTGGGGCTTGTTCCAGGCAATGGTAACCTTGGTCAGCATTAGAACTTGAGGCAGGAGGGCTGGGCTCCACCTTACGAATGTACGAGCGCCCCCTGGTGGCCAAGGGGAGCACGGGTTACCAGGCTGTGACACAAACCCCCCACCCGGGATCTTCTTACCAGGTGATACCCATCTACCTGATGACCCGGGACCTCTAACCTGGTGATTCACATCTACCTGATGACCCGGGACATCTAACCAGGTGAGTCCCATCTACCTGATGACCCGGGACGTGTAACCTGGTGATTCCCATCTACCTGATGACCTGGGATGTGTAACCAGGTGAGTCCCACCTACCTGATGACCCGGGACGTGTAACCAGGTGAGTCCCATCTACCTGATGACCCAGGACGTGTAACCTGGTGATTCCCATCTACCTGCTGACCCGGGACGTGTAACCAGGTGAGTCCCACCTACCTGATGACCCGGGATGTGTAACCTGGTGATTCCCATCTACCTGATGACCTGGGACGTGTAACCAGGTGAGTCCCACCTACCTGATGACCCGGGACGTCTAACCAGGTGAGTCCCACCTACCTGATGACCCGGGACGTCTAACCAGGCGATTCCCATTTACCTGATGACCCAGGACGTGTAACCTGGTGATTCCCATCTACCTGCTGACCCGGGACGTGTAACCAGGTGAGTCCCATCTACCTGATGACCCGAGACCTCTAACCAGGCGGTTCCCATCTACTTGATGACCTCAGACTATCTAACCAGGCGGCTCCCTTCTGCCTGATGACCCGGGACACTTAAGCAGGTGATTCCCATTTACCTGATGACCCAGGACCCTCTAATCAGGTGGCTCCCACCTACCTGATGACCCGGGACCATCCAACCAGGCGAGTCCCATCTATCTGATGACCTGGGACAACTCACCATGAGGCTCCCGGACTTTGGATTTCATGGACTGATATTCTTGAAAATTTTCAAGAATATTTGTGGGGTTGACATTGGATGACCAATTTTTAATTTATTAAAAGATAATTGCCATCTACGATATTGTCATTTCATAAAAGAAAGACTGTCTTTAATGCCCAAAAATATGAGGGACATAATTTCCTGATAAAGATTCCTTTAAATGGAGTAAATTTAGCTTTATGAAGAATTTGTTCCATTATAACTGCTTTGTTTTATCATTCATTAAAAAAAAACTTGTTGTAGTATATATACGTGTATGTATGTATATATGTATACATACATATATAACAAAATTTGGCATTAAGAAAAAAACAAAACGCAAACCCCATCTTGCCACCCTCCCCACCCCGCCCCCCACTCCCCCACCCATGGCCGGGTACTAAGAATCAACCTCCACACTGAGAAGCCCACTCCACCTTCCATCCCAGGCCTTTCCCATTTTAGCTATCATGATCCCCCATGAGAAATGAGAAATCCACACCCCCCCCCCCCCCAGTGTCCCTGGAAAAGCGAAGGGCATGCTGGTTGGCTTCACAGGCTGTGCTCATTTGAAAAAACCAGCAGGATGCTTTTTCCTCCTTTTCTCTGAAGGAGGGTGCGGTGAAATATTTCGCCCCAAACCCACTGGACTTGTGACACTTGAAAATCTCCTGCAGCATACACTGACCTTCCTGAGGGAAAACTACTAAAGGCATCATCAATAGGAGATGCATTGCCACACCGGGCAGGAAGGGCTCTAGAGGCAGCCGAGGGAGCAACATAATGCAGATTTTTAAAAAAATCACTCTTTGCGATTTGTCTACTATGGGGACAAATAGTATTAGGCTGAGAGCTCCTGGGGGGTTCAGCCAGGGTCTCTTCCATTACTGTATCCCCAGTGTCTAGTTCGGGACCTGCACAGATGATAAATGTGTGTTCAGTGAATGAATGAATGAATGCATACACTGATCATTAAGTTCTGGCCAAGTCTTCGTTCTTTCTCTAGGTAACTAGAAGCTCACATAGCCTTGGGAGACCTTAGAGATACTCTTTATGAGAATTGGGGCAAGTCTGAACTGATCTGTCCTCAAAATACTCCTGCGTAGTGGGGAAGGTAGCAAATATCGGCTTCATTATTACAGAGGGAAAATCAAGGCACATTAAGCATAAAATGCACTGTGCGTCCTTGGGCAAGTAAGAGTCTCTCTGAGCTTCAGTGTCACCATGTAAACAATGTGGGTAAATCACAGTACTGACCCTAGGGCTGCTGGAGAACTAAGTGGAATAATTCTGTTCTGTCCACGGAAGCAACAGTCAGTTTTATTTATTGTACATCTCTGAAGTGGTGACCCCTGCTATGTCTTCCACAGTCATTCCAAACAAGCATCTGAGGGCCGAATCCCCAGGGCACACATAAGGAAACTGAGTATGAACAAACTGTTCTGTCATATAGCCAATATTTGGGGGGACTTAAGATTTGAAACCAGTTTCCTATAAAACTAAAGCCTTGCCATCCGCCCCTACATCATGCTCTCTTTGCATACCATGTTCCCTTCTGAGACAAATGGAAAAAACTTTTTAAAAATGATTCAATCCTAGAGTTGGAGAGGAAAGTTGGATAGAAAAATTCAATTTCAGTCCCTGAGTTTCCAAACAGCCTTAGAGAGAAAGTGAGCTACCCTGACCTTAAATATTTCCATGAAGATAAAGACCTCTGAGCACGTAATATAATTAATAATAACAGCTGACATTTATTGAACAGCTACTGCATGGCAGGGCCTAGATTAAAGGCTTTATATGTATTATTTATTTAATCTCCATAGCTCCATTGTAGGTGGTAGGGGGCTTGGGTTTGAGCTAGGGTAGTCGAAGCCCAGAACTCATGCTGAGAAATGATGCGAATGAAATGAAAGTTCCAAACGGCCCTTAAATTTTCATCCCAGGGATGTGATGGCTCGAGTGAGAACCTAGCAGATGTGCTCCATCCAAATTGACTAGCAAATTCTTCGGACACAAAGAAACCTGAAACTAATAAAACAGACCATTAACCTTTCCTTCTGTGGCCACAGGCCAGTCGCTAGCGAAAATCCCACTGATTTATCCATGATGCCAACCAATCCTTAACTAAAGCTGCTCACATTATTTACCGAGCAGGGAATAACTCTGTTTGCTCTAATATCCAATTCGAATATATCAGGTCTAAAACTAATTTAATGACGTGCTGTCTCTAAAGATTACATCTCCAAGATTCTTCAGGACCAAGCTGAGCTTCTCCATATATTTGGCCATAATTTCCCCCCTGAGACCAAGACTCCCCTCTACCTGGGATTCAAAGTGCATTAACTGGGGCTCCTGCTGGCTCTGGGGGTTTGGGGGAACCACTTGCCTCTAGGAAGTGTGCAGAAGAGGGTAGAACCTGGGTGCCAGGTCCTGGGAAAGAAATCAGGCAGAAGGGATGACCGTGACGAGATGTGAGGGGCAATGCGGGATTCTCACACCCACTACATATAGAAGGGTTGCAGGAGACTCTGGAGGGTCCCACGGCATCCAGGTAAAACAAAGGGCAATGATAAAGTTCTTTACCGAGAAATGGAATGGAGGTGCCAGGGTCCAACCCATCAGCATGTGTGTGGGGTCAGACAGGGATTTAAACTAGCTGCAAGGCCCCTGAGGGCCTCCTTTGGAGGCAGTGGGTTTCATATCTAAGTGGGAAGAGCCTGCAGGCATCAATGTGCCCAGGGGAGTGTGGGAGAGGGAGCGTGGACTCTGAAGTCAGCAGACCCGGGTTCCAATGCCAGCTCTGCCATTTACTGGCCATGGGACCATCGGCATGTTCACCTATCCGAGACTCAGTCTTGTCATCTGTAAAAAGGGTATAACAACACCTCCCTCATAAGATTGTCAGGAGGATTCCCCAAGGTAATATAATTGGAACAGTGCTCAGCCAAGTCCCTGACATGTGGTCATGGCTGTTGCTGTTCGTGCCATCATCACGGTATCTCCAGAATTAACACACTCATGAGAACATGACAGAGCTCTTTGTGGACGGATTTAGAGCCGGGATTAGCAAACCATGGTCCCAAAGGCCAGATTCAGCCCGCCACCTGTTTTCGTATATAAAGTTTGAATGGGACACAGCCACACCAGTCATTACATACTATCTATGCTGCTTTCCTACAACAAGGGCAGAGTTGAGTAGTTGTAACAGAGACCATATGACCGACAAGATAAAAATAATTAGTGCCTGGCCCTTCACACACACACACACACAAAATTGCCAATCATTGACTTAGAGCTGTGGAAGCCACTTCTATGGCTGATAAGCAGAAAGATTTTTTTCTTAGAGCCAAAGAGCTGGGTTCAAGACCCACTTTTGTCACTTACAGGGGTGGGGGCCCTTGGACAAGTGGTCTGCATTCTTCAAGCCAAAATGTGCATGGCTCTTGGGGTCATCTCTCAGCTCTCTTCAGCCTAGCATCCTGTGTTGTTTTGATCCCCATTTTACAGACGGTAATTAACAGGAGGACTTGTTTTAGCCCAAGCCAGTATAAGGCACAGTGGTCTCACCCCAAGCCTGTGGCTTTCGGCCCCTCACTGCCTCCTGGTAAGGTCATCTGTAAGGAGGTGATGTCTCCAACTACATAGCACTGTTGAAATCCACGTCAGCTCACGGGGACAGAGAGAAAGGAAAATGAACTCTTTCCTCTCAATGCATCTGTCCAGGTTAACTAATACGATTATCTGGTTGTCATTTTACCAAAGCAGAGAGCGCATGTTGAGGACGCGTGAGTTACGATTAGTAGGGTGGTGATGGTCACGGCCAAGGAGGAGGGAGAGGAATGTCTCTGAACAGCAGCCCACCTTGGACGGACAGGTAGGCAGGGAGGGCACTGAGCAAACGGGAGCCCAGCAGGTGGACGGCTGACAAGTGGGGACAGAATGTAGGAAAGAGGAGAGGGTCATTTCAAAAGGTCAAAATCATTTAATGAAATAAGATAATACAATGAAAATACAAAAAGATGAAATAAAATTTTTAAAAGAAATATCTAGAAATCCAGAAGGAATCTCATTAGGATAATGGATCTGCCTTGGCTTGTGTGGGAAGCACTTGGGAAATTATCACTAAGGAAATAGTGACTGTGCCTAGTTCTGTGCAAGTGCTTTGGGAATAGGGGCTTGGGGTAGCGGACCCCTGAAATATGAACCGAGAGCTCCTTAATGGACCTTGTAAGTGGTGCACGTGGAGGAGGTTGGGTGAAGAAGCCATCACAGGGGAGAACAGCTAGCAAACTTCTCCTCCATCACTTGTTCCTCCAGGTCTGAACACCGGGCTAAAAAAATAAAACTCATGAAGCTAATCCAGAAGCATCTTCAAGCTCTAGTTCTGTACCCCTCACCCCCTCCAACCCACCTTTGGAATAATTCTCCCCTGTTTTCAAAAACAT
This sequence comes from Tamandua tetradactyla, assembly GCF_023851605.1. NCBI lineage: Eukaryota > Metazoa > Chordata > Mammalia > Pilosa > Myrmecophagidae > Tamandua > Tamandua tetradactyla. The sequence continues at coordinate 17,983,775 of NC_135331.1, forward strand.
CACCACGTTGCTTCTCAGTCCTGGCAGGCAACTGCTGAGCTGGGGCCCCTTTCACTAGCCATAAATCAAATTTGGGACCAGTGATACCATCACTCTCTCTCCCAGTGAGACACGTGGAACCTGGAGTCATCACCTGTGATTTGTCTCAGCTGCTCAGATGACCCCAATTAAATTCCACTGCCGGTAAAGAAAGAGAGTAGGGCTGAGGCATTTAATTACATTTTATAATGTGCTCACAGCTGAATTTATTAAAGTGTATCGGGGATTTTTAACCTCGTAACCAAACAATGGGAGACCTGGGTGCCAGAGGAGTAACTCCCTTCCTGGTGGGGGTGATGGATGAAGAATCCAAGATGCTGACAGTTGCTCAGGTGTGCGTGGGGGGGGCGGGCAGTGGTGTCCAATTAGGGGGCATGACAAGAAAGGTGGACCATGAGCCACCACACCAAGGATCAGAAGGGGCGGTGGCAATTAATTATGATCTTTCTTTAAATCTAAAGATGAAAATTAGGAAGCCTAGCTCTCTTTCCTTTCTCTGTATCCCAATCCCAATCCTTTCCCTCCAATTCTCCCCTAAAATAATTTACCTGCTATGGTCTGGAAAGAAGAGAGGATCATTTCAAAAGGCCAAAATCATTTAATGCAATAAGATAATAGAATTAAAATACAAGAAAGAAGAAAAAATTTTAAAAAGAAAGGAAATATCTAGAAATCCAGAAGAATCTCATTAGGATGACGGCTCCGCCTTGGTTTGTGTGGGGGGCACTTGGGAAATTATCAACAAGGAAATAGTGAGTGTGCCTAGGTCTGTGCAGTGCTTTGGGAACAGGGGCGAGGGGCAATGGACCCCTTAAATACAATCCGAGAGCTCCCTAATGGGCCTTACAAGCGATGCATGTGGCATTATGGAGGGGTCTCTCTGTTCCAGAGGTCTGGTCTGAACTTGGCGTATACAAAAATCATCGTCAAGGACCTCCGTTATCACGTCCCATCTGCAGAGGCAATGGTGTAAAGGTCAGACAGAGAGAGAGAGCCCACGGATCCCAGGCCAAAGAGGAAGACACGCCGTGCCTCTGAGAAAGCAGCACAGCAGAGCCAAGAGCCACTGCCAGGTGGCAAACCGCCGCTGGCCCCACTGCTGGCCCAGCCCCCGCCCAGCCCGCAGCCCCCGGGGTCGCACTGCACACCATGACATGAACCTGCTGTTTCCCACCTCCGGCCTTGGAAGATGCTGCTTGCTCTGCCTAGAACATTCCTCCTTCATCCCTCCCCACTTCTCCTAGCCTGACTTATGCCAACTTTTCCTCCAAGACACAGCTCAGGCATGGATACTCCAGGAGGGGAGGGGGCACCCATGCTTCACAATTCCCCTCATCCCTCTCCCATCCCCCGCCCCCCTCCTATAGCATCCCCTGCTTTCCCCGCACCTCGCCTCTCTACATGGAGAGCCTCCCCTTATGATCTCTTTTCACCTTTGACCGTGGGCTCCTGAAGGGCAGGAGCTGCCAGTCATTCCCTCTTATGAGTCCAGGGTCTCATGCAGAGCTTGGCTTAGAGTGGAGAGGCAGAGGATTTTTCTTGCCAATTCCAGCAAAAATAGGCCTTCCTTTCTCCATGGACTACAGGGCCTGGGCTGGGCCACAAAGCCAGGGGCCCCGCCTGGCCACCCAGTCCTGCAGCCCGGCTGGGCCAACTGACCTAATAAAGCCCACCTGCCCGTGCCTCTCCCCCCTTGCTTGTGCCATCAGGGGTCCCCCAGTTTGCCCAGCCACTGGAATCAGGACCCTTGCAATGTGTCAGTTCCTCCTCCTCGTGTCCTCGTCGGGGGGAAGGACCAGAGACAGGTCCATTTATGTCCCAGCCACGCTGTCAGGGTGGGCTCGTATCGATCCCATTTCTCAGATGAAGAAACTGAGAAGGAAATGGTGGCATAGGATGGTGACAAGAAAGGGATGCGGGGTCAGAAAGGCCAGGGAGATGGTCGTGGCCCTGCCACTAAGGGGGTAAGGCGCTTCACTTCGCGGGGCTGCGGTGCCAGGCGCCAGGACACAGGGCGGGCGCTCGGTGGATGTCACTGGAAACGCTGGTAGTGCTCAGCCATCTCACAGTGCCCCGCCGCCGGCCCGGCTCCGGGACCCGAAGGAAAATGCTAATTAGAAGATGCTGGACTTGCTCCCCCCCCACCCGCCAGGCTCCGGCTTGAATGGGGACAAAAACAAGAGCTGACAGACAAGAGGCCCCGCGCTGCCATCACGCAAACGTCCCTGTGAAGGGAGGAAAACAGCCAGTCCTGCACTCCATCAATTTCAATTGTAAATGGTCTCACGTTGAAATAAACCAACAGGAAGTGCAGTACGGGTGACAGGCGGGGGCGGGGGTGGGGGGGTGGGAGGCCGGGGGGGTGCAGGGCCACAGGCTGCCATCTACAAATTGGGCTTGGCATTCGGACCCCAGAAACGGGGGAGGGGATTCGTTCCGGGACTGCATGTTTCTCAACCCCAGACACCCTCTTCGGCCTGAGAGGCAGAGGGCCAGTTGGAAACGATCTACAAGTGCAGAGCCGAGGGCGAATCCTGACTGCGAGGATTTGCTTCGTGTCTTCCCTTCTTTGGAGACCGCCTCCCCTGTAAAATCAGGGTGCGTAAGCCACCTTGCAGACTTCCTCTAGGAATCAGGCCCTGGAATGTCAAGTGCACAGTAGGTGCACAATTAAAAGTAGCTGTCCCCACGAGCAGCCCAGACACTGTTCTCAGCTGTCCTTAGCAGCCTCTGTCTCTGGCTGCAGAAGACAAAACATGAAAAAGAGCCTCTTCTGGGGACGAGGCCACAACTCTATCAAGAAGTAGCAATGAGTTGTGGGGAGGGGAGAACTGTGTAAGACCCTGGGGTCATTTATTCTCCTCATATCATCCCGTCCCCACGCACCTCCATAGCCCTGGCTTGCCTGGGTGTGATGGATGTGTCCTCAGTTCCTCACATACTACATCATCAATTACTCATATATTTATTGCCTTGAACAGAGTTTATGGCTCTTAAATCACAGCCATTCAGAGTTGCCCGAGATGAAATTCTCTCCCAATGGAAATGTGTTGTTTTTCCAATTATGCTAGCCACCCTGTACTTAATGTTCGGTGAAAGTTAATTGTCCAAAGCAACAAAGGGCTGCAGTGAAGTTCCCTGGACAGAGTCAATCTGTGGAATTTACTACCTAGGCAGGACAGCAAGGGGCAGGTTAGATGAACCCACTGCCAGAGGCCCCCCGTCGGATGTCAAGGGACCCAGGACAGCAGGTCTCCTTGGTCTGAACTTCGGGAATAGATTTCCCCCCTCTCTCGCCTCCCTGAGACTCAAAGCCTTGTCCTCAGAGCTGTCACTCTGTCTGCGGTCTACAGACAACATGACCGGGACAGACTCGTGACTGATCACATCCCAAGGTCAAGACGGAGCGACCGTATTCCAAAAGCAGTTCTTTCTTGAGCATCCCTAAGTGGAACCGGGAAGGATGCTGAGACAGATGTCAGAGATATGGCAGGTCCTGGGTGCTGTCCTGGAAATGAAGCGACTGAGCCAGGGGACCCGGCCCCAGCAGGGCCAAGGTGTCGCAGTGAGAGGTGCTGTCAGTGTTGGGGGGCTATGGAGCGCCCCTACCACCAAGAACTTGGAGGTAAGGGAGGACGGCGGCCCTCCAAGAGTTAAACTAGCACAACCTCTAGTGGATCAGAGAACAGACCTCAGCCTAAAGCACTGGTTCTCAACCCAGGGCGATGTTACCACCCCACACCAGGGAACATTGGATAGTATCTGAAGACATTTCTGATTGTCGCAACTGGGTGGGGAGATGCTACTGGATCTAGTGAGTAGAGGCCAGGTCTGCAGCCAGCATCCTGAAATGCACAGGACAGCCCCCACGCAAAGACTCATCCAGCCCTGAATGTTGACAGTGCTGCAGTGGGGAAGCCCTGCCCAAGCAGCCAGGGTGGGACCTAGAGCCACAGAGCTTGATTACAACCTGATTAAATATATGACTAGATTTAAAGACTTTAGACATATGAACAGTCAACAGGGAAAGGAAAAGCAAAGAGAGTTGCAGAGGCAGACGTTGACATGACCGTCCCAATCAGTCCAGGAGATGGGGTGGTGGTGATGGGGTGGCTCTTTGGCATTCCACTGGGAAACTACCTTTCCCCACTCAATCTGGGAGGTCCAAGGCGGGCCGAGCCTCCTTTCAAGTTTCAGAGCAGGTCTATGACAGCCATGCAAGTCCCAGGCTTTCCCTCTCCCCAACTACATGATTGGTTCAGGAGTAGGCACGCAATGCAAGATAGGACAACCAGAGCCCATGAGAAGACCTGGGGCATCATTTTTACTGATATCCTCTGCCCCCTGGAGTAGTTAAGCTGGTGGGTTGCATACCTGAGAGCCTAGGGGTCACCTGTGGGAAGGGCATGCCTAAGAGGGAAGCCAATGTATTGGAGAGCAGAGCCTAGGCACAGAGAAACCATGGGCCGGGACAACATTTGAGACCATGAAGCTTGTCCAATTACTATCAAATTCTCATTATAAACATTTAAAGCAGTTTGAGTTGTTTCACTTACAATGATAGCGTGTCGATTAATATACAAGGTCATGCAGACATAGTCAGCCAGGAGATTTCCAATCTTTCCAGTTCCTTTAGCAAGCCCAGTCCGAAAGTGGTATGGTGAATGATCATAAAGGTGGCTGTACCCACAATTTTTGTGCCAAGTTCTGGGGCACACACTTCCTACGTATTATCTCGTCTCATTCTCATACTATGACATCTGTATGATAATTGTCCCTATAACACAGAGGCTGAAGAACTTGTTCCAGGCCACACAGCAAGTGGTGGAGCGAGGAGCCAACCTTGGGTATTCGGACCTAGAGGCTGTGGGGTCTCAAACGCCATGTTAGGCTGCCCACAGAGATCAGCTGAGCCCATCCTAAGGCCTCAAACATTCCATGCAGCCAACTCCTCTGCCGCAATTCCACACTCACCCGGAAACCTCCCAGTGAAGATGTGGCTTTCAGGAAGGGAAGTCTGCACAGCAAAACTGGGCTAATCGCTTGGCCTTTGAGAATCATAGCACCAGTGACAGTGAGTTCTCATACATCAATACACTGACATCCTGGCTTTATACATCAGTCTCAAAAGTCTAGTTAAGTCTGACTCTGAGAGAATGTGGTTTCTGAACTAGCAAAGCAAGACCCAGGTTACTGAAATTTTCTATTCTCTAAAACAGTGATTCTCAAACTTGAGCACTCAACACAGCGTTATTCAAAATAGCCGTAAAGTGGAAACAACCCAAATATCCATCGCTGATCAATATAAACAGGATGTGGTAGATCCACACAATGGAATATTAGTCAGTCACAAAAAGGAATAAAGTATTGCTCTGTGCTACAGCAATGGATGAGCCTTGAAAACATTATGCTAAGCACCTGAAACTGGACACAAAAGGTCACATATTATATGATTTCATTGATATCAAATATTCGGAACAAGCAAATCCAAAGAGACAGAAAGTAGATTAGTGGTTCCCCAGGGGCCTGGGGAGGGGAATGGGAAGTGACTGATAATGGGCATGGGTTTTTTTGTTGTTTTTTTGCGGGGGGAGGGCGCGAATGATGAAAACATTCTGATATAAGGTAGTGGTGAGTTGCACAACCTTGTGAATATATAAAAACCACTGAATTGTACACTGTGAAGGGGTATACCTGATAGTTTGTGAATTAAATCCCAATTAGGCAATTATAGGCTTAAGTGACAGACTGCTGGGCCCCACCATCGGGGTATCTGAATGGGTTACATCTGGCACGGGGCCTTGGAACCATCTTTCCTAACAAGTTCTCAAGGGATGGCTGCTGCTGTTCATCCGCTCTCCTCGCCTTGAAAGGCCTGGATAGTGTCTGCCTGCCCCACTACCACCCCTCGCTCCCAGCCCCCTACAAGGCTTAGTGGCACCGTCGCAGCACATCTACCCAGAGACTGCCTGGAAGCCAAACAGAGTGGCAGACTCTTTCCACTACTGGGTGTCCTACAGGGAGCTCTATTTATAGAGTTGCCAATGACTTTGCCCATTGGGGGAGACTCAGCAATGTACCACCTCCCCAAATAGGCACGTGCTAATCCCTGAAATCTGTGAAGGTCACTCTATAGGACAAAAGGGACTTTGCAGATCTGATTAAGTGAAGGACCTTCAGATGCGGAGATTTTTCTGGATTATCCAATGGGTCCTAATAAGAGAAAAGTAAAAGGTCAGAGGAAGAAGGCAACAACGTGAAGACAGAAGCAGGGGAGGAAAAGGCCCCGTGATGTGGGCCGTGAGCTCCTCTAGACGCTAGGAAATGCTGGGAACAGATTCTCTCCAAGAACCTCTAGAAGGAACAAGTTCTGCCAACACCTTGATTTTTAGCTCTCTAAGACTCACTTTGGCCTAAGAGAATAAATTTGTGTTTTTTAAGTCACAAAGCGCATACTCATTTGTTACAGCAACAACAGGCAAACTAACAACGGCTTATATCTCCCAACTCCTTCAAAGCAGGAGCATAAACGAGCATTTATTAAGCTTCTACTCTGTGCCCAGCATTTTATATACATGCGCTCCTCAAAACAACACGTGGAAATCAGGACTGCTATGCACATTTCATAAAAGAAAATTGCAGGTCAGAGAAATTCAGCAACTTGCCCAATGCAGCTAGTAAGTGGAGAAATGGGGAACTGTTCCTTTATCAGGAATTCCCCACAGAAAGTAGGTCTGTTTATACATTATGTGATCTAGCAGGCTGCAGCGACGGGGCTGGCACGGTTATATCTGTAAATGAGGCTCAACATTTCTTGAAAATCAAAACTAAGCAAACCCCTTCCCCCATCTTCCTAGAAGTGAGCAATTTAATCTATCAAGGCCACAAGGTAAGGTGCCATGTAGGAAACCTCGAAGGCATACTCTCACCTCAAGGAGTTACTTAGCAGTGTTTTAATTTGCACAGAAAATTATCTGACCTCTCCAGCTGACACTGGGTCCTGATGTTGAGTGTTGGCTATTTGGCATTTAACACAACTTTAAATGGGACAGAAAGGTGGCAGTGACTGAGGAGGTGGGCACTGAAGCCAGAGGTCATCTCTGCCATTTATTTAGGAGCTTTGAGACCTGGGCAAGCAACTATTTCTCTTGGCCTTTTATAGCCCTAATTGCTCTTTTACAGTCCTGATTGCTGGGCCCCACCCCCAGAGCTGCTGATTCAGTGACTCCCTGGTTGGGCCCGAGAATCTGCATTTTAAACGAGACCAGCCCCCACTCTGAGAACCACTGCTTTCCATCAAAAATAAGAAGGTACAAAATGAGTACAGACTCACCTAATGAGACTCCCAAACATCAAAAGTCTCTTGACCATAGTTCCAACAACTGAAGTCAAGTTTAGGGGAGCAAGTTACACGAGGGCCCCCCTTTTGTTGGTCGTCCCCTGAGCTGCCCAACGCTGTCACTCCTGCAGGTACCAGGAGCTGAGCCAAAGCCAAATGATTCACTGTCTTCCTGAAGTTTCCCCCAGTTCTCACAGAAACCGGCCCTCTCCAGATGCAGGGAAGCAGCCCAGGTGGCCAAGTCAGATAAAATGGCCAACCTCAGCGAAGCATCGAAGAATGGGTTGAGCGAGAGAAGGAATTCTCAGTCCAGAAAGACAGTCCAAAGGACTCAAGCAGATATATGCATGCTGATGTCTTCACCACAGACGGAAGTGGGAGCAGCCCAAGTGCCCACCAATAAATGAACGGATAAATGAGTTGTGGTACATGTACACAATGGACTATTATTTGACTCTAAGGAGGAAAGAAGTTCTGAGTCATGCTACAACATGAACAAACCTTGAAGACATTATGGTGAGTGAATTAAGCAAGGCACATAAGGACAAATAGTGTATGATCAAAAGGAAATATCTAGAAATAGAAGCTTGATAGAGACAGAGAGTAGAATAGGGGTCACGCAGGGATGAAGGCATGGAGGAGAAGGAAGGGGGGAGGGGAGTTGTTGCTTGGAGGGTAAAGAGTATCTGTAGATTTTGGAAATTTTGAAATAAAATTAATTTAAGACAAAATTTTTTTATTTAATAAAATAAACAATACACTTAGAGCCACCAAAAGGGATCTCTTGTTAGCTTAACCATAGGTATATTTAAATTAAGTATCCATATAATCACTGTAAAACCTGTGTTCATGCAGTAAGTTTCACAAACCAATTTAAAATTAAGGCAACAAGGAAGAAAATCTACAAATTGAGATAGCAAAGTTCTTAAATTCTAAATATTAGGCATTAATTTAGATACCATCTGATCAGCTAAAATTAATTTAATAAAATCGATTTTTAAAAAAAGACTAAAAAGGTTTCTTTTAGATATATACCTTGGAGCAGGTTTTCAAGATTATTCTCCCTGCTTTTTCCATATTCTTTTTCTTTTTTTTTTTAACTTGATATCTATGACCTTCTCCTTACCAAAAAAAAAAAAAGAAGAAGAAGAAGAAGGTCTGATTGCAAATATCAAGGAGGAAAACATAAATTCCCAGGTTCCCAATTCTCCACTCGGCAACCAAATCCGAAGAACCATCTGCTCAAGTCTTCCAAAAGCCACGTGGCTGATTGTCGACAAGGAAAGGAAGAGGTGTCAAATCGCCGCCTGATGGATGGGTGTGGACGCAATCAGAGAGGTTTTCAGAGCCTCTTCACTCTGACACCTGCCCCCATTCTCCCGGAGGTGGCTCTGAATGTGCCCCCGGACCACGCCCGCTGTCTCCTTTACCTGGCGCTCCTATTCTCGTGGGAAGGAACACTAATGATGGTTCTGCTCAATGCGATCATTCTCGCTTATGTTCAAAACAAAGGCAGGATTGATGAACTCCGGAGGAAGCACATTCACACACCTGATCTATGCCTTTCACCTTGGAGCAGGCTGCACAGCCGCCAAGAGCATGTCAACATTTTTGCACTCTGTCAATAGGACCTTGATTCTCTAAAGGCTGAAAGGGGTTTTCACGGGTGAATGCTTACATCCAACTCAGAGGTTTCTGAGCTATACTCAAAGCCGCCAGGTGACTGGTTTTGCATCTGCTGGTTTCTTTCATCCTCAGACTATTCCCCGTGAGTGAGGGCAGGCAGACGCTGTCCTCCATACATGTAAGGCAGAAACGGAGATGGAGGTGGGTGCTTCTGTGTTCTAGAAAGAGCGAGATCTTGCTGTCCTGAGTTCACATTTCAGCTTAGCCCCTGGATGAGTCTTCTACCCTCTCTGAGATTCTTTACTTACCTGCAACATCAGAATTTAAACACCAACCCTGCAAGGTGACTGCCAGGTTAAACAAAGCTCTGGAATCGGACTGTCGAGGTTTTAATTCTGGCTCTGCTACTTGTTAGCTGTAAACTTTTCTTCGACTCCTTGCTTAATTTCTCTATGCCTCGTTTTCTTCATCGGTTCCTCACAGGATTCACTGAGCACTTAGAACTCAGTACCCAACAATTTTAGATGCTTAACTAATAATTAAGCATTGAGCTTACTTCCACTCAGCCACAGCAGAGTGCATCAGATAAGTACATCAGATAAGATAAATGCATCAGATAAGATGTGGAGAGTCTGCTCATTCATTTAGAATCAAAATCTTGGGGATGCCAAGGGATCATCACTCTGTCTCCAAGGCAAAAGTCCTCTGACCACAGAGTCTGCTAGCCATTCCAATCTCTCAAAAATTCCCCATCTGACTTCCATCACCTAATCAAAAAGGACCTAGGGCAGAGGTCAACAAACATTTTCAGAAACACGCCAGATAATGTATACTTTAGACTGTGCCAGACACACAGCCTCTTGCAATTATTCAACTCTACCATTGTAATGCAAAAGCAGCCACAGAGATTTATGGAAATGAATGGGCAAGGCTGTTTCCCAATAAAACTTTATTTATGGGCAACTAAAATTTAATTTTATACATCTTTTGTGTGTCATTAAACAGTATTCAACTTTTTTTTTAATTATTAAAAGACGCAAAAACACATTCTTAGCTTGTGGGACATACAAAAATAGGCAGTAGATCAGATCTGACTGGCAGGAGCCAAGTTCGCTGATCACTGATCTAGAGCAAGGGTTTGAAATCTCAGTGCCAACAGGAGCCAAACAAGTCACATAATGAAATATGGGGGCCCACCCCGATGAAGACGGCAAAGTGAGATGCTTTAAGGATCTGTCCGTCCCCCCTCCCATGAAGCTCTGAATAACCTGCAAGAACTGCAGAACCATCTTTCTCAAAGCCCCAGCAAACAATTAAAGGACTGTGTAACACAGTGGTCACTGAATTAAGAAAAAAGGCGACTTAAAAGTGGTAGGGGGGTGGGTCACGGTGGCTCAGCAGGCAGAGTTCTCGCCTGTCGTGTCAGAGACATGGGTTCGATTCCTGGTGCCTGCCCTTGCGAAAAAAAAAGTGGTAGGGAGTGCACGGGTAGTTCAGTGGTAGAATGCTCGTCTTACATGCGGGAGACCAGGGTTCAATTCCCAGATCATGCAAGGCCCCCCTCTGCCCCTGCCAAAAAAAAAAAGTGGTAGTAACTCCCGGTATCCTGGCTGGTGCCTTCCCCATCCCCTTACAGGCTCACCACAGAGGTGGCCCACACCCCGCAGTGTGGATGCCTGGACCTACAGTCTGGAGGAAGCAGAGTAACCCTAGAATAGCTACTGAGATCATGTGTGTCTGGCCCAATCCGTCCGATCATGGTAGCCTAGGGACTCACCGTCCAAGAACCTGTCCTGCAGCGTAGATGGTGGCTCAGACATCTCTCCTACAGAAAGCTGTGGGAGAGCCCCCAAGCTGTGCTGCCTGGGACAAGGGATTGCTGGCCGTAGGACACAGTGCAGAGCCTTACACGGAGATGAGGGAAGGAGCCATCAGGCACCCTGTAAACAGAGAAATTCCTGAGTCCACATGCACATGCCCTAGACAAGATGCAAGCACAGAAAGGATCAGGGAGCCATTACGCTTTCTCTTTCTCTGCTCCTGGCATTCAAGGAAAGCTTTGTTATAATACTAGCTGGATACAAGCTTACGGAAGAGGCATCTCAGGGTCTAAATTCCAGAGAAAACACCCTAAAATATCAAAATGTCTAAGGTTTCAACAAAAGGTTACACAACATACAAAGAAACTGGATGTGCTGGCCTGGGCAAAGGAGCAGATAAAAGCATTAGAAACCATCTACTTGGAAGACCAGACCTGGGACATTTCAGACAAAGCCTTTTAAATGGTCTTAAATATGCTTAAGGAAAACACGGACAAAGAATGAAAGGAAATCGGGAAAACAATAGATGAATACAAAGAGAATCCCAATAGAGAGATGGAAATTATGAAAAGGAACTGGAACCAAACAAAGCTGGAGACCACAGTAACAGAAATATAAAATTCTCTAGAGGGGTTCAACAGCAGAGTGGAGCTGGAAGAAGACTCTATTTTAAACTGAAGATAAGACAATTAAAATCATTCAGGCTGAAGAGCCGAAAGAATGAAGGAAAGTGAACAGCACTTGAGAAACCAATGGGACACCATCAAACATACCAATACACGCACTGTGGGAGTGAAAGAAAGAGGGCAGGTGGGGGGGGGGGGGGGAGAAGGAGAGAAAGAGAGAAAGAAAGAAAGAAAGGGACAAAGAGAATAGTCAAAGAAATAATGGCTGAAAACTTCCCAAATTTAACAACAGGTGTGAGTATACACATCACCTATCCAAGATGCTCAATGAACCCCAAACAGGATAAACCCAAATAGACTCACCCTGTGGTATATTATAGTCAAACTGTTGAATGTCAAAAATAGAGAATTCTGACAGAAGCAATGTGTCATGTACAAAGGAGCCCGGATAAGGTTAAGTGTGGATGTCTCATTGGAAATCTCAGAGGCAAGAAGACAGTGAGAAGACATATTTAAAGTGCTGAAAGCAAAAAATCGCCAACCAAGAATTGTATATGTGGCAAAACTGTCTTTAAAAAAAAAGTGAGGGACAGATGAAGACATTCCCAGATAATGGGTGAGGGAGTTTGTCACCACTGAACCAGCCTTGCAAGAAATACTAAAGAGAGTTCTGCAGTCCAAAGGGTGCAGTAGACAACAGATTGAAGTAACATGAAGAAATAAGATTTCTAGTGAGGGTAATGACAGGGGTAAATATAAATGCCAGTACTACCGCATTTTTGGTATGTAACTCCAGTTTTTACATATGGGATCCAGATGACAAATGCATAAAATGGAATGATAAATCAGTGGTTTGGGACTCGTATAAATGTAATTTGTGGTAGGTATTACATAAAGGTGGGGGTAGAGGGTATAGGAACATAGTTTATGTATGCTTCTGAAGTTAAGTTGGTATCAAAGCAAACAAGATTGTCATAGATTTAGGATGTTAAATTTAAGCCCCAAGGCAACCACAAAGAAAATACTAGAGAATATGCTAGCTCATGGAGACCAAAACTAGAGTATACATTGCCAGGGGGGAGGAGTAGGAGGAATGGGGAATGGGGAATTAATGCAAAAGGAGTGAAGGATTTCCATCTGGGGAGAAGGGAAAGTTTGGCAACAGAAGGAGGTGAGGTTACTGTGATGCTGTGAATGTGACTAATCCCACTGAATAGTATTCTCAGGAGTGGCTGATACATTGGCAAGTTTATGCTGTTCATACGTTTGCACAATTTTTAAAAAATGAAGAGCAACTAAAGAGACAATGAACATTAAATGCAACACATGATATGGGATGGGATCTAGCAAGGGAGGAGAAAAGGCTCCAAGGGACATTATGGGCACATAGGAAAAAGAACAGGAATGCAGAGTGTAAGCGTACATCAATGTTCAACTGTGTGACCTTTATAACTGAATTTAAAGTGACTACATAAGTGAACATTCTAGTTCTTAGGAAACGTACATGGCAGGATTCAGTGTTCAAGAAGCAAGATGCCTACCGCCTACGCTCGAGCGCTCAGAAAGTGGATGGATAGATGACAGAAAGAAGGGAGGGAAAGAGGGAGGAAGGAAGAAGGCAGAGAAGGGAAAGAAAGAAAGAAAAGGAAGGAAGGGAAGAAGAAAGAAAGAAACCACAAAATGACAAAACGCTAAAATCGATGGATCTGAGTATCCAGGGAGATGGGGTGTGTTACAGCTCTTCTGTATGGGGTTTGTATTATTTTCACAACTATCCTGTAAGTCCGAAAGTATTTCAAAATAAAAAGCTAATAAAATGAAATATGGGCTCTATGGCTTTCCATGGTTTTCCCAATTTTTAGAGAAGTGGATATAGGAAGTTGTTCATGAACTTAATTTAACTTTGAGAAAAACAGCAGTATGCCAGGTTCCTGGGCTGCTGAAACCCAGGAGTGGCTTAAAACAAGAGAAATCCATCCTCTCTCAGTTCTGGGGGCCAGAAGTCCAAAATCAATGTGCCAGCAGGGCTGTGCCCCTCTGAAGGCTCTAGGGAAGGATCCTCCCTCGCCTTCTCCAGTTTCTAGTGGCTCCTGGTAATCCTTGGCTTATCACTGCATCACTCCAATCTCTGCCCCCGACTTCCTGCGGCCATCTTCCCTGCGTGTGTCTGCATTTCTGAACTGTCTCCAAATGCTGATAAAGACACCAGTCATCAGATTCAAGGGCCACCCTCATCCAGAATGACCTCAACTGAACCTGACTACATCTGCAAAGACCCTATTTCCAAATAAGGTGACATCCACGGGTACAGGGGTTAAGACTTGAAAATATATTTCTGGTGGACACAATTCAACCCCCAACAAATGGTACTCAGGTAATGGTAGGTGGTGGCTGGCATGCTACCTCCCTGCTGGACAGATAACAGGAGTGGTGGGGACAGTGGTGAGTTGGAGGCCATGGACCACCATGATGGAAACAGTCACTACTCAGTTCTCGTTCACTGTGGCCAAGAAGGAATGCAGGTCCAGTGTGGCTGGATCTTCTGATTTGTCAAGACAAGCCAGAAATACAGATTTTTAAACAAACTTTCCCAATTTTTAAATGTTACCAATCAATCCAGGAAAAAATTAATCACATGAGCCAAGCACAAAATATTTTCAATCCAGCTTCAAGACCTCTGATCTCTTGTTTTATTCTAACACTATTCATGGCTTCTTCTAAAGATGGTGCCAAAGCGTCCACTGGGCTCTAACAGGACTTGGCCTCAGGGTGGAATCATATGCTCAGAAGTTCTCCCAAGCGTCTACTGATGGATGGACAAACAGACACACAGACCCTGACTTTGGATGAATACTGTGGCAAACTCATTGATTTGGGTCTTAAGAACAATCTCCAAGCCAGAAAGGCTCAGTCATCCATCAAGGCGCCTCCACTGCTGCCAACAAGGACTCCAAACCACGTACCCCACCCCTGGACTCAATTGTGGTAGCTTATTTTAGGTCTCAGGAAAATTCCACAAGCAAGCATAAGGAAGCAAGGAAAGAAAGAAGACCAAAGAGAGGAAGAGTCTCCTGTAAAAGGAAGAAGGGCTCTTCTTAAGAGTTACTGTACAGTGTTGGGAGATCTGCTAGGAAGCTTGGCCTGCTGAAAACAGGGTAGGGCTGGCTATCAGGCTGACTTTCACAGGAGGCTCCATTACTAATGAAATGTGTTTGAAGGCCAGTCACTTCACCTCCCTGTGTCTTGGTTTCTTCATCTGTTAAACAGAGACAGTGGTAACCATTCTGTCTGCGTATCTGACTTGCAAGTCCAAACTATGTGGAGTTATAAATCAGCTTGTCACCAACAGTCCACAGTAACCCTAAGACATGCTCCATGGAAAGCACAGAGTCCATGGTCCTTAAGTTTTGAAGAATCAGTGTGATGGGTTGACCAGTCTCCCCAGGAAAGGTATACTGAAGTCCTAAACTCTGGTACCTGTGAGTGTGACCTTATTTGGATGCAGGGTCTTTGCAAATGCAACTAGTTAAATGAAAATGAGGTCATACTGGATTAGGGTGGGCCTTTAATCCTATATGACTGCTGTCCTTCTAAGGAGAGCAGAAGAGACACAGACACGGGGAGAAGGCCATGTGAACACAGAGGTAGAGACTGGAGAGATGCATCTTCATGCCAAGGAACGCTAAGGATGGTTGGCCAATACCAAAAGATTGCAGAGGCAAGGAAGGATCCTCCCCCACAGGTTTCAGAGGGAGCATGCACTGCCAACACCTTGATTTCATATTCTTAGTCTCCAGAATTGTGAGACGATACATTTCTATTGTTTCTATTGTACTTTTTTCCAGCAGCTCTAGAAAACGACCAGAGTCACAACAGACAATAACATCAAAGACTCGGGAATGTTCTTGTTTGACCTGTATAACCCAGACTCTTACCAACTTGTTTGATGGTGGAATCCTTTTTTTCCCCAATAACACTTATTAATATCCCCCATAACTAGTAATCCACAAACACACTCTGGAGGCTTTGCATTATCCCTCTTTGCTTTTGGTCAGTACAGCTGAGGGATGATGACCCCCCTCCAACCCCAAGAGGCCAGAGTGTGCCTGCACCACCCACAAAACTATTGGTGCAGCTTCTTCTTTGCTCCATGCCGGCTTCAGCCTTCCCTCCCCAGGTCTCAGCTCCCCTTCCCAGCCATGGCTCTTACAACCCACAGAAGAAGAGTCCCACGGACTCTCCTGAAGGAGGGCTGGGATGGGAAAAGTTCCCCAACTCTGCATTAACAGGGGTTCAAGGCAGTGACGTGTAGTAACACCAAGAACTTAAATCTCAGTTCAGTCACTTACTGGCCAGAGCACCTTGAGCAAGTTCATTTTCTCTGCTTGCCTGCTTCCTTGTTATCAAGTAATAACATCCATTTGCCAGGGTCATGCTGGTGGCTGATGTGTGATACTGTGATGAGACAGTGCATGCAAAAACATTTAGGATAGAGACTGGCACTCAGACAGACACAAGAGAAGGAAGGTGAGGCAGTGAAAAAACCTAAGCAAAGCACCAAGGGCTCGGGATTCAGGCAAAACAAAGTTTTCCTGGTAAAGCTGATTTCCAAGTTGCCTGTCTTCGTTTCCTCTGTCTCTTCTTTCTCCTCTTCCATCTTTCCTTCCCTCCTTCCTCCTTCCTTCCCTCCCTCCCTTCTTTCCTTCCTACCCCCTCCCTCCTCCCCTTGCTCTCATTCTTTCTCCCCTCCTTTTCCCAATGAGCCCTTAGGACTAACTGCTTACTCTGTATCACCCACTGGACTTCGGGGATAAGGAAACAGGGGTCAGATAAGTTCTCTTTCCTTAAAAAGCAATACTTCAGGACATCCTCCTACATGACTAGAAAACAAGGAGGAAGATGATAGGTGCTGCAAAGAGAGGTTCACCCACATAAACGCAGGAGTGGGCAGAGGGGAAGGGAGCGCCCCAAACTTGGGGGGAGGGGGCTGCAGTGAAAGCTCCTCTCTGCCCTCTGGGGTCCCTGCTTGCTGCCCCAGACTTCTGCCCACCCCAGAATCCACGAGCAATTCTGCAGGTGGAGGGAGCCCGGGCACCCTGACCTTCCCAGGGCGCTCACAGCGGTGTGCTTTGTAGGCTGGCCCATGGTGCTCACATCGTCTCTCCCGCAGACTGAGCTCCTCCAGGCCAGGCTCAGAGGGGAGCTGCATCCCGTGAGATAGGGCTCAGCTGGTTTGCAGGGAGCAAAGCCCTGCAATGTTAACACTAGTGACTTAGGTGCAGCCTCTGTCCTAAGAGCTTGGCATACACGACCTCATTTAGTCTTGGCAATGGCTGTGAGGAAAGAGTGGTACTTACTTCCCTTTAGGCGGATAAAGAAACTGAGCTCAGGGATGCCCAGCTAAGAGGCAGAGCCGGCACCGAAGCCTCCGTGTATCCTCCCTCCATGCATTGTGGGGGCTCCCTCCTGGCCCTGGGAGCAGGGAGCCCCACGTTCTCCCTCGCAGTGGGGGCATCTTCTACCTGGAGTTGGGCACAGCTCAGAGGCACCGGGCCTCATGCTCACTCACCCCCGTCCCTGGAAAGGAGAAAGAACCCTGCACGGGCCTGACGGGCAGTGGTGATAGCGCGCGGTGTCAGCTGACAGGGGATTAGCCGGGGCTTATGTGGCTCGGGACAGGTATGACAGGAGGGCACAGGGCTTCTGACACGTGTGCCCCTCTGGAGACAGCAGGACAGAGCCACGGCAGCCAGCGTGGCCAGCTCAGCTCTGCAAAGGTGCACGCCTCGGACTAGAAAGCTCCTGCTTACCAAACTGGCAGGCGGTTAGCAAGGCCTTGGAGCCCAAAACTCAGAGTCTGAACCTACACTCTGCTGTTTACGAAGCAGAAACACAATTTAACCCCCCTGAGCCTCACTCTTTTTTAATCATCTGCGGACAGTGCCTGGCCCATATAACAAATGCTCAATAAATATCTATGGCTTCCATTCATAGAATCTCTAAGCCTCAGAGTCCAGCTAACCCGGGGTCCGGCAGACCTTAGCCCACAGGCCAAACGTGGCCCTACCACCTGGTTCCTGCAGCTGTAATCTCAGAAGGGGGTTTATTTTAAAAGTAAAATAAATGATTTTATTTTTTTTACATGGGCAGGCATGGGGAAACGAGCCCGGGTTTCCAGCATGGCAGGTGAGAACTCTGCCACTGAGCCACCGTGGCCCACCTAACTTTTTTAAATGGCTGAAAACAACTTTTTAAATAAGATAGCTCAGGATATAAATTGGCCAAGTATATGAAATTCCAATTTCAGTATCCATAAATCAACTTTTATGGGCACAGAGCCACACCCATTCATTGTAAGGATTGTCTGTGGCCTTCTTGGAGCTGCAGTGGCAGAGGTGAGTGGTGGCAACAGAGACTGAAGGGAAGGGCTGTTCAGCTCAGCACTGCTGATATTCTGGGCTGGATAATGCTTTGTGGGTGGGGCGGGGCTGGAGGGCTGTCCTATGCACTGAGAGATGGTTTAGCAGCTTTCCAGGCCACACCCACAGCTGCCAGGGACATCAATCCAGTTGTGACAAAAGGATCTCCAGACACTGCCAAACGTTCCTCCGAGTGAGGGGCAAAATTTGAGAACTACAGCCACTCAGCCCATAGTACCTAAAATATTTACTACCTGGCACTTGATAGAAAAAGCTTGCCAACTCCTGAGCTAACCTACCCTGCCTTGTTTCACAAATGACAAGAAAGAGAGGCTTAGAGAGAAGGGCTTGACCTGCCCAGGTATACTTAGCTGCACTGCAAAGCTTGCCGAGCTCACGGGTTTTTTCTTATTTTCATTTTTTTTCTGAATGTTCTTTCTACTACATTGCCCAGCCTCCTGGGTAAGAAGATACTTAGCTGGTAGGAGTATAAACCAGTGTAATTCTCATAGAGTAATTTGGCAATATAATTCAGCAATCTCATAAATATGAACACTACACAGCATGGACATATTTCTTCTGAAAGTGACACCTAAGAAAAGAATCATGGATGCATATAAAGAGCTATGGCTATGCAGACTATTTGGGATTGGAGAATTGTTTAGAATCTCCCAAATTAGAAAACAACCCAAATGTCAAACGATAAGGGAATGGGTCAATAAAATAAAGGGCGTATTATAATGAATTGCTCTGCAACCATTAAAAGTAATCCCAATTTTAAAAAAATACACATACACACATAATAATTCTGAATTATTTATGTGGGGGAGGGGAAAGTCACTGGAGACATACACATTTCAAAATATTAACATCTCTCTAAGTAGTGAAATTGCTTCCACAATAAACCTGTATAAGTATTATGTAAAAAAAAAAGTAAGATAATCGATTTTAATTTTTAAAAGGAACTGAAAGTCATCTGTCTTCCCTTTCCTCCTTCCAACCTCAGCACTGCCTGTGGGCCCGAGTGCTGCGAGATGACACTGGGAGATACATGGACACTCGGACATCTCAAAACCAAGGCTGAGCAACGCTGGCTTGGCTCTAATTTCCAAAGGAAAGCTTAGAGAGCCCCGCAGGGTGTGGCAAGGCCAAGTTGATGATACGGTCTCAGCAAGGTTTTCATGTCACTCAAATCAAGATGTGCACCTGAGCATCATATAAATTTGTCGGCGCTCAAAAAGACACACACACACACAGACACACACACACACACACACACACACACACACACTGGTCTGTGTGTACCGCACGCTGTCTGCCATCAGTAAGCAGGGCAGTGAGTGGATGGGACATCCTGGGCAGGTATGGATAAAGCATATGTTCATGGGGGGAAGTGAAGGAGAAGGTGGACAGCCCTGGAGGCACCCAGGAGTCATACTTCATGTTTTGGCCAAGAACAGGTCCGAGGCAGAAATAACATCTAAAACCAGTGCTCAACCAGCAACTAGGGGGCCCCTTCTACAATCACTTCTGGAACTCCTGGTCTCCTGGGGAACCAGAGATAATCCTAAGTAGCACATTCAAAACCACATTTACGGGTGCCATTGGAAGGTGTGATGCAATTCATTTTGACAGGGAATTTGTTTTCTCTAGGGTGACTCAGGACTGAAATGCCTTTGTATTCCCTAGAAAAAGCATCCTGAGAAGCTTGCTAAGATATAGAGATTTTAAGTTGTTCTAAAACAAATGAATGGGCAATTCACAGAAGAAAAACTATGGTCAATCTGCCTATGAATAAAGGATTACCTTCGCGAACAGTGGAATAAACCCAGATTAAAACAAAACCATTTTTCACCTATCAAGCCGGCAAAACTCGTTAAAAATTGATAGCATCCAGGGTTGGAGAAGGCATAGGAAGTGACTCCTCTTTTACTCTCTTAGTGGGACATTAAATGAGTGCAGCCTAATCAGAATGCAATTTGTTGGAACCGATAAAATTCCACTACATATTTATAGCCAATTGATTTTTGAGAGGGGTGCCAAGTACATACAGTGGGGAAAGAATAATGTCTTCCACAAATGGTGTTAGAAAACTGGTTGTCAATATGCAAAAAAGAATAGAGAGAGAGAGAGAGGGAAAAGAGAGGGAAGGAAGGAAGGAAGGAAGGAAGGAAGGAAGGAAGGAAGGAAGGAAGGAAGGAAGGAAGGAAGGAAGGGAGGGAGGGAGAGAGGGAGGGAGGGAGGGAGGGAGGGAGGAAGGGAGGGAGGGAGAGAGGGAGGGTGGGAGGGAGGGAGGGAGGGAGGGAAATGAGCCCCTTCACATATACAAAAATTAACTCAAAATGCATCAAGGACCTACTAAACACAAGACCTAAAACGACAAAACTCTTAGAAGGAGTCACTGGGCTAAATGTTCATAACCTTGGACATGGCAATGATTTCTTAGGTGTAACACCAAAAGCACAAGCAGCAAAAGAAAAAAAAAACAGATAAATTTAACGTCACCAAGTTTAAAAACTTTGCGCATCCAAGGACATTTATCAAGAAAGTGAAAAGGCAATCGACAGCATGGGAGAAAATAGTTGCAAATCATATATCTCATAAGGATTTAATATTCAGAATATATAAGGAACTCCAACATCTCAGCAACAAAAAGACAGACAATCCAATTAAAACCTGGGCAAAGAACTCAAAGAGACATTTCTCCAAAGATACACAAATGGCCAATAAGTCCATTATGGTGGCTTGGGGTTAGTTGTGTACCCTAGAAAAGTATGTTAATATTAATCCATCCCTGTGGGTGTGAACTCATAGTAAATAGGATATATTGATAAGGGTACCACACTTGAGATGTGACCCAACATAATCAGGACAGGTCTTAATCCTATAACTGAAAGCCTTCTAAAGAAGGTCACAGGGAGAGAGAAGCCATGGAGAGCAGTCAGAAGCTGGAAATGAACAGAATCTGGAGGAGGTAGGAGAACATACTGCCATGTGATGAAAAAGCCAAGGAGCCCAAAAGATTGCCAGTCAGCCAGAAGATACCTCCCTCTGGGGGAAGCAAACGTTCTAGCCTCTGAAACTGTGAGTCAATAAATTGCTGTTGTTAAGTCAGCCCACTGTACACTGTGTGTTTTAGAAGCTAAGGAACTAAAACACACAAGAAAAGTTGTTCAACATCATTAGTCATTAGGAAAAGAAATCAAAACCACAGTGAGATACCACCTCCCACCCACGAGGATGAGAATTACTTCTCTTTTTTACAAAAGGGAGAATTAATGTTGGCAAGGTTGTGGAGAAATTGGAACTCTCACACATTGCTGGTGGGAATGTAAAATACTGCAGCTGCTGTGGGAAGACATTTGGAGGTTCCTCAAAAGTTAAACACAGAACTACATTATGACTTGAAATTCCCACTTCTAAGTATATATCCCAAAGAATTGAAAGCAGGGACTAGAACAGAGAGTTCTATCCGAATGTACACAGTGGCATAATTTGCAATACCAAAAGGTGGAAGCAATCCAAGCACCCGTCAGCAGAAGTGTGGATAAACAAAAGGTGTCATATGCATACAATAGAATATTGTTCAGCCATAAAAAGAAATTGTTTTGATACTACATACTACTACATGGATAAACCTTGAAATCATTATATTGAGTGAAATAATCCAGATGCAGAAAGATAAATATTATATGACTCTACTTGTATGAAATATTCAGAGTAAGCAAATGCATAGAGACGAAAGTAGATTAGAGGTTACCAGGGGTAGTGAGGAGGGAAGAATAGGGAGTTATTGCTTAATAGGTAAAGAGTTTCTGTTTGGAGTGGTGGAAAAAAATTTTGGTAATGGATGGTGGCAATGTAGCATAACAATGTGAATGTATTAATGGCACTGAATTGGACTCTTAAAAATGGTAAATTATGTGACACATATATCACACAGAACACAAGGAGTTGGGTAGATCAACTCTGTGCTGGTCTGAAGCTACTGTGTACCCCAGAAAAAGCCAGGTTCTTTCAATCCATACCTGTGGGTGCAGACTTATGTCGGGTGGGACCTTCTGGTTAGGTTATTTCAAGAGAGATGTGACCCACCCCGTTCAAGGTAGGTGTTTTGGTTTGCTAAAGCTGCCAGAAGGCAATATACCAGAACTGGACTGGTTTCTAGAAGGGGGATTTATTAAGGTACAATTACAATTCTGAGGCTGAAAAAATGTCCAAATTAAGACACCCAACAAGAGGATCCCTTTTCGGAAGAAAGGCCAATTTTCTCTGACATGGGAAGGCACATGGTGACATCTGCTGTCCTTCCTTCCTAGTGTCTGGTTTCAAATGGCTCTCTCAGCTTCTAGCATCTCCTGGGGCTTCTGGTATCTTTTGCATCTCCAAATATCTGTGCCTGCTCTATGTGTCGACTCTTTTAAGGACTCCAGCAAACTAAGACCCACACTGAATGGGCAGGATCACATCTCCGTCTAATTAAAAGGTCCCACGCACAACTGGATGGGTCACATCTCCATGGAAACAACCCACTGGAAAGGTCCCATCCAACATTAGGTCTGCCCCCACAAGACTAGATTAAGATTAAAAGAACATGGCTTTTCTGCAGTACATAACAGCTTCAAACCAGCACAGTAGGTCTTAATCCTTTTAATGGAGTCCTTTATGAGAGGATAAAGGACAGAAAAGGCTGAGAGAGGTTAGAGAGAGAAACACCTGAAGAAGTTTGGAGAGAGAGAAAAGCCCTGGAGATGCTAAGCGAGGACCCACAGAAGCTCAGAGAGGAGGCCACTGGAACCAAGAAATGAAAGCAATGAAACCTGGGAGCAAAGGCCCATTGGAAGCCAGCTAATTGCTACCTGACAGAGGAAACCCGGATGCCAGCAGCCACTCTTCAGAGAAGGCATCATCCTGTTGGTGCTTTAATTGGGACATTTTTATGGCTTTAGAACTGTAACTTTGTAAACTAATTAATCCCCGTTCTAAAAGTCAACCCATTTCTGGTCTATTGCATTCTGGCAGCTTTAGCAAACTGAAATGCACTTCCTCTTCCTTCCTCCCTCCAATGGACTGTCCTTAAGGCCTGGTTTCTCTGCGGAGCCTGAGATATCTCATGTGGCTTAGGAGATGCACATGCCGAAGGACTAGCCAGTGTGGTAAGGCATTGTCTTAACACTGCAACCTTTACTTAACCTGCCTCACTCTCAATGCTCGGCTCTGGAGTTACGCCTACCAAACAAAGCATTCACAATTAGATCCTTGCCTCAGATTCTGTATGGGGTACCTGGTCTAAAACAACTAGCATTATGCTCAGGGATATATATACATATATATACAAGACATAGCATTGACACACTGAAAAGTTCAGTAAATTAAGGTGTGAATCAATATGCTTTATTTTGTCTAAATGTGTTGCAATAACTATAAATTACTTTGATAGCTAAAAAAATTTAAAACCTCTTAGAGAAAATGTATTCCAAGAACAAGACATACAGAAGAAAATACAGGGATGGCTGGTTGAGAATTGACTGGACTGGTTCAGCCTAGATGCAAATGCTCTGAGTCTCTGTGGAACACTTCTCCCTGGGTGGGCTCCTCAGAACTCTACTTCATTATCTGATAAAATGTGAATTTAATAACCCCATTAGGAGTCAATGATTGATCCAGTTGAAAAAAGGAACCTAACAGAAGATAAAAGGGAAAGCTGTTGATGTGTCCATGTGGAGAAAGGTCCCTTAATATCTTTCCATCATACTTTTGCGCACTCAACTGTGGAAATCTGGAGAGAGGAAAATGAGTCAACGTTACCAGGCTGACTTTTAATTTACACCCATGAAATAATTTTGATAGCGTTCATAAGTGTTTAGCTAATGTTTATTCTGGAAATGTCACCACTGCCTCTGAAATTTACTTTGATATTCTCTGAGTATTACGACTCTATTAATATGTGAGTGTGGAGAGAGTTGCTCTCTGTTTCGTGTTCGGACATCTTTGTTGATGTGCTAGGACCTGCCTGAATTTGATAATAGGGGTTTCAGTTAAGACAAAGTTTACCTTAAAAGAAAATCTATTCAGTGTTTTCTCTCCTAGACTCAGCATCCTATCCCTTCTCCTCTACCCCGAAACACACATTGGGGATACTCAGTGTAACCTTGGCCCCTGGGATACCCCCCACTCCAGTCTACCTGCCACGGGAAGAAGACTCTTTGGGCAAGAACAGAGCTGACCCCCTATTCTATCTCCTCCTGGTGAGACACACCCAAAGTGTGGAGAAAGCAGGATTCCTTCTCTGCAGTCACACATACTCACACAGGCATCAGGTTCCACTTTAGTCTACCAGGACTTACAATGCCTTAAAGACACTGGGATTAAATCCTGCCCAGAGACTCTAGGTCTTGATGAAGAGTGACGTTTGCTAACTAACATTAAATGTTCTGCTGTTCTGTGCTACTACCCCCATTATCCACATCTCCCCAAGGCTTCAGTCTTCAGCAAAACATCAGCTCATGACTGTATCCACTATGGGACAGCACAGAACAGAGAGAGCCAGCGCAATGTGGAGAAGTTGTGACCAGCCTCTGTGAAACTAGGGCTACCATGTCCTCAGGACACTCAAGTGACCCTATGGAAAGATTCCTGTGGAGAGGAACTAAGACTTGGTACAAACATCCAGCACCAACTTGTCAGCCACATGAGGGTGCCATCTTGGGAGACGATCTTCCAGCATGAGTTAAGCCCTCAGAAGAAGGCAACCCCAGGTGACTCTTTTTTTTTTTCCCTCATGCAAAAACATTTTTTAATTTGTACATTTAGTCACTACCATTGTATACTCTAGGCATTCCTAGCTTATACCATCTCAGTCTTAACGTACTTAATGTACATCTCAGTCTTTCCTTCTGGTTTCATATATGCCCCCAGCTCTCTCCTCCCTCTATCATTCTTGCATTCAGCTTCATTCAGTGTACTTACATTATTGTGCTACCATCAGGTGGCATTGTGCTATCCATTTCTGAATGTTTACAGTCAGTCCTGTTGCACAATCTGTATCCCTTCAGCTCTAATCACCCACTCTCTAACCTATTTCTATCTCCTGATAACTCTGTTCTTAACCAAAATTCTCCAAGTTCACTCATTAACATTAGCTGATATCAGTGACAGCATACAGTATTTGTCCTTTTGTTTCTGGTTAATCTCACTCAGCATGACGTCCTCAAGGTTCACCCACATTGTTACATACTTCATGACTTTATTCTGTCTCACAGCTGCATAATGTTCCATCGTAAGTATATACCACAGCTTGTTTAGCCCCTCATCTGTTGATGGACCTTGGGGCTGTTCCCAGCTGACTCTTGACTGAACCCTCATGAGAGATTCTGATCCGGAACAGCCCAGCTAAACTGCTCATCAATTTCTGACCCACAGAAACTGTGAGATAATAATTATGTAGTGGTGTCTTAAACCATTGTTTCAAGACAATTGGTTATGCAGCATCAGATAACACACTCCTTAAAAGTTCTTTAAGGAGAAAGAACTTTCAGTGACTAGTAAAGTGTCTCAAAACTATTTGTGTAAATATTGTAATACAGATAAATTAATAAATGATTGAATTTCGAAGAAAGGTGCCATTAAATATCAGAATAGGTAAGTAGCCCTTCTAGCACCCGCACTCAAATCTCGAGAAATATCCAGAAGTGAATTGTATTTCCTCTACTCAAAAAATATGAGGGCTTAAGAATTTGATCAGATAATAAAGAACAGAATAATTCCAGAAAGCTGTAGAAATTGGGATGCTGGGTCTCCAATGCCCGTTCTTTTCTACAGGGATGTGAGGAAGGAAAGATGGAAAAAGTATCAGAGAGTTAATGGACCCTGCTACGAACTACCTAGACTGTCCCAGCCCTCTATTAAAGACTGGTCAGTGAGGCAGGTGAAATGACACAAAGTTCTCGGCCCTTCACTCCAATTCAGAACACCCTGGCATTCAGCCCAGTTTCTGAGTGCCCTGTGAGACTGGATGCAATTTTTATTGAAACTGCATCATAGTCAGCTTCTTTTGCCCAGTCTTTCTTCTTTGCTCCTCCATTGATAGTGATTCCAAGAGCACTCCTTAATAAACTTCCCACAATCTTCTCAGAGTCTACTTCCCAGGAACAGTCTGCAACACATGGCACATGTAGAAAAGGAAGTGGGCTCCATGATTAACCTTCCTTCCTGCTTTACTTCCTCCCTTCCTCCCTCCCTTCCATCCTTCCTTTCTTCCCTCCCTTATTTCATTCATTTATTTATACTGGCATGTATTTCATGAGCAATGGCAGAGTCCTCTGTGAGCCAGGACTTAATTGTACAGGGCATTGGATTTAGCAGTTTTACTAACATGTTCCTTGATCACGAATTTCTTTGTATTTATACTGTTTGAAGTTCAAGGCAGTTCTTGAAGCTCTGGCTTCATGTGTTTCGTCATTAAAAAAAAAATTATCTGTCAATCTCTTCAAGTAGTGTTTCTGTCCTGTTCTCTCTCTCTCTTCTCCCTCTGTAATCCCAAATACAAATGTATTAGATCTTTTCAACATGTTATTTATGTCTCACATACATTACATCTTTTTAGTATTTTCCATCTTTATTTCCCTCTATGTTTTAGTCTGGATATTTTCTTCTGACCCATCTTCCAGTTCACTGATTCTCTCTTCAAATATATCTAATCTGTGGTTAAACCCACATATTGAATTACTAATTTTCAGCTACTGTATGTTTCAGATCTAGAATTCCATTTGATTTTTAAAATAGTTCTGGATCTCTGTTGAAAGTCTCCATTTTGTCATTTAATTTCTTACTTATATTAACCATACGTGTTTAAAGTCCATGTCCTATATTGAAATACTAGTCAGCAATAAAAAGAACAAACCACTGATAAATACAACATGGATGAATTTCCAAAACATGCTGAATGTAAGAGGCCAAGCACAAGAGTACATACTTTACAAATCAATTCATATGAAGCTTTAGAAAATACTAGTAATCTATAGTAACAGAGTGAGGTGAATTTTTCATAGGACTGGGTGGAGGCAAAGCAATACAAGGGAACTTTTTAGAATTACAAAAATGTTTTGTATCTTCCTTGTAGTGATTACACAGATACATGCCTTTGTCCAAACTCAATCACCTGTACACTTTAAATAGGAGCAATTATTATACCTCAATAGTATTGGATTTAAAAACTTAAGTTTAGAGCTAAACCACTTGCAGAGATAGCTCCTAATTCTGGCAAATACCATAGCAGAGGAATTAAGAGAGAATTAAATAAGGATAAAATAAAGGATGATAAAATCCATGTTTGATAACTCGAATATCTGGATGTCCTCTGGTTCTGTCATTTTTCTCCTGGTTTTCAGCTATGTGGCTTTGCATCCCAATATGCCTGGTAATTTTTTATTGAATTCCTAAAATTGTATATGAAAATTTCAGGAGATAATTTGGGTCTCTGGATGATATCTTTTTCCAGAAGGGATTTAAATTTTGCTTCTGGTAGGCAATCAGGAGAGGGGCAAATCATATTAATCTAATCATGGATTGAGCAGCTTTGAGGCTTGCTTTCACTCTTCTAAGTACTGGTCTAGTTCCAATTTACCCTTAAGCCAGAGTTTAGTCCCTCAGCGTCTCTACTAGATACACAGGTGTGTTTACCAGGTTGTCCTTCTCCTCAATGGGTCATAAGCTCCAATTTTCGTCTCAGCTCCAGGAGATTCAGGAAGATGCTCAGCTTCTCAGCCTCTCGGCTGCAGCTTTGGAGTTACTAAAGACCTTGGAGGGACAAGCAGTATTGAACTCTGGCCTCACCTTTCTGTGTCTTTCTTCTCTCTGGGATTCTGGCCCCTCTGGTCTTTGCTGCTCTGGCAGCTTGCTGATACTTTTTAAAGTATATTTTTAAAATATTTTTCCAGTTTTTCTAGTTAGGCAGGACTGTTGGTCCTCCACAAGACAACACACCATTGCTAGAAGAAGAAATTTGTGCAGGACCCTGGAGACACCAGATCTGAGACCAGCCCCTACATTTAAGAAACCTACCAGGAGACATCGGGAGAAAGGGAGTCCTCTCTGCTCTACAGCGCCATATGCTAGACTGCCAGGCTACCAAGCTGGGGCAACTGCTCCCCCTGAGCAACGCTCCTTGTGTAGTGCAGTCTGCCTCGGGGACCAGTCAATCTCCAACTATGGAAACGGTGATGATAACGCACACATTTACAGCATGTCAGAATATCTTAAGTGTCACCAATTCATCATCTCTCTTGAGCCTCAGAATTGATACTTCTATTTTTAAAAACAACTTTCTGAGTTATAATTTATATCCACAAAACTCACCCATTTCAAGTGTACACATCAATGGTTTTTAAATAAATTTATAGAGCTGTGATCATCATCACAATCCAATTTTAGAACATCTCCATCACCTCCAGCAGAGCCCTTGTGCCCATTTTCTGTCACTCCCTATGCCCATCCCTGCCCCTAGGCAATCACTGATCTACTTTCTGATACTATTTATTTGCCTTTTCTGGCAATTTCATACATGTGAAAGCATATGATGTGTATTCTATGCCCGTCTTCTTTCATTTATCACAAGTGATCTTTAATATAGGTATTATCACCCCCACTGTACACAAGAGAAAACTGAGGGTTGAAGAGGTTAAGAGACTTGTCCAGGGTTGCTCAACTGGTAAATGATAAGGACACAGGATTTGAGCTCGGTTCTGAGAGCTCATTCCTTCTACAAAACAGATTCTATTATATATGAGCTTCTGGAATGTCACAGCCTTGTCCCATGGGTCCCCCCATCCTGGGTGGTGAGCACCGTCTACACCCCATCCTGGATGCTGAGTAATTAGTCATTCAATTGCAATCAGTTTCTCCTATATTAGTTCCTGCCCCCACCTCTATTCGCCACCCCAGGTACCATCTTGGGTGACCTCCTATTGCTTTCCATTAGCTGATTCTTGCCTAGACACCATACATTTCTATTATGGCAGACCACAGGAAAACAAACAGAGGTAATGTGAAGAAATCATGGAAGTACACCCAGCAGAAATACTTTGTGGATTAACCACTGCTGAAGCTTACATACTCCAGAGGTCCCAGTGAGCACATGACTGTGCCGGGATAGAGACAGATTATGCTTGCTCTGTCTCCAGGATCGGCGGCAAAGGCCAGAGGGGTAGGTTTGTTCTCTGTTTACATGGTTTGGGGCTGGCATCAAGTCAAGGCACTTCTCCGTGGGCCATGACCAATAACCACTGCGTGGGATGTTACTCATTGCTCTAAAGTCTTTCCTTCTCTCCTTTCTTCCTCTCTCCCTTTCCCTCTCCCTCCCTCCCTCCCTTCCTTCATTCCTTCCTTCTTTCCTCTTTTAGAGTATGATGTTCCCAGGACCTGCTGGACTTATCAGCAAGTCCTGGAAAAATAGAGGGAAAAAACATCCAGTGTAGTCATGCCCCATTGCCCCTACCTATGCATTCAGTAGTCGTACAAGGCAATGCCTAAATATTTAGTGAGCCGCTGTCATCTGTCTATCACCGTGGCAAGATTGGGAGAATATGCAATCGAAGTTCCTACTTCCAAGAAATTTTGTTACTGAATGGGGAGGCAGAATGGAAGAGAGGTTAAAAGCACAGACTGGTGTCACACCTGGCTTTGTATCCAACTCTACCACTCACTAGCTGCACGAACTTAGGTTATTTCACCTCTCGGTGCATTCGTTTCCTCACCAGTAATAGGAGGGTAATAGTCTCTACATCATGAGGTTGCTACAAGGATTTACATACTATTACTATATAAAGAAGCTGATGCACAGCAGGAATTCAGTGACGGGACCCACATATGTATGTGTGTAACTAGTATAGTATTTTAATTAATAATATTGTATTGACGTCTTTACCCTGGTTTTGATAATGTATGATGATTAAGCAGGATAATATCATTGAGATAAGCAGGGTAAAGGACACATGGGAATGGTGTACTATTTTTACAACTTGCTGCGAGCCTAAAATGATTTCAAAATAGTTCTTTTTCAATTCCAAAGCCGTTCATAAAAGTAGTCATAAGACAGACCTTCTCCCATCAGCCGTCCTCTACCACCATCACCCAGACCTCCACGTCTGGCCACTACAGCACAAATTTACAAAGAAACAGAGATGGTGGGACCTAGATGCACCATGGACAAAGGGCTGGTGCATTTGTACATCTTAGCCCATTAGCTTAGGAAGTTCAGGGGCGCTCTCATGCAGTATATGAAACTTAAAAATACAATCGATTCTCATTATTTGTGGATCTGACATTTGCAAATTTGCCTACTGACTAAAAGTTATCTGTAACCTGCAAATCCGTGCTCCTGGTGTTGCTTTCCTGGTCATTCACAGACATGAGCAGAGCAGTGAAAATGTGAGTTGTCCAATGTCCATGCTCCCAGATGAGGTCAAACCAAGGTGAAGCTCTGCCATCTTGTTTCAGCTCTCAAACTGCAAACGAGCGTCCTTCAGTGCCAAGTTTTTCACATTTTGGTGCCATGATTTCACTGTTAAAAATGGCTCCAAACACAGTGCTGAAGTGCTGTCTAGTGTTCCTAAGTGCCAAAAGGCTGTGCTGTGCCCTACAGAGAAAATGCGTGCTTTGTTCAGGCATAAGTTATAGTGCTTTCGACAGTGAGCTCAATGTTAATTAATCAATGATATACACTAAATAAGGCGTCTTTAAACAGAGACACACAAAGAACAAGGTTATATATTGATGGGTTTATGAAAGTGTTGTGACCAGAGGTTTGCAAGAACCTAACTCTGTATTTCCCCTAGGAGCAATAACTCTGTATTCACTAATCCAGTGTTCATGGAGAGATTATAACTACCACAATTAATGAGAATCAGCTGTAACTGCTTTGCCCTTACAAAAGATGGCACGAGTAGCCCAATGCAAACCCAACTCAATGGGAGAATCTGAAACCATTTCCACCAATGACTCCTAATGCAACCCTCACCATGTCACCACACTTCTTTGAACTTCTGTTTTTTATTTTAAATGGGGTAGGGGAGAAGTACCTCCACCTTCTTAGGAATCTAGGATTTCGGGTATGTTTCACTCAGGATTAAACTATCATTTCCTGCATTTTATTTTACATGTATAATTCAAAAGCTCAGTGAGTCAACCCTGTTGAAATTGAGAATCATCCTTCACAGACAATTGTACCGAAGACAGCTGCAGAGCAGAAGAAAGACGCTCTCTCAGAGATCCTCTTTTGATAAGACAAAAGTTGTTTTATTCAACTGGCAATTCAATCCCAAGGAGGCTATTTGTGCAATTTGAATGTTGTGCAATTTAATTTTCAAAACTCTTTGTTCTTGTCCCCATCAGACAAGGACAAACAGGATTAAACATGCTCAGGCCCTCCCCCTCCGCTGCCTTAAGCAAAGGTAGCATCATGGCCAGCCTATGTGGAAGGAGAGCATCTCATGCACCTGCAGAAAACTTTGAGGCCCACTGTACATTGCAAAGCTTCAATAAAACAGAATTTCCCTGATCCTGAATGGTTTCACAGTTTTCTTTACTCCATTGTGCTGGTTTGAAAGTGACCTACACCCCAGAAAAGCCATGGTCTTTAATCCTCATTTGATACTGCTGTGTGGGATCTTTTTTATTGTTTCCATGGAGATGTGACCCACCCAATGATGTGTGTAACTTTTCATTAGATGGTTTCCACGGAGATGTGTCTCTACCCGGTCAAGGTGGGGTTGCTTACTGGAGTCTTTAAGAGGGAACCATTTTGGAAAAAGTTTCAGAGCCAACCAAGTCCCCTCAGCCAGAGACCTTTGGAGAGGTGGAAGGAAAACACTCCCTGGGAAGCCTTATGAAATGAGAAGACAAAGCTAGTAGATGTCACTATATGCCCTCCTAGTTGAGAGAGAAACCTCGAACTTCATCAGCCCTTTCTTTGGAATCATGATATCTTTCCCTGGATGCCTCAGTTTGGACATTTTCACAACCTGAGAACTTTAAACTTGCAACTTAATATACTCCCCTATCTAAAATCAATTCCATTTCTGGTATATTGCATTCTTGCAGCTTTAACAAACTAAAACATCCACTTTCTGGAATAACAGGAAATGGCTTCCTACACTCAAGCCAAGCTGATATCCATTTCACAAATATTTACTGAACCTCTTCTATATTCCAAACAGGGTGCTGAAAGCTAGGAAATATAAGAGACAAGTAAAACATGAACATTGCCCACCACCCCCTGAGTACACAGTGAAATCAGGGAAAGAGACGAACAGCAGACAAACAGAAAACAATGAGTAGGTGCATGTTTTAATGGAGGAAGTTTAAGGTAGTGGCTTAATCCACAGGGTTATAGAGCCAGAGCTTATGCTAAACCTAGACCCTGCCCATTGCTGGTCTGTGACCCTGGGCAAGCTATCCAATCTCTTTGAGCCTCACTTGTTTCTCTAAAATACGGATCAATTTCAAAATGTAAATTTGAAAATGTAGCCCAGTGCCTGCACATGGTAGATGTCCAATGAACTCTCAGGAATGGATGTTGGTTGAATCATATTTGTACATTCGTTAATTCATAATATCCTTTTCCCAGAAAAGGTATAAAGCATCTCACACACCTGCTTACTAAAAGGATCAACATCCTCAATAACACCTTCTCAGGACTGTGTCTTAAAATCTCACAATTAATGGTGAGGGCATCTCAGAACCAAAGTATAAGTCAATAAAAGTAATTCTATGAGAAGTCCAAATGTTGCAGTTCTAACATAGCCGAGACATTTTTTTCATGTCTGGCATCTTAAGAAGAATCATACATAAACTCTGCTCCCTTCAGTCAACTTTTTGCAAAACAGCAAACATGAGAGAGCTCCCTGTGAAATGCACCATATGCAGCTTTGCTGAATGTGGAACCATTTGCTTTATCAGTCTGCCCATTGGGCCCATATGGAAGTGGGCCACAGATATGCTCATGGACAGACCACAGAGATCCCTCTCTATTCATTTTGGATTCCCTCCAGCACACAGACGAAGAAACAAGGGAAAGTCCGATGTTCTTAAGAAGTAGTGCTACACGTGTCCAACGCAGTCCCCACAAATAACATCTCTTGGGACCTCCAGTTCCCATTCATGGAAACACTAATAGAAACATCAATGTATCATATGTCAAATGCTTCAAGCTGATAATGCCACATATAGGTGTTCTCTTGTATTCCAGGTAGAAAGAATAGCATGTGCAAAGGCCCTGGGGTAGGAGAGGATATGGTGGTATAAAAGGCTGAAAGAAACCAGTATGACTAGAGACAGGACAGTGGGGGAAAGAGTTTGAGAGTGGGAGAGAGGAAAAGGGGGTGAGAGAGAGGGCAAAAAAGAGGGAGTGGGAAAGAGGGAGAGGAAGAGAGAGAGAAGTAGAGAGCACGTATATGTATGGGAGGAATTTGTGAGGAGGGGACGGCATGGTGCAAAATCAAGCTGGAGAGGTAGAGGCCAAAGCACACAGCAGCTTTTTGGCCACGTTAAGGGGTTTCGTCTTGGCCTAAGAATAATGAGGAGTCAGGAAAGGGTTCTACAGGGAGTAACTGATCAAGTTTGCCTTTTGCAAAGATTCCCTTGGTTGCAGTGTATGGAATGAACTGGAAGAAGGCACAGTGTAAGTGGGAGTTAAGAGACCGTGGTTGTGAGGGTGAGGGCTCTGAGTGAGTAGGAGAAATAGGAATGTAAGAAGTGATGTGAGAGCTAGTTAGGAAGTGAGCATTGGCAGGAGTTCGGGATGTGCTGTTTGCTGTGAGTCATGGTCACTGAATGGGCAAAGGAGAGTGATGACAATGGGCAGTGCCATGGTGGAAGTCCTGAATACAAAAAAAGAAAAAAAAAAAAAGCAAAATGCAGCACTACAGATAAAGGAGAGCAGGTCTGTTACCTACTGGTATCAACCTAATGCTTTGGCCCCTAAGGAACAGAGAGGGGAGAACCGAAGCTCACCAACGACCCGGTTTGTTAATTCAGGCTAATGGGCTCCTCAAGAAGTGAGAACACTGCCTGGTTGACAAGAGACTGACCGAAGAACGGCGCTGTCCACAAATGTTTGTTGAATGAATCAATGATGGTGTCAGGAGCTGCCAGGGAGAAGCCATTTGAAAACTCCAAGCCCATATAATGGGCTAGCTTCCTATAACTATTTCTGTGTTTGAAAATTATTTAGCGTTATAATTTTTTTAATCAAAAACAAATTTCATGACTTTTCTTTGTGATTATTATCAATCTAGGTCTTTTATTCCTCATCAAAAAAAATACTGTGATTTATATCTACATTTTTTCATGCCCAATTATTCTTCTTCATCTATATGCCAATATGCTAAATATTATGATAATAAATCTAGATAATTTTCAGCAGGTTCCTTTTCAAGCACACTAAGTGTTCACTAACACCCAGAATCCAAATAAAATGCCAATGTTTGTCATATCCTCATCAATCAGAAGTATCAGGTTACTTGAGGGCAAGATTGTGATAATTACCATTATTTACAGGCTAAGGAGAGTGATGCCAATGGGCGGTGCCATGGTGGAAGTCCTGAATACAAAGAAGAAAAAAGCAAAATGGAGATTTACACACACATACAAAAAAAAAGAATTTTGCAAGCCAAAAAGTATATACAAAATGTGGGCTGCTACTGTCATTCATTAAAAATTTTTTCCAAAATTAAAAACAATATTCATTAAAACCATCCTAAAACATTTATTTTCGAGCAGCAAAATAATTTTCTGCTATACCCACAAAAATAAACTAGTTACAAATATATGCCTGGATAGCTGAATGGATTAATATGATGAAAAAGATTATTAATTAACAGTCAGTTAAATATTGGAGGTTTCTGCCAAAATCATTAAGAATTTTTTTTCCATAGCTTCCAGTAGCTCTTGATTTTGGCTGGAATTAGAAAGGGGCGCTGGTGGTTTATTAAAACCATTCTCAACTCATGGCAATAAAACCAGCCTATTTGACAGCTTCATTTGGCCAATATCGGAACCCTACTATATGCTTATGTTCTGTTTTTAGTTCTATTTCATAATTTTGTTTATATTAAATAGGCAAGTCTTATTATCAAATGTAACAATTCTACAAAAACTCAATATTTTATAGAAAGTATTACTGTTCATCTTAAAGTCTGTCAAAGTTTGGGCAGTCAGCATCAAATAAAAAGAATTTTTTCTTCTGATAAGAGCCAGTTATCACCAATTTTCACAATAAAATTTTTTTACTGCAGTTCAAGGGCTATTACAGGTCAGTTGAAGAGAGAAATGTTTGGTTTTCCATTTGAGGTAAGGTGTTAATGAAAAGTATGGCAAAGTAAATAAAAATAGTAGCCGCATAAATCTGTGTGGCACTGCATCCAAGCAAAGGGCAAAAGAGCAACTTAAGAAAATATGTGCATTTTTCTTAAGTTCATATAAGTTCATTCCTATTCCTAGTTTCCTCTTTGGACTTACATGAGGCAGCAGTGCTAGGTAGCTAGGTCATAACTCACAAACTGCGTCAGCAGGCTGACTATACAGTCCTATGCTCTTAAAAGTTTTAATTATTTGACAGCTAAGGCATTAGAGAAAAAGGTTTAAGCTATCTCAATATACACAAGCATTCACTTCAGTTCAGTTTAGTATATCACTTTCTAGAACGCAACGTTAAAATATTCTGCATCCCGTGACATTCAAAACTATGGAATTTCTCCTGAAGTCCAAACTATCAATAATGAGAAAAGGACAATGTAAAATAATACATATGATGTTACAGTTTCAGTTTGAAACTAGAAATCACTAACTATCTGTAGCTACTTCATTTTGATTTTGCATTTTGGCTCCTAGCTCACTGGTACCTGTTGAAAAAGAATTTCCATTTTTAAACTATATTTGCTTTGTGGAGGATGCACCATTTCTTCTAACTTCTCCTAAGATGTTTTAATAATCATAATAATTGACTTTTAACTATAAGACATCATGCTGGCAAGAGGCTGGGAGTACTGAGGTTTTATTTCGTTGTCTTAAATTTGTGATTATAATATTCCACTACCTTATTCTTGAATCACTTAGTAAAAGGGCGTGACTGTGCAGAAAATGAGGAGAGTTAAAGCATGGGAGTACACAGAAATACAGCTCCCATAACAAAGTTATGGTGGAGATGGTCAGCTCTAATAGAATAGTTTTACCCGAGACTTAAATATGGTACCTTAAATATGGTACCACTTATGATGTCACTTTAGCTGGAAATAATGAAGACATCAGATTTCAAGTACACATTTTAAATGTCTGCTTGCAATCAACTAGCAAAGAGCCAGGTATGTGTGCTGCATGCTGCTTGCTATAATGATTGGGCTTCACTGGCTCCAGTTTTTCATTCCACCAACACTTAGGGCACGGGGCTCCTGCCCCATCGTGTTTGCTGAAAATACTGCAGCCTGAGTAAAGACAGCTTCCCCTGAAGTTGTTAGAAGGCTTCTTGTGTCGATGGTATCCGGATTGCTGTTCCTCTTTTCAAACACTTTTTTCCCAAGGATGGTCTAATTCCTGGCGCCCTTAAACACAAACCCGGTCTTTGGGTAGAGCCCTGGCCTGGTCATTCACGTGTACAAGTCCATTCTTGGTTGCATACTGATAACTTGGAAGAAGTTAAGAATTTCTTTAATTCCACTATTGTAGGCCAGGCCCTGCATTCCATCCACCATGCCAGACCATGGGGATGCACTAAGATTAGCAGCTGCAGGGAAGTAGCCAAGACTATTCCGCTAACCCGAGGAACTGGGAGAACAAGTGGTATAGTGGTGAAGACCTGAGTGTCAGCTGGACAGTAAGCTGTGGGGGACGGTAGCACTCCTGGATTCAAAAGTACAGAGGGCTGATAAGTGGCAGCTTCAGGAGGCGTACCTGCTGCAGGAGCTGGAAACGTGCAGGAGGGAGGAGACCAGCAGGGTGAGTTACATGGCAGTGGGGAGAAGCCATTTCGATTTAAAGGGTCCCCCATTAACATAAAGTTCATCTCCTCCACTGGACACCGAAAGACCTCCTTTCTCTCCTTGGTGGTTCTTTTATGACACTTCTCTGCAGCCATAAATGCTTCGTCTGCAGACTTCAGCTGGGCAAAGCATTTCCTGCTGCTTAGAGAGCTCTCATCCAACTATTTCCAGGATGACAAAGCTGCTTGGTACAATTTTTTGTACCATTTTTCAAAGGCTGGAACACATCCCTCTTGCATTGCCACTGGAAGTGCTACTGGATTCATCAAAAGACCTTTCTTCAACAATAAGAAAACAAACAACCCAATTAACCAACAGGCAAAAGATCTGAGCAGACATCTCACCACAGAAGAGACACATACAAAAAGATGCTCAGCACCATAGGCCATTAGGAAATTGCAAATTAAAACAACAATGAGATGCCTTTACACACCTATTAGAATGGCTAGAATCCAAAGTCACAACAACAAATGCTGGCAAGGATGTGAACAACAGGAGCGCACCTCCTTTGTTGGTGGAGAGGCAAAATGGTACAGGGACTTTGAGAGATAGTCTAGTAGTTTCTTATAAAACTAAACAGGCTCACCAAATAATCCAGTGATCGTGCTCCTAGGTATTTACCAAAAAGAGTAAAATACATGTCCACATTTCCACACAAAAAACTGTCCATGAATGCCCACGGCAGCTTTTTGTCATAATTGCCTAAACTTAGAAGCAACCAAGATGGCCTATTATTTATTAGGTGAATGGATAAACAAACAGTCATACATCTACACACTGGAGTATTATGCAGTGATGAAAAGAAATGTGTCATCAAGTCACGAAAAAACATGGAGGAACCTTGGATGCATTTTGCTGGGTGGAAGAAGGCAGAATGAAAAGGGAGCATACTGTATTTGATTCCACTGTATGACAATCTAGAAAAGGCAAAACTATAGAGACAGTAAAAAGATCTGTGGTTCAAACAGATATTTGCACACCAATGTTTATAGCAGCTTATTTACAATTGCCAAGAGATGGAAACAGCCAAAATGTCCATCAACAGAAGAGTGGCTAAATAAGCTGTGGTATATACATATGTTGGAATATTATGCAGCTGTAAGACAGAATAAAGTTATGAAGTATGTAACAACATGCACGGACCTTGAGGATATTATGCTGTATGAGATTAACCAAAAACAAAAAAAATACCGTACAGTCTTACTGATGTGAATTAACATTAATGAATGAAGTTGGGGAATTTCAGTCAAGAACAGAGGTCATCAGGAGACAGAAATAGGGTAGATATTGAATAACTGGAGTTGAAGACATACAGAATGTGCAACAGGACTGATTGTAAAAATTCAGAAACAGATAGCACCATACTACCTGATTGTAGCACAATAATGTAAGTACACTGAATGAAGGTGAATGTGAGAGTGATAGAGGGAGGAGGGCTGGGGGCACAAATGAAACCAGAAGGAAAGACAGACGATAAAGACTGAGATGGTAAAATCTAGGAATGCCTAGAGTGTACAATGATAGTAACTAAATGTACAAATTTAAAAAATGTTTTTGCATGAGGAAGAACAAAGGAATGTTAATATTGTGGGGTGTTGAAAATAGATGGTCATTAATATTTTAAAACTAACTTATGTGTGAGACTAAAGCAAAAAATGTTTATTTGGTGCAAAACTTATATTTTGACTAGTGCATTTCCTGATATAACTTATATGGATAGCTTAATTAAACACCATAAGTACATGGAACCTTGAATAGGGCATGAGATTTTGTAGGTTTGTCCAAGTGATGCCCCAATAAATACCACAGTGATTTGAGCAGTGAATAAAAAAGTATTTGCAAAGTCCCCTTGGGAGAAAGGCAAGAAAGGGGGAAAATTCAACATTCCCAAAGTTCCCTTGGGGGAATGGCAAGAGAGGGGGATAATTCACCATCCCCATTTGGAGAATTTCTGATATTTTCACAAGCAGTGGGTACAACCAAATCAACAGACCAAACCCTCAATCTTGTGGTTGTTAATATGAAATTTATCCCTGCAAAGGATAGAATAAGCTTACTTAAAATTAGGCCTGAGAGTCATCCCCAGAGAACCTCTTTTGTTGCTCAGATGTGGCCCCTCTCTCTCTCAGTCAACATGGCAAGCAAACTCACTGCCCTTCCCCTCTCTGCAGGAGACATGACTCCCAGGGGTGTAAACCTCCCTGGCAACATGGGACAGAAATCCTAGAATGAGCTGGGACTCAGCACCAAGGAATTGAGAAAATCTTCTCAACTGAAAGGAGGAAGAGAGAAATGAGAGAAAATAAAGTGTCAGTAGCTGAGAGATTTCAGAGTTGAGAGATTATCCTGGAGGCTATTCTTACACATTTTATAGATTTTCCCTTTTTAGTTTAAGGTGTAGTGGAGAGGCTAGAGGGAAATGCCTGAAACTGTAGAGCTGTGTTCCAGTAGCCATGTTTCTTGAAGATGATTGTATAATGATAAAGCTTTCACAATGTGACTGTATGATTGTGAAAACCTTGTGTCTGATGCTTTTATCTATAATATTGACAGATGAGTAAAAAAAATATTAAAAATAAATAAATAATAGGGGGAACAAATGTTAAAATAAATTGAGTAGATTGAAATCCCAGTGAACAATGAAAGGGAGCGGTAAGGGGTACAGAAAAAAAAACGGGGGACAAAGGCTAAAATCTATTGAGCAGATGGAAATACTAGTGGTCAATGAGAGGGTGGGGTAAGGGGTATGGTATGTGTGAGTTTTTTCTTTTTTATTTCTTTTTCTGGACTGATGCAAATGCTCTAAAAAATTATCATGGTGATGAGTATACTGTGGTAACATTGTGAGCCAACTGACTGGACACCACACACGGAATGTTTGTATGTTAAGAATGTTCATGTTCGTATGTTGTTTTGGTTTGATGATACAAAATAAATTAAATAATCAGTAATTAAAAAGAAAAAAAGAACTGTGGTTGCCAGGAGGAGGGAGAGGTGAATAGGTGAACACAGGACATTTTTAAGGCAGTGAAACTGTTCTGTACGATATCATAAAGGTGGGTCTATGACATTTTGTGTTTGTAAAAACTCATAATGCTGACCAACACAGAGTGAACCCTACTGTGAACTAGGGACTTTAAATAATAATAATGAATCATAGAAAAAAAGGAGCTTTCTTACCCACTCCTTTCAGTGCTATACTTAAGTTACCATGTTCACTCTCCTACAGTCACATTCCTTTTGCCTCTTTAAACATTCCAAGCTCTTTTCTGCCTCCAGGCCCTTGAACTTGCTTCTCTCTCTGCTGAGAACACTCCTCTCTCCCAGTTCTTTCTACCACCAGCTCTTGACCCTCCAAGTCTCAGCTGAAATAACTTTTCAGCAGAGCCAGGGGTCTGTTGGGACCTAATGAGGCTTGACCCACAACGAATTCCTGTCCACAAAAGCCAAAAAGAAGGATCAGCTGAAATCAGGTAGGGAGAGGGAGAGCGTCTTATTTAGAGGGACATTAAGTGGATTGAACTGGTTGATGGAAGGAGCACTGACAGAGCTTTGAAGGAGCTCCATCTTTAAAGGAGGCAAGATGGAGCTTTAAAAAGCACTCACACAGCACGGAGTCCCTGTAGAGTCTGAATGCCCCCTCGGGCCACGGGGCGGACCTCGGCCACAAAACTCTCACACGCCATCCGTGAAGGCAGGCAGGTGCCAAAAATTAAAAGGAGGAGAAAGTGCAATCCAAGCAGAAAGGGGCATGACTGTGATGCCCCAGGATGAAGAACTCAGGGTCATTCCCCGTCTAGGACAGACTTCTGTATCAGCAAGCTCGGGCCAAACACACAAGCCAGAAGGAACTTCCGTTTCGGGTCATCCCTGCATCTCTGCACCAGCTGAGCCCCGGGAGGCTCCGCAGCCTTCTGCAGACACGCCAGTCCTTGTCTCCTTAGACCAGCCCCACCGGAGACTCGGGAAATCTAGAATCCACCCAAGTGGCCTCCAGCATGAAATTGTCCTTGGCAAAGACAATGTGGTGAGACAAGTGACATCCAGCTTCCCTGGGAAGGCAGGCCTGCTGCCCACGGTCACTTAGGGATATGCGAGCACTGTCCAGCCCAAGTCCATACCCACGGATAAGGGATGTCCAAAGCAAAGGCTCCAGGTAGGCAAGCAGAGACTGCCAAGCAGGCAGCTGCCGTGCACAAGGCCCGCGCCAGATGCTGTGGCGCAATCAGGCATGCCATCTGCACCCGGGGACTGCCGCCTGCAGAGGCGAGCCCACGGGCCCATGTGCCAGGGCTCAAGGGTCTCTG
This sequence comes from Tamandua tetradactyla, assembly GCF_023851605.1. Lineage (NCBI taxonomy): Eukaryota > Metazoa > Chordata > Mammalia > Pilosa > Myrmecophagidae > Tamandua > Tamandua tetradactyla. The sequence continues at coordinate 18,024,982 of NC_135331.1, forward strand.
CAAAAGCCAGATTTGTCTGGCTGAAACTCATGGGACAGCAAACCTCCTGCCTCCCCTGTGTATTCTGGGGTCAAACTTCTATACTGCTGTAAACACAATAAAAAATAAGGGTATGTATTCAGAAAGAGGCAAAGGAGGGAAACTATATATTTTAAATAATGAAGGGAGAATGCGTGAGTATGAAGAGATAAAAACAGAAGAAACGAAACGAATAGCCTAAAAGTTAAAAATGGGAAAATTCGAATAAATACAAGCCAGTAAAAGAGGATTTTTTAAAAATAGATGAAAAAAAAGGGAATTTAAAATAGAAAAGATTGTCAGCCAATGAAGCAAACACTTAATAGATAAAGGGGAAAGAGATAAAAGATTAAGATAAAAAGTTTAAACCCAAGAGGTGATAAATTATAAATGTAAAAGGAAGTGGTGGGTTTATAAAGGAGTTGAAGACAGAATAAGAAAAAAAAATTTAAGAGATAAGAGATAATTTTAACCAACTTGTTATTTTGGGATACTTTAACATTTTCAGAAAAATCACAAAGATAGCACAGAGAGTTTTCTTATGACCTTCACCCAGCTCCCCTCACTGTTGACATCTTACATAAACACAGGACATTTATCAAAACTAAGATGTCATCATTACTATTAAGTAAATTCGAGATTCTATTTGGACGTCACTAGTCTTTTTTTTCTATACCAAGATCCATTCTAGGATATCCCATTACATTTAGGAGGAAAATATCCTTCAAAGAAAATGAAAACAAAAATTGTAAAAACATTATCCAGTTAGATATGAAAGAGGAAAACTGAAGGATAGAAACCCATGACAATGAATGGAACCGAATAAAGAACAGAGGGACAACCTATATGCATTGCTGAGTTACTTCTGGAAGACCTCTGCTGTTGCTCAGATGTGGCCTCAGTTTCTCTAAGTCCAACTCTGCAAGTGAAATCATTGCCCTCCCTGCTATGTGGGACTTGACATCCAGGGGTGAAAGTCTCTCTGATGACATGGGAGAGGACTCCCAGGGATGAATCCAGACCCAGCACTGTGGGATCAACAATACTATCCTGACCAAAAGGGGGGAAAGAAGTGTAATGAATGCCACATACTCAGTGGCATTGAGAGCTCAAATAGAGTTGAGGGGCTACTCTGGAGGTTGCTCTTACGCAAGCTTCAGGTAGACCTTGCTACCTAACATAACCTGCCAAACCCCAACCAGGACCATTCCAGCCAGCCCTAAAGAACACCTAGGGCAATACATAAGATTTCACAAGGGTTCCAGGCACTAGAGTAACTTTTCAGAAACCAACAAGCTCCAGATGGGTCCCTGGTCCAGATAAGTCCTGAAACTTAGCCCAGCCTCTCCAGAACATCAGATAGTTCCATCTCCCTACCCCATATTAGTGACAGACCCATCCAACAGCAAAAATTTAGAATTGCCATAGCCCAAACACCCCTAAAGAGAGGTATGGAAAGATCAAAGGTGATGGTGGAAGTATACATAGCAGATAGGACTTAACAAATGAATATGAATGCTGAAATCATTAAACTGATATCTCTTTTAGTCTCCAGCATTTTAGAGCAGCTAGAAGTAAAAAAAAAAAAAACCTAAAATTGTGATATTGTAACCCATGTCAAAGTCTGAAATATGTTCTACAACTAATTGTGGTGCTTTGAATTTATAGCATTTTTGTATATATGCTATTGTTCACAAAAAAAGAAGGAAAAAAAAGTCGACTGCGATGATAAAAAAGTATTTAAGCCCTCTAGCCTCCTACATTCTGGAGCAGCTAGAAGGAAAAATATGACAGGATCGTATGGTAGCCCATGACAAACTCTGGGATCTATTCTGTATTCACTTTTTGAAGGGCGTTTTAAAAACTATTGCTTTTTTATTTCTTTGCTTTGTATATATGTTATACTACACAATAAAAAAAAAAATTAAAGCAAAAACAAAAAAAGACTAGAGGACAGTCCTGAGAGAATTTAGCCACTTGACTAATGACAAGTTGACAGAGCAGATTCATGAGGAAAAGAAGGGCTGGTCAACAAATGAGCTCCATAACTGGTTATAACTCGTTATCCATTTGGGAAAAAAAAAATTTATTTTAAGGCCTCTATCTTATGCCATACACCCAAACCAATTCCAGCTGGTTCTTAAATGTAAAAGTTGAAACTTTACAACTTGTAGAAGACTACATAGTAAGGTTATGATTTCCGGTAAAAAAAGAATTTACCAAATAAGGTTTTGTTCAAAAACATAAACCATAAAGGAAAGAAACAATGCATTTAACTACATTAACATTAAAAATTTCCATCCATTCAAAAGGTAATAAAGAAAGCAAGAAGGCATGGCACAAATCAGATGATATTTGCCACACACATAAAGTATTAGAAGTATTATATATATATATAACTTATTTTGGGGGTGCATGGTCCGGGAATCAAACCTGGGTCTCCTGCATAGAAGGTGGGCATGTATATATATTTTTTACTTCCTAAAAATCAATAAGGAAAAGAGAGACAATTTAATGGGGGAGAAATGGGTAAAAGACATACACATTTCATAGAGGATGAAACAGGAGAGGCCAATAAACTTACACAAAGACCTCAACCTCATCGGCAATTAGGGAAATGCAAAGGGGAACAGAACAGAGCCTTCGCTGCACTCCCGCCAGGTCGGCCAAAATCTTACCTCGCTGGGGCCACGGGACATGTGGCAAGGATCTGGGGCCAGGGGAAGACAAGTCCTGGTGCTCACTGCTGGGCAGCGTCTCAACTGGTGTGACCAGTCTGGGAACCGAGCACAGTGATTAGCCCCGTGGTTCTCAGCCGGGGATGATTTTGCACCCCAGGGGACTTTGGCAACGTCCAAAGAAATTTTTGGTCATCACAAACATGCATGGAGGTGCTACAGGCATTCAGCGGGTGCAGGGCTGTGATCCTGCCCAACATCCTACAAGGCACAGGGCAGACCCCGTAACAGAGACTTATCCAGCCCCAAGTGTCAAAAGCATCGAGGCTGAGAAACTCTGATCTCATCCAAGATGCATCGACTTTCAGACCCAGCAGTTCTACTCCTGAAACTATTTCCTAGGTCAGTCTACTAACACTCTCCTGGTAAAGATGAAGGAAAGATGAAGGAGGGCATTTATTTGTCTGAAAGACTAAATCCTACACCTCTCTTTGGAAAGGCTGATCCTGGAGGCTAAGACGGGACCCAGCAATTGGTGTTTTATAACAAGTGCCCTGGTGACTGGTACAAAGTTTGAGAAACTAAGTGCAAGAGAACATCCCAAAATGCTCCAGAGTAAAAAAACTGGGAAAGAATCCAAATGTCCATTAACAGAGGAACTGTGATCTATGCCTACAATGGGCCATTACCACATTTCATCAACTGCAAGGCGCCACGGAGTTGGAAGGAGCACCTTTCACATATGAATCACCATGGAAGAAAAAGGGATGTCAATTAACTGACGAGACAGTGCTTTCTCGCCCTTAACATTTTTATTTTAGTGCTATTTTAAAAGCTCTTTTAGATTTATTTAGACACATTTTATCATGTATCATACCGCTCTGTTGCTATGCCTTTCTGCCTAGACAATAACTTTTTGGTTTCGATGCCAAGTCACACTGTAATATTTCTGAAGACCTTTTAAACGCCAATTAAACTCACGACGCGCAAGGCCAAAGGAGCTAGACTGCGACCAAAACACGCCGGAGATTGCAATTCACAAGCCACCTGCAGAGACGTTAAAATGTGGGGGGGACAAGTGCATTTCTGAGTTGGTGAAATGACAATTAGCTATAGCATAAAAATGAATGAACTACCACTATTCTCATAGACCTTAACAGATTTCAAAGACAGAATACTCAGGGGAAAAAGCTGCAGAATATGTGAAATATGATTCCATTTTTATGAAGTTCAGAAACATGCAAAACTAAGCTGTATATTGCTTAGGAACATAAATAAGTGAGCTGCCCACGGAGGAAAGCAAGACACAGTAAAAGAAAATTCAGGATGGCACTGTCTCTGAGTGGAGAGGAGGGGAATGCAATAAGCAAAGGACTTCCAGGAGCTTGGATAGTTTATTTCTCTCAAGTTCAAGTTTGGTAATGAGTACACGGGGATTCATTTTATCAGGGCCAGGACTCAGACACAAAATTTAAGAGGGTGCCAAAAATAAAAGAAAAACAACTTAAGGTATCAAGATAAAAATATTTTAATGTAATATTTAGAAAATCAATATTAATGCAAAAAAAATGCATGATGAACAAAATGTCAAAATTTTAAATGTGCCTCATTTGCCACTCCCTAATCTTGAGCCTGATTCAGATGAAATGTGATTTAAAAATCCAAGCAGTTAGCCCATGGATTGTAGTTTGCCCGTTTGATTTTTTTTTTAAATATTAACATACTATTTATCTTGATTATTGAGTTTTGGGGTGTTTTCTTAAAATTTGCACCCAAGCAAGTCCCTGTTCCTGGTTCTGAATTTTACTATTATTCTTTAAAGTGTATATACATAGAATTAAATATATATATAATACATATTATATATAATATATTTATATATTTATACATATAAATAAAATATATTATTCATATTATATATATAATGTATAAATATAAAAATATATATGCACTATTTTTTAATTGAGATAAAATTTACCATTCTAACCCCTTTAACATGCACAATTCAGTTGCATTTAGTACACTGACAATATTGTGCAACCATCCCTACTATCTAGTCCCAGAATATACTCGTCACCCCAAAAAGAAGCCCCTTACCCATTAAGTAGTAACTCCTCCCCTTCCCCCAGCCCCTGGGAACCACCAATCTGCTTTCTGTCTCCACCTGTTTATCCAAGTTGGGTATTTCATATAGAAGGAATCACACCATATCTGGCCTTTTGTGTCTGGCTTCTTCCACTTAGCATAACATTTTCAAGGTTCACCCATGTTGTAGCATGTATCGGAACTTCATTCCATTTTGTGGTTGAATAATATTCTATTATATGAGGATACCACATTTGTTCATCCATGCACCTCTTGATGGCCATCTGGGTTGTTTCTACTTTTTTGCTATTAGGAACGAGGCTGCAATGAACATATGTGTACAAGTTTTTTTTTAGACCATGTTTTTAATTCTTTGGGGGCAAAGACCTAGGAGTGAAACTGATGGGTCATTTGTAGTTTTTGAGAAACTACACCATTTTTTATTTTAAGATCTTTTTAAAAACACTTTATAGAAAGGGAAAACTGGTGAGAAGACATATTAAAAAAAAAAACAAAACACTGACATTAGAAGATCTCTCCTGCAGCAGCCCTACTTCTGGAGGGTGGAAAGAAACACGCCGTTCAGACTCGCGTGTTTTTACCGGTAAGATCACAAACCCCAGAGAATGGGTGGGGTCCTCCCTCCTGCCTCTGCCAGGCTGGCACAATGGAAGAAGGCTCTTCAGCTTAGAAATTGAGAAATAAATAAATCTATTTATGTTTAATTTGGGTAAAATTTACATAACATAAAAATCATTTTAAACATTTCGAGTGGGACAATTCTTTGATATTAAGTACACTGACAGTGTGTGCAATTTTCACCACTATTTCCAGACTATTTTCAACAGCCTAAACCAAACCTCATACTTATTTAATAATAACTCCCCATTTCCCCAACCACCATCCCTTGGTAACCATTATTTGGCTCTCTGTCTCTATGAATTTGCTCATTCTAAGAAATTCACAGAAGAGAAATCACAGAATATTTGTCCTTTTGTATCTGGCTTATTTCACTCAACATAATGTCTTCGGCTCTCATCCATATTGTAGCAGGCACCAATGTCTCATTTCTTTTTGCACTGGAATAATATTCCATTCTATGGCTACATCACATTTTGTATATCCATTTATCTATTCAAACACCTTGGGTTGCTTCCACATTTTGGCTACTGTGAAAAATGCTATGATCAACATTAGTGTATAAATATCCATCTGAGTCACTGCTTAAAATTTGGGGGGAAAGAGGGGAACTTCTGGGTCATACAGTAATTCTAGTTTACCTTTCTGAGGCGCCACCAAACCCTTTTCCATGGTGCCTGCACCATTTTACGTTCCCAGCAACAATGTACAAGGGTTCCTATTTCTCCACATCCTAGAAAACACTTATTTTCAGATTGTTTTTTAATAATGGCCATTCTAATGAAAGTGAAGTGGTATCTCATAGTTTCAATTTGAATTTAATGGCTAATGATGTTGATCACTTTTTTATATACTCATTGGCCATTAGAATATCTCCTTTGGAAAAATGTCTCTTCAAATCCTTGGCCCCGTTTTTAATTGGGTTGCTTGTGTTTTTATTGTTGAGTTGTATGATTTCTTTATATATTTTGGATGTAAAACTTTCATCAGATACACACTTCCCAAATATTTTCTCCCATTTTATACATAAGTTGTCTTTTCACTTTCTTGATAATGTCCTTTGATGCACAAATGTTTTTAATTTTGATCAAGTCCACTTTATCTGTTTTTTTAATTTTTTTGCTTGTGATTTTGGTGTAAAATCTAAAAATTCATTGCCTAATGCAAGATCCTGAATCTATTTCCCTATGTTTTCTTTTAAGAATTTCATAATATAAGCTCTTATATGTGGGTTGTTGATCCATTTTGATTTAATTTTTGTATATGGTGAGAGTCAGTAGTCCATATGCATTCTTTGGTATGTGGATGGATTCCCAGTTGTTCCAGCACCACCTGCTGAAGAGAGTCTTCTTTCCCCATTAAATGGACTTGGCACTCTTGTGAACAATTGACTGGTTACAGATGTGTGGATTTATCTCTGGACTCTCCATTCTATTACATTGGTGTATATAGTGCCAGTACCACTGTTTTAATTACTGTAGCTTTGTAGTAAAAATGCCATCCATTCTTGAGTTTAATCTTTACCACACTGCCATGGGGGAGGCAGAAGACTCCTCACTTTCCTGATGGGGAAACCGAGTCTCAGAGAGGTTGACTAACCTGTGCAACATTGCACAGCAACTGATAGCAGAACCCGGTTCACACTCGGGGGCTTAAAATCCATACTACATTCATTCACCAGATACCCCCTGACTGGTGGCCTTCCTGAATCCAGAAGCACCTTACCTTATTTTTCATTAAGTCAGAAGATGGGGCAACAAGATGAAGCTAAGGGGGTGTCTGACAAAGCTCCTTTAATTAGGAAAAGGGTTTAATCCACAGCGCTTGTTCCCACAGTGTTGCCAGCAGTACAGACCCCTGTGACTGAGGTTGGGTGGTAGCAGCTGTGTCTAATAGGCTCCCGCCCCCTCCTCTACCAAGAGCCCCCACTAGACTGCACATCCAGATTCTCCCTCCCAGCAAACAGCCATCCAGAGAGCAAGTAGGGTACTGGGGGAAGCAGACTTGAACTCTTTATGGTTGCCAGGGGCCATCCACCAGGTGATCATTTGAGTGCATTGATTGATAAGAGCAATTTCACAGCTGAGAAGAGCTCCTGTCGTTTTCCCAAAAAGCACCCAGTTTGCTCCCAGACTGATGATACAGTCTCTGGGAGACTGACTCATTAGCATCTACTCACAAAATTCAGGCCTGAAGATGTACCCCTTAGAGACACACCCTTCAGGAGGGCAGAAGTGAAAGAGAAGTTTAGAAACAGCACAGGCTGCTCAGGGCTGCACCTACCACCTGAAAGTTGCTCTGGCCACCCATATTCAACCCTGGGTACCAGACAGCGCCCACAGCTCTGGTCTCTGCTCATCGCCAGTCTCCTGTCCACCATTCTCCTTCTCCTCTGCTGCAGCCACAGACCTCCTATCTGGAGGCACGCAAAACAAACACTGGGGTTCAACGGACAGATGAAGGAATAACCCCTGATGAGATCGACTTGGAAGTTATACTGTTGGAAAAGCCAGAGTACCCGGATATTTGCAAAGCTCTGGGGCTGACTCTGCAGCATCATGAAAAGCAGAAAAGAGCTCGGGACCCCAGTTAAACATATCTGACCCCAAATCCTTCCTTCCTTCTTGGGGGCTTGGAGGGAGCCACTTAACTTCCCTGGACCATGTTCTCCTCGTTTACAAAATGAGAAAATAAGATTCCAGCTGCTCAGGGGGTGGCTACGAGGAAGAGCCCGCGTCCCCCCCACCCCACTCCACCCCAACCACCCAACAGGTGCTAAGCACACACCGGAGTTAGGGCAGGAATTTTAAATTTCTCAACAAAATGTCAGCCCATGATGATGAAGCTCAATCAGGAATCAGGAGTTTGGAAAAAATTCTTTCCCTCCTTGGGCCTTGGGTTTCCCATTCATAAAATTAAACTAAATTCCTAGGACAGGAGTTTCTGAGTCGAGTTTTCAAGCAGGGGTCTCAGGGGTTAACTGTGAGAGCACCAGAGGAAGAGGAGGCCCAGGATGAGGCGTGTGGATCCCCAGTTCCACGTTGCCCGGAACAGCTCCAATGTACTCTGATTCATATATTAAGGCTCAAAAATTTCTTTTTTTGAAGAATGGGTTTTTATTGCTCGATAATAATGTTTTAAAATTCCAATCTAGAGAAACAGTATCCTGACATGGATTTTATGGACCAGTAAAATTAATAAATAGGGGGCCTATATAGGGTTGGCAACATTTTTTTTTTCAAAGTAACAATGTAGCGCGAAAACCAGGACCAAGGCCGCAGGCCTCCAGGAACGTTCTGCGAAATTAGAACAGGCTGAGACTAAAGATCCGTAGTTTCGGGAAGCAGGTTTTATTTGCTATGGCCATAGGGCTCAGTGAGTAGCCTCTGAAAGTCTGAGCCCCGAACAAAAAGGCAACCTTAGCTTTTATAGACTCTTTGACATGTTAAAGACAAGGTAAACAATTGGCTGATTTAAGTTGAGAATGGCCCAAAGCTGAACCATTAAGGGAGGGGTCCCCACCCCAGGAATGTCTTATCTGGCCTACTTGCAGCTTCACCAGTTCCTGAAGGCTAGGGGAGGGGGTTGCTATCCCAGGAATGTGTCTCATCTTGCTTGCCTGCAGTTTTACCCATTCCTGAAGGTCAGGAGAGGGGGGTTGAGGATTTTCCACAGAGAGCACAGCTGAACTAGAAAGAGGGAAAGGCCTGCCTGCTACAACAACACTAAATAAAAACAATCACCATGATTTAATGTTTAAAAAGAAGGATTTTTAACACCAAAAAAGGCAGGAAGGATATTATCCCCAGATAAAAAGCTATTTTTTTTAAGTTCATCAGCATACTTTATGGAGTACCCCATTGCCATTCTTCTCCCGTTTTGCTGGGAGTGGTAGGAAACAGCATCACATCCGACCCTGGCCTGCAGACTGGTCTCTGTATCGTAAATCTGTGGCAGCATGTGAAATACCCAGATCTCAAGCCCAGCCTCAGAGAATTGGGTCCAGTGGGTGTGGGGTAGAAAAGGGGTTCTGATGCAGCTGGTCCACAGAACCAACACTGAGGAGCTTCTAGGGTCCCCCTGGGCTCTGCATCTTGGGTCTGAAGTTGACAACTGCATTCTTGACACTCACCCGCGCCTGACTCTGCAGGCCCTCCGTAAGCATCCGATGAATGAATGAATGAATGAATGACTCTAGGGTGGGGAGCAGCAGATGTTTCAGACCCTCTGGACAGGTGTGAAGTCTCCTCTCTGGCCCTGTCCCCACAGCCCGATTGGTCTGTTGTCCACACCCAGGAACCTCAGTCCTTACCGTAGTCCACAGCTGCTGCCCCCTGCCCCCTCCCTCCACCTCTGCAAATGCATGCAGGGTCTGAGAGGTGCCCCCGTGGCTGCAAGGTGAGCAGATCACCTGTCCGTAAGCAGCGTGTTAGGAAGCAGGCGTCACACCGTTCAACTGGGGACCCAGCTGGCACCCAGCACCTGAAAATCACATGGAAGTGCACTGCGGTCCCAAACCTGCCCTCTATTTATTCCTAGGGTTTGGGTACAGCTTCAGAAGAAAAGAGGAAATCTGCAGCTTCTAAGGTGAAGCAGTGTGTGTTTAGAAAACCCAACAAGAGTGTGGTGGATTGAACTGGTACCCCAGTTTGGACATGTTCTGTTCTCATTCTAAGTGGGTGTGGACCCAGTGTAAATAAGATCTCTTCGAGATACAACTTCACTTACGGTGTGGCCCCCCCTAAATCAGGCTGGGCATTAATCTGGGTTCCTGGAGTCCTTTATATAAGGAGAGGGGAAGTCAGAAGGAGAGAGAAGCTGCAGGGGGCAGCTAGAAGCTGGAAGTCAGTGAAACCTGGAGGAGAAAGGAGAAGATGGCACAAGGTGGAAAAGCCAAGGGGTCCCACAGATGGCCTGCAACCAGAAGATTCCAAAGACCAACCTTCTAGCTTCTGAAACCAAGAGCCAATAAATTCCTGTTGTTAAGCCCACCCACTGTGAAGTATTTGTTTTAGCAGCTAGGAAACCAAAACAAAGAGCTTTGGTTTGCTTGCCTCGAACAATTTCTGAATATGCTGGGTACTCCAGCTGGGTCAGTGCTTCTTGACCTTGGTTGGACATTGCAATTACCCAGAAAGCTTTAAAAAGTTCTGATTCTGGGCTCACTCCGAATCCCGGGTTCTGATGTCACTGGACTGGGGTGCAGCCTGGGTCTCAGAAATTGTAAAAGCTCCCTTTTACAAGAATACAGGTGCCTTAGTTTCCTAGGGCTGCCATAACAAAGTACTACAAACTTGGTGGCCTAATGTAACAGATATTAATTCTCTCCCATTTCTGGGGGCCAGAATTCTAAAATCCAGGTGTCGGCAGGGATGGCTCAGGAAAATATGTCCCACGCCTCTCTCCTAGGTTCTGGTGGTTGCCTGCAGCCCTTGATTTCCTTGGCTTGTGGGTGCATCACTCCAATCTCTGTCTCCACCATCACATGGCCATCTTCTCTCAGTGTGTCTCAGTGTCCCTTGCCTTCCCACAGACTTCTAAAAGGACACTGGTCATGGGATTTAGGGCCTACCCTAACCTAGTATGTCCTCATCTTCAGTTGATCACATCTGCAAAGACCCTAATTACAAATAAGGTCACATCCACCAGTACTGGGGGCTAGGAATTCAACATGTCTTTTGGGGGAGATAATCAACTCACAACACAGATGGGATTCTAATGTGCAACCGAGGTTGGAAACCACCAAGCTCTAAGAAGTTTCTACCTGTTTCACGACCTGCTGAAAGCTGATGTTGGAGAGAAATAACAGATCCTGAAACCCTGGTAAGTGGGGAATCTCAAGTAAGCAGAAAGGTGCCTACTCATGAAGTAGGTTCCCGTTTCCCTTCTGAGCTAATAAACACATGGATCTCCCCATGGCTGGTCAGTGAGGAGAGACACAAACAGGAGCACAGAGCACAGAGCACAGATGCCTAACCCACAGAGCAGTGGATTTCGATAGGGGGTAGCTATTGCTCCTGCTTGCTCAGCATCCCCCATTCTGGTCTTTCCATCACCCTGGATGCCCTAGGCGATCCACTCTTCTTTAATCACATCCCAAGTGCTTCAGGGAGTGGCCCACTGAGTCAGGCCTGACCACACAATGGATTCCATCTAACTGGTTAGCATGACTAGTTCTGGACAGACATAAGTGTGCAGCCATTGTGAGAGCTGATAACTGGGATTCTTGATCCAGGGCCCAGGAGAAAGGACTTCTGCTTTCTGCTGTGCTTACACAGAGGAGGATGGAAGCCAGAGGTGGCTAAGGGCGACCGTGAAGGGAGAGCCTCACTGAGAATGAAACCCATAAAGTGGAAAGTATGGCTAAGAGATGATGAGAGGGAGAGAGCACACTGCAATAATGCTGATCTCCTGGATCCAGCCATTCCTGAAGCCCTGGTATTATTTCTAGATTTTTTTTTTCCAGTTACATGAACCACTAAGTTCCCTTTATTTGCTGAAGCCAGTTTGTGATGGGTTTCTGCTACTTGCAATAGAAAGAGCCTTGATATATGCAATCTTGAAGTTCTCTAAGCCAAGCACCCCTCTTTTGTATTACCCCCACTCTATGTACAGGTTTTATGGACCTTCCAAAGGGGAGAGAAGCTAGGTAAGTAGATATTACTCCCCTCTCTAGAACCCCGAGTTCCCCAATCATATGCATGCTCTAGAATTAAGTTTGCATGTGTGCAGCTGTCATGGGCTCCCGTGGGCAAACCTTGGTTTTACAGGCAGCCTCTCTACCCACTGTACTGAAACACATTCTCAGGCAGCTCGGAGGGGCTTGTGATGGAGCAGTCACCTCCATGCAGCCGAGCTGAGCCAGTGCCATGGTGGGGAGGGGAAGCAGAGAACCAGGGCATGCCAATTAACACATGAGAACTGGGACCTCAGGCTTGTCAGTAAAGAGGTTCACCCCTAGGGGCACAGCAGCCCCTGTTCTCCCCTACCCCCTCCGTCCCTCAGCTCCTCCTCCCCGGTCTTTCTCCCAAAGAGACAGACACTCTGGCGTCCCAGGAGGGAACGTCGTCCTGCTCACTGCAAAGGCTTTCAAGAATCTCATCACCGAGGGGCCAGGCTGCTCTGAGGATGGGATGGATGGCAAGGGGGAGGAGGGAGAGACAAGCGGGGGAGAGCAGAGAGGCTGAGAGTAAAGAACGGAGATTGAGAGGGTGAAGTCAACAGAGAAAGAGCGAAGGGGAAGAAGCCAGTATTGAGAAAGAAGCCAAAAGCGAAAGAAACTGAGCGATGCAGAGAGACAGACTTCAGACAGACGTGGTGGCGGAAAGGAGCAAGGGAGAGGGAGAGAAAACAGAAAAGGGGGGAGGGGGAAGGGCCAGGCCGCTGATGCAGATGCTAAATACTCCCCCCCTCACCTGCCTCAGCCCCGCCAGGGCCTGCTTTAACAAGGGCCTGGAGCGGAGAGGATGGGACGTAGGGAAACACTTGGAACTTTTAACCCCAGCCAAGGAGCAGCTGAGCTGAGATGAAAAGCAGGTTCTCAGGCCCTACCTAGCAGCAGACAGGGGCCGGGACATTACAGCAGGAGTGCACAGCCACATCCAGCCTAGGTCGGTGGGCACCAGTGCCGGGGAGGAAGGCTCAACCTCCCCACCAGCTCTGCACTCTGTAAATGAAACGACTGCCCCTCCCCCTACGTCGGACAAGACATTCAGGGGTGAAAGTCTCCCTAGCTGCATGGGAGGTGACTTCCAGGGATGAGCCTGGCCCTGGCACTGTGGGATCAACAATGCCATCCTGACCAAACGGGGGAAAAGAAGGATAACAAATAAGGTATCAGAGGCTGAGAGAATTCAAATAGAGCTGAAACGCTACTCTGGAGGTCACTCTTATGCAAGCTTTAGTTACATATTAGTACCTATCATAACTTGCCAAAACCATTCCTGCCAATCCTAAAGAACACTAGGGCAATATATAAGATTCTACAAAGGTTCCATGCAGTAGGGTAACTTTCCAGAAACCTGCAACCTCCAGAAGGTTCTGTGGACCAGATAAGTCCTGAAATGGAGAGGGCCCAGCCTCTCCAGAACACCAACTAGTTCCATACCCCTATTCCATATTATCGACAGTACCTTCCAACACGAAAAGTTAGAATGGGCATAGCCCAAATACCCCTAAAGAGTGGGAGAAAATTCAAAGGTGATGGTGGAGTTATACAGAGAAGGTAGGGTTTAACAAACCTATGTATGTAGGACTGCTGAACCATTATAATGATATTTCTTTTGATCTCCAGTATCTTAGAGCAGCTAGAAGAAAAAATGAAAAATCATAGAACTGTAACCCAGGCCAAACTTTAAAATCTGTTCTATAACCACTTGTTAAAATGTACTTAAAAATTTATTGGTCTTTTTGTATATATGTCATATTTCACAATAAAAAAATCATTAAAAAATAAAAGTTCCTATTGCAAGAATTAGCAAAGAGCACACCGTACATGGTAGAAACAGTCTCAAACTGATGGCCTCCATACAAATGCAGTTGGACTGGTAGTGATATTTTTTTTTTACAACATTTTAATCCACTTCCAATATTTTTTAAAATGTGGGATTGTCCACAAAAATCTAGATGTCTGGCTTCTCTTAGGAAATCTGAATAATCTGGTGATGCCCTGTCCCTTCCTCGTAGAGCAACGACTGGCTGCAACTGGATGGCTGCCTTCATTAGGAGGGGTGGGTGCCCTCCAGTTTTCCATAGTCCTTACCCTTCCCTACTGTCTGACACCAAGGTCACAGCATTCCTTCATCCTTGCCTGATAACCCCCTTACATCAGCAACAGACTAAGAAAGAAGATTTACTGAATTATCACCTTGCTCCTAACACGAGGTATTGGGACTTAATTTATTTGTTCAGGCAGTGGGGATACAGCAGGAACAGGACAGAAGAGACCTTTAGGGACTGCATAGCCCAGTGTAGGAGACAGATCTTAATCCAGAAACATTTCATCTCCTATAACTTTCACAACGATCCAGAAAGGGAGGTACTGTTATACCCATTTTACATATGAGGAAACTGAGGTGGGAGGATTTTCTTATGCTTGGTCATGTAAGGGCTTGCCTTCAGGGGGTTATTCACAATAGTTAACAGTTATTATGGGATGGGCACTGGCCAATCAGAACACTTGCCCAGCCAACGAGAATGCACACCCAGCAAGCCCAAATGCACAGCCAGGGTCTTAGCTTCCCAGGGTTGCTACGACAAGGACACACCATGGGTGGGCTTTCAAAACGGAAATGCATTATCTCACAGTTTTGGAACCTAGAGATCCAAAATCAAGGTCCTGACAGACCATACTGGCACTGGCTTGCCACAGTCCTTGGGCTCTCACATGGCCATCCCTCCCTTTCCTTGTGTCTGCTCCTTTGGTTTCTGCTGACTTCTAGCTTCTACTGCCATCTGTAATTTCTTTTGCTTACGAGGACTTCAGCCATATTGGGTTAAGACCACCCTTGTCCAGTTTGGCCACACCCTAACTAATAACAACATCTTCAAAGTTGCTATTTCCACACAAGACCAGGCTTTAGGACTTGAACACCTCATTTCTGGGTCGTGATTCAGTCCCCAACACCCAGCCCATCAGACAGAACAGCGTTCAGATGCACCACAGCTAAGTGTCTGCCCTGCCCGTCTGAGTTGCTCTTTTACTGGACTGTGATGCTGGTGCATTGTCCACCTAAACCAGCTCTAGTTTTCAACTGGTGATCTCAAGCCTCACAACCACCCACTGTCCTCAGCTGACCTGCCCATCTGTCTGGTGAAGAAACCAGGGCTCTGAGATGCAGCACAGTCTAACAAGGACCACGGAGCTGGCGACAACAGCACTGGGAGCAGAACTCAGATCTCTCGACTCCCGGCTTGGAGATTTTGCCTATATTCTCACATCCTCTTCACATGTCAGGAACTCAATCTATACTGACTGCTCTATTCAAGTATGGTGATGGGGGATACTGTCTAGCAGAAACCAGCGAGGGTCAAAGCTGACTTATATCCAAGTACCCTATAATAATACTGAACCACAGTACTTAGGTGATGCTTGCTTCTTTTGTACTAAGATGCATGAACATTCTTTAATTTCATCCTAAGAACCATTCCAAGAAAAAGATATAGGCTGCCCATTTTAAAGATGAGGAAACTGAGGCTCAGAGATGTTAGGTAAGAAATGGCAGAGATAAGATTTGAACCAAGGCTTGCTCAACTCTAAACCCGGTGCCTTTAACAGGATGCTCTGGCTCGGCCTTGGGAGTAGGGCTGAGTCGACCTGGTACCTGGTGGCAAGGGCTAACAGTGTCTGGTGGTCAGTGTAGGCTGTGTCCTTCCAAGAGACATTGGTCAATGAGACAGACTCCCATGACAGTCAGAGGATGGGGGTAGAAAATAAAGTCCTTGCACGGATCAGTGAGAACTGTAGCCCAAAGGAAACGTTGGGAGATCTGAACGGTTTTCTGTATGATGATGAAGACGTGGCTCCAGAAATTTGGAACATGAGCTAATTTGGCCAGGGACTAGGTCTCAAAGCCTCCTGAATGAGAGATCCCACACTACTCCTCTTTACTCTAGTGAACACTGATCTGCCTCCCCAGCCTCCATTCTCCCTTCTTTGGCAGAACCCTCAGTTCCTCAGTGCAGAGGTGAAGGTCATGGGCTAAGCCAATCAGTGTGCATCCTATTTCCCTGGACCCCCTGACTGATTTAGAGGTGGAGACATGATTTAAGACTGCAAAAAAATCCCACTCTTCCATTACAGACCACACTGGGACTACTGGGGCCATCTTGCCACCACATGGAGGTTGAACGTGAAGCCGGCCTTTTACATGAAGAAGTTTGCTGACCCTGATTTAGAAGGTTAACTCAATAAGACTTAGTGATGAGAAAGGATCAAAGGGCACACTTAGATGTCAACTAACTGGAGGTGCACAATGGGGCCACCAGAAGAGGACTAGGTTTGTTGGGGAGAGGGCGTGATGGTCAGGATCTGGGGTCACCTGGGATGTCCAGTGGTCTTGTCAGGCAAGCAAGGCTATTGCATGGCTGGAAGATAAACCAGAAGGCTGGTGTATTAAATCATCAGTCAGCTGACTGCATCTGCGGCTGATTATATCTGCGCTCAACTAAGGTGTGGCTCCCAGAATGGGATCATCCAATCCGTTGAAGACCTTTTTAAGGGAGAAGAGAGACCCTTTCACTGCTTCTTCAGCGCAAACCTCTCCTGTGGAATTCGTCCAGACCCTTCATCAGAGCTGCCAGCTGCACAGCTGACCCTGTGGATTTTGGACTCTTCCATTCCCATAGTTGCACGAGACACCTTTATAAATCTCATATTTACAGATCTCTCCTGTTGGTTCTGTTTCTCTACGGAACCCCGACTAATACAGGGGCAAATGCAATTAAAATAACCCATCATACTCCCAACCAATTGTCTCAAAGGAATGAGGTCACGCCGAGATACCTGCAGAGAGTACACGCGACTTGGAGTCTGAAGTCACCTTTGTTTCTGGTCTGGGCTCTGGCCATTGATGGGCAGTGGAAACCCCCCGCCAGGGACATCCCCTCCTGGACTATCAGCTTCCTCAGCTATGAAACGGAATGTGGGGACATGGATAAGGAATGCAAATGCCTGGTGTAAACTGCCCAGTTCTAGAACAGTTCTTATAATGGTGAGATCAGTTCAAGTCTGACAATGCCTCACCTGGCGGTCACAGGGACAAAGGCCATAACGGTGCTGACTACCAGCCCTGACCACCAGGAATGGGTGGCTCGGGCCAACAGTGTGTGCCGCGGCCGAGGACCAGGACTCACTCAGTAGGTCCTAATGGCTCTCCCGCTCCCGGTTTTTTCGGCCATGCTTCCTGGTGGGAAGAACCATAATAAAACGTTGGAGTAGGACGAGCGTGCTGGGCCCAAACTGACTGTGCTAAGATGGAATTGCAAAACGCACAGGCAGACGAAAGGCAAGTTGATGATAAAAACCCAGAAGCAATCCTGCATGGAGCACATACGTCCCTCACCTTCCGTACACATAAAACACTGTCCCCCTTCCAACGAAGGCACTGTTTCCTTTCTCCAAAGCTTCACCACCTCACCAACGTGCTCTTTAAGTAGCAGCAGAGGCTGATGTTTGCAATCATCTTGATATAAGGCAAAAAGCCACCGGTGGGGTCTGAGTCCCAGATCTATAACTTTAAGCAAGTTCCTTCTACTCTCTGGCCTCAGTTTCCCCACAGCAAAATGAGGAGTGGAGGGCGGGCCGCGGTGGCTCAGCGGGCAAAGTCCTTGCCTGCTATGCCGGAGGACCTCGGTTCGATTCCCGGCCCCAGCCCATGTAACGAAAACGGAGAAACAAAATACAATAAAACAAGAAAATGTTTAAAAGATGTTTCCCTTTCTTCCTCTCTTCCTTCCTTCTATCCTTCCTTCCTTCTCTCTGTCTTTCCTTTAAAAAAAAAAAAAAAAAAAAAAAAAAAAAAAAATGAGGAGTGGACTCAGTGATTTCTAAGACTTCTTTCAGCTCTGATATTCATGATTTTAGAACACAGATTAAAAATGGCAAGCCTTGGGAACAAATACAGCCCATAAACTTGTGCAGTTCATCCAATACTGGCTTGTGCATTGTTAAAAGATTTTTAATTGGTTGCTAGTATTTTTTTTGGTGCATGGTCCAGGAATTGAACCCAGCTCTCCCACGGTTGCCAGCATTTTAAATGCGAGATTTCACATACAAGTCAGGACTTCGGACTTCTCCTAAGCCCACATCCCCACATGGTCATCCCTGCTAAAGCCGAGGGGCAGTCATCCCTTTAGATGGCTTCGGTCACTTCCCAGGTTCTGTAGCCCTCACCTCTCTATGCCCTCTCTCGAGCAGCGGCCTCGCTCATTTATGTTACTTCTCTGTCTGTTTGACATGGTATTTAAAGCGATGCTGGAACTCTGAATATGTCCTAATTTGCCATTATTTTGCCAGTTAGCCCTGGTATGGCCTTTCCTCATTCTCACCTGGAAAATGAGGAGAGGGTCATCTATATTAGGTTTCTGAGGTTGCTGTAAGAAATTGCTATGAAAAATTGGCTTAAAACAACAGAAATTTATCCTCAACAGTTCTGGAGGCCAGAAGTTCGAAATAAAGGCATCAGCTGGGTTGGTTCCTGCTGGAGTCCCTATTGGGAAATCCATTCCATGGCTCTGTCCTAGGTTGGCTGGCAGTCATCGGGGATGCTTGGCTTCTAGACATATCATGCCAGTCTCTGCTTCCGTCCTCACGCAGCCTTCCCCTCTGGGCCTCTGTGATGCAAACCTTCCTCTTCTCTTTTTTAAAGACACCAGTTTTTAGGTTCAGGGCTCATCTCAAGATACTTAATTTAATATATCTGAAAGACCCTATATCCAAATAAGGCCAGATTTACCAGGAGCAGAGGTTCCGACATGGACATATCTTTTGTGGGCTGCAAATGCAACCCACGACAAGGCCTATTTCATCTCATTAAACAGGGGCAGAAATGAACGCACAACAAAGAGATTGAAAATCCTTTGGAATCATAATGATAGACACATCTTCAACCGTGTCATGATGGTTTGACAACCGTGTGGTAAGACTGCATCAGAACTTTACTTTCTTGCATCTGGGGAGAAGCATACATCTTGAATAACTCCTCTCCCATCACAGAGAGTCAGCAGGGAAGATACAGGATGGGTACACAGCCACTTGGGGAGTCAGCAAGTCAGCAAGGCATGGACAGTCTCTAAGTCAACCAACTCCTGGAATTTTCCACAAAACATCCCAGAGATGTTGTCCCACAAAGACAAACAGACCCATGTGATTGGCTTTGGTGATGTAAAGGAAATACTTGGCACACTTGGCGGTAGAAGAGAAGTTGGAAATATTCTCTTTCCTTGGAGTAGGGAGTCAAGAGAGACTCTCAAAAATAATGAGTAGAGGGTACATGGGTGGCTTAGCGGGGGAAGTCTCAACTGCCATGGAGACTTGGGTTCAATTTCCGGCCCATGCACACCCCCAAAAAATCAATGAGCAGAGAGACAAGTCTACATAAAGTATTTAAAGGTACAAAGGTAACTAACAGAAGAATTGGAAGATAAAGATCTATTAAAAAGTGGGATAAATCAAACCCTCAATTTCATAGCAAGGTGATACAAAGTAACACCAAAAGGAGATGAACAAACAAATAATTGTATTTATTTCCCTACTATAAGGAACTAGGGCTTCTTGATGGAAATGGCTGATCCGAAACTACAGAAATGCTCAAAGGAAGGCAGGGCATGTCAAAAGGACAAAGGAACTAACTTGAAGAGGCTCCATGGGCCCAAACTAGGATATTTGGGGCACCAAAATAAATGACAGTAATGGACTGTATTCTACTGAATAAAATGGGAATGAGTTCAAACTTATGATAGTTAGATAGATAAGTAGATAGATGATAGAGGAGAAGGAAAAGTCGGTAAAAGGCAGAGTAATAAATTATAGAAGGGATGGTAGAGTTAGAAATCACCATTTCGCTGCTATCTTAATAGAATCGATTCAAACAGAGAATCATCAATGGATGTTAAATCAGGGGGTGCGTGAGTAAAGGGGTATTTACAAAAACAGTCTCAAAGGAACTCCTCCCCGAGTATTTACAGTTACCAAAAATGTAGTAATTGTAGATAGAGAAACTACCTACACCTTAAACAAGTACTCAAGATTCCTATCATTGGGAAGGTCCAAATGGCATCGGGTACCATAGCTGCAGGACACACGCCCCTTTTGTAGAACCACCCGCAACACACACATGGCACAGCCTGAGTCTAACCAAGAGGAAACAGGGAGCAACCCCCAGCTAAGGGACATTCTAGAAAGAACCGGCCTCTAAGCTTCAAAAAGGTCACTCGTAAACAATCTAGGAAGGTTGAGAAACTGTCCTAGATTGAAGGCGACTAAAGAGACAGGACAACTAAATGTAGTTTGTTCTCCTGTACCAGGAAAAGAAAATGCCACAAAGGAGGCTATTGGGACAATTACCCAAATCAGAATATGATTAGATAAAAGTATTGATTCGATGTTACATTCACTGAATTTGGTAACTACATGGTGGTTATGTAAGAGAAGATGCAACCTGGTCTCAAAGGGCTCAGAAAAATGAGGTGGGGGGGTGACAAATGTAGGCAAATGTTAAAAATTGATGAATCTGAGTAAAGAGGATATGGGAGCTCATTGTATTATTTTTGCAACTTTTCCATGGGCTTGACAATAAAATAAAAGACAAGACAAAAGTATTGTATATCCCAGTGATTCTCAAATAGTCACCCACTGATGTCCCTGGAGGGCTGCTGGAAACCCTGAAAGCTCCTGGAACAGGCGTCCTGGGAGTGGGTAATGGGGAAAGGTCCAAGACTGAACACTTCTAAGGAGCCCCCAGATGTTGTTGGTTCTGGACACACTTTGAGAACCCCTAGAATAACCTAGTTTAAATTTTGGAGGCAATCCCCAAAAGAACCAGAAACAGACAGTTACTGTAGCTGTCTCTGGGAAGTGAGGTTGGTGCAGGATGGGGCAAGGGGCAGTTTTTCTTCACAAACCTGCGTGTATTGTGGAATTTGTTCGCCACGTGTGCGCATTTTAATGTGTCCAAGAAAAGCAGGTCAGGGCCTGGCCGGCAGGTGCTGGGTCCACGTTAGGGACCTGCTGGGACCTGAATTTCTAAAATATGGCAAAGGAACCAGGCACTGTGGGTGTTCCCTGGGTGTCCTGGGGCACTGGGGGTGACCCCAGCACACACACCAGCTTTTTCTGCCTGGTTATCCTTGGGGAGAAAAGTTCCTTGGGTCACCTCAGTGGTCTGTAAGTTTCCCCCTTGGCATTTCCACCACTGGGGTGGATGAAATCCCAACTTCTGAAACTCTCAGTTCTGGGAGGAGACAGCGGTTCGGGCAGCAAACTTCTGTCGGGACACGCGCTCCTCCTCTCCCTCTCTCCGAGGGTAATGAACCTTGGCCTCAAGCCTCATTAAATCCCATTATATAATCACCCCCCCATGCTGGAGTCTCTTTATAACCCTTCCAGTAGCTGGTTTCTTACGAGTGTGCAGTTCGGCTTCATCACTCTTTATTGCTACCTGCTGCCTCCCTTCATCTATCAGCCTCCTGACTCAGCCTCCAAGCACTCGGGAGGCCAGGCCCTCCACCGAGGCTCATCCTGTCCCAACAGGAGGTGCCTGGAGAAGAGAGGAGGAGAGGCATGGTGAGAAGGAGTCTGCCATCTTTTAAGACACCTCGGGAAGGACATTTCCAAAGATGGGGGCCTTGTAGGCAGCTCCAGCTGGCACCATTAAGACCAAGGCAGGGAGGTCCCGGGGTCATGAACCGCTTGTCCCCCTTGGTGCTCGACCCCCACAGGTAGCTGAGGAAGAAACACCCAGGGAAATCCCGGTGGCACAAGTGCCCTGTCATCGTTCAAGCTCTACCAAAGGCGTCCAGTCAAGCGACAACGCGGGAACTCTCCGCAGCCCCTCCTATCTGTGGCTCTCTGTAGCTGTTTGCCGCCTACTCTGAGGAACTGCCGCCACGTGCGAGAATGAACAGCTCCAACGGTCACGGCAGGATAACCATCAGTTGCAGGTGTGAGTGCAGTTCACTCGGTGAGGATGGGAGGCATCCTCAGGACAGCCCTGCAACCCAAATGCCAGTCCCCAGCTAGGCATGGGCACCCGAGAAGCAACTTGGCCCAGTAAAGTTCCCTCCGTTTCTGCAAAGGCGGTGCGGCAACTTGCTACCCAAGCATTGGAGAATGGTGGACTCCGAGTGCATGTGAAACATGCTGACCTTGCGAGCTTGGGCCAGTCACTTCCACTCTCTAAGGCTCAGTTTCCTCATCTGTAGTATGGAGATAATAACAGACTGACTCTACAGTCCCGTGGGCTTCAATGAAATATAAAAGTAAATTACCTTGTAAGACGTCTGGAACACTGTCAAGCTACAATGGCTATTATTATCATCATTTCCACCATTCTTACAAGTAAGCCCATCACGTGACATGTGACAGCTGCTCTCCAGAGTTACCGCTTAAGGGGAGTTAGTGCTCTAAGCACCAGCCCCTGAGTGAGGAAATTTACACACATCCCTCCTCCAAGCCTCACTACGCCCCGCTGGGTAGAAAACAGCCTCAGGAGGTTAAGTGATTTGCCCAATGACAAAGTGGCTGCCATTTAGTTGCTATAAACCCAAAATCACTTCCACCAGCCAGTAATGAAAGATGATGAACAATTACTCCTTCCATCTAGGCAGGTATTTTTCCATTCTGAAGAAGACTGCCTGGGGGGACGCGCAAGGGCAGCCTGACCTAGGTGAGCTGGGACTGGAGACACCCAACGCAGAGCTGCAGATTCACAACTTGTCAGATCTAGAAAAGCCCATGGTAGAGGGCACTGAATGTGGCACCACCAGAGCAACGTGCCCTGCCCAAATGCAACTGGGAATAAATGCAGCCAGGATGGAGAAAGGAGCCCACGGCTCTCTATTTCTCTGGGAAGCAGGTTCATTTCCGAGTCAGTATCTTCCGCACTGAAGAAGTCCGATGTCTTGTTTTCTGTCCATAGCCCAGTGGGTCTGATAAGCCTGAGGGACAGGGCCCTCTGCAAGCCAGGGCCCCTGGCCTCCCCTCTCTGCTTTCTTCCTTGTCCCCACACCAGCAAGCAGGGCAAGCCCCCAGGAGATAAAGTTCTTCTTGCAGTCTACTCAAGGTGGCCAGGCGCTCAAAGATTCTGAGGCTTGGCCATGCTACAGTACGGTCTGCCTGATACCACCTCCAGGTATCACCACCAGAGGCAAAAAAAATGTGTGTCCGCGCCCTTTCCAGGGCAGACCAGCATCAGAGCTGGCCTGGCACGGAGGCCACCAAGAGGCTCCCAGGGCTGGGTCAGGAGTGAGTCCTCTTTGGAGATTCAGAGTCAGGGTGGTGGGGGGGAGGGGAGAGAAGGGCAGCCTGGCAAGCCGAGAGGAGCCAGCTCCTGTCACCTGTCTTCCCCCAACATCCCCACTACCCAGGGTGTCCAAAACCAGCATCCTAAATGAGTCAAAGCCAAACATGGAGCCAGAAGAGGTAAATGTTGCTTGGAGAAAGGACCTAACACATCCCAACAGCGGCCACCCCTTATTAAGCATGTACTGTGTGCCAGGCCCCGTGTGAAGCAGCCAACAATCAGGAGCTTATCTGACCCTCCCAACCATTCTATGAAGTGGATCCATTTAGCAGATAAGAAAACTGAGGCTGAGAAGCTCTTAACCTGCTCGAGGTCAGGCACGCTGCTCGGAAGTAGCAGAGCAGGGATTCGGACCCAGGCATCTGCCTCCAGGGCCCGTGTTCCTACACGCCATCCCGCCTCATCCTGCTTGCCATGAGAGGGACGATATGTCATGTCCTCTGTTCTGTCCCAGGCTCACTAAACCACCCACTCACCACGCAGGCTGCCCACATGGACCGTTCCTGTACCTCTGACAGTGATTTCACTTGACAGATGAATAAATCAGCCTTCTGAGGTCGCTGCGCCTGTCCCGGGTGCTATTTTACTGAGTTTGATTTAAGATCTGCACATCCTGGTCCTCCTCCTGACCAATGGCCACAGGGGCCTCTCCCGGTTCCAGGCCCTCGGCCGAGTCCCTCAGTGGATGCACAAGACAAACTTGGACTTGGATCCGAGTTCAGTGTCCTACCCAGCCTCCCCATCGCTGGGCCAAGCTTCCACACCCAGCAGCCTAGATGACAGACGTACGTATTGGATGTTACATGTGCATTTTTCCACGAGAAGGAGTTAATCGATTTCATCAAACTTTCAAAGGATCTGTGACTCCTTAAAAATAAAGCTAAAAGCCCTATGTAAAGATAAAGAATAGCACCCCACCTTTGGAGAAAAGCTCCGTGCTGGATTGTGAGGGAGCATGTTTATCAGCATGGGTTATGGTGAAGCTTGTATACTCTGGAGTTGGAAAGGACAAGATTCAAATCCAAGCACAGATACTCAATAGCTGTGTGACCTTGGGCCCATTGCTTGAAGTCTCTGAGCCCCACTTTCCCCATGTGTACAACGGGAATAACTGGTATCTACCAGGGATGGTTATAAGAACTAAATGAGATCATGAACACGGGGTGATTAGTATATACTTGTGCTCAGTCAACACCTATCAAAGCAGCAACAAAATAAGGATGGTGGGCCAGTGCATTTAGGGTAGGGGGTTATTTCCTTCAACACTCCAGGACCCCCTCCTCTTCATGAGCTCTCATTCAATAAAAGCTGTCTTGGCGGGTGGATCGGGCAGGTTTATTTCAGGGGGCTCCCCTCTGACCCCATTTGTGTCTGTTTAGTGAAACAGGCCCCAAGGCAGAGAAGATTAAACGCCTTCTGAGACCTCACCCTTCCATCACCGGAAAGTCCCATTTCCACTCCGAGTAATAACCACTATGTCTCTAACAGAAATTCATCAGAGCAGAAGGTAAACCACCCCAGGCCAGGCTCAGCCCAGTCTGGAACCAAATGCAACTTTGAGATGCAAAGGTCATACGTGCTGATCTGAGTGGGGGGATTAAGTCAAAACTTAATCATAGATTAAACTGACCAGCACACCGTGGCCAAGGGTGAGCCAGTGGCTGAGACGCTCTGGAGAGGAGAGAGAGGAAAGGCTTAAGACCACTCCCATGCCCTCCAGGGTCGCTGCCCTCTGCAGTCCCTCCGCAGCTGCAAGCAGAAGCACCGGGAACAAAGGACGCGCGACCAGCCAGCCTCCCGAGGCCAGCTACAACTGCGCCCTCTCCAAAACCATTCAAAGGCGCAGGTGGGCTAGGGGCTGGCGGGCGGGTGACAGAGGGGTGGTGCTCCACGAGAGAGGCAAAGGGGGCTGGCGGCGGCCGGCCTGGGGGACTCACTTGCGGAGAAGCTGGCGTCGACGTGCACGGGCGGGGTGGAGGGCAGGAAAGCCGGGTGGCCCACAAAGAAGGAGCGCAGGGAGCGCTCGCACAGCAGGGGCGAGCGCTGCTGGGACGGGATGTTCTCGCAGCTGCCCACGCTGCTGTGGATCTTCAGATTCAAGGGTTTGCTCTTCTTCTTGGCTCTGAAAGGGAGAGAGAAAGAGGAGAGGGAGGTATAGCCTGAGGCCCGCAGAGCTACAACCGGGAGACCCGGCCCCACGAGGGGGCCGTGACTCCCGTGGAGAAACCATGACAGCCTCGCTGCGTCTCGGCACAGCCATGCCTGTGGACAGACAGAAAGGGGCTGGGCAAAGTGGGGGTTCACCCTCAGCCCCCCCACCCCATCCCACGAAAGTCCATTCCCTCCACAGAGCACGAGCAAATAGATGAGTGGGTCTTTTTTGCCCAAGTTCCTGGAGAAGCTCTAGAAAGCCAGGGTCAAGTTCAGGTCCCAGCTGCAACCCCCTGCTTCTCCCTCCACCTCCTGAACACCTGGGGCCTCAAGCCCACAACCCATGGCCAGGAAGCCTTCCCTAATACTGCTTCCTCCCTCCCAGCCTGAGTTGGGTATTTCTCCTCCAGGAAGATTTCCCTGATATGCCTTTCTCCCTCCCAGCCTGGGTTGGATATTCCTCCTCCAGGAAGCCCTCCCTGATACTCCTCCAGCCCTCCCAGCCTGGATTGGGTATTCCTCCTCCAGGAAGCCCTCCCTGATACTCCTACCTTCCGCCTACCCCTGGGTTAGGTATTCCTCCTCAGTGGTCTTAAAATATACTGTGCATACTTTTATGACTGCACAATTCCCATTTTCCCAAATTGTTCTCTTAGGATTTGTCTCCCAGATGGACTGTGAGCTCTTTAAGAGCAACAACTCTGTATTTTTCATTCGTTGCCCCCTGGCGACCAGCACAGAGCCTGGCACATTGTAGGTGCTTATCGTAGGTCTGCATGAAGGCTCTGGCACTTAGCACGCTGCATTCTAATTCTGTCTTCCACACTCTACTGCGAGCTCCTTGGGGGAAGCAACAGTATGGTTTTCTCAACCCTAGCTTGGCACTGGCTGAATGGAATAGGCCTCCTGAGCTGGTTTTGAAGCATTTCTCCCCTTCCCAGGCAGCTTTAGTGATCAATCAGAGAGAGCCTGGCTTAAAACCACATCCCAAACTAATGTCATGTCCTCCACCTACCTGCACCCCCACCCCCCACCCCATTCAGGTCTGACCAGGATTTGGACGCTCTCTCCTGATCAACGTGAAGTCTCTTAGAAATTTGCACAGTTCTAGAAGAATAGTCCAGGAAGGTGTGTTTATTTCTGAACAAGGATCCCACCTAAGCAGACTAAAAGTCACCCTTGCCAGGAGATCTGCTGATCAGCCGCTTTAAAGGAAGTCAAGCATGCCTGCAGAGTCCCCTCTTGACGGTACCTGGGCTGGAAGTCCTTCTTACTATCTCCCCAGGACCCCCAACTGGGACCAGGAAAGCGCTTCTTGTCACAGCAGCACACGCTGGCCACCTTGCACAGCATGTGGTTAGAGAAGAGAGGGAAGCAAGAAGGGGAGTTGCATTTCCACACAAGTATCCCAAGATGGAGAGTCAAAGAAGTTTCTACACTGAGCCAAGGTAATTGAGTGGTTAAACTCAAAGGCTTGGAAATAAGGGAAACCAAGGCTCCAGTCCTGATTGCGACCTTGGGAAAGTGCTCTCACCTCTTTGCTTCCCAGTTCCCTCACCTGGAAAATAAGAACAAACAGCAGCACCTGACTCAGAAGGTGACAGTGGAAATTCTGGGATGACATGCTTAGCCCAGAGTGAGGTTGCTGCAATGTGGCCCGTTATTAACACTGCCGTGGCCAGGTTAATTCAGATGTCTGTACAAGCTACTGAAATAACCTGGAAGAAGCCAAAAATGGAAGCTGGACAGTGTTTTCCACCTGAAACATCCAGCCACTCTCTCAACCCAGCACCGGGCTTGGCTAGTGACGAGGACAGGGCCAGCCCTGCTGGGACGGACATCGACACCATCGAAAGCACGGACGGGAAGCCTGGAGG
Source organism: Tamandua tetradactyla (assembly GCF_023851605.1). NCBI lineage: Eukaryota > Metazoa > Chordata > Mammalia > Pilosa > Myrmecophagidae > Tamandua > Tamandua tetradactyla. The sequence continues at coordinate 18,052,450 of NC_135331.1, forward strand.
AAGTGCGTTGCCAAGAGATGAGGCCAGATCCCTAAACTAGAAGAACCAAGTCCAACCCAACACAAGATGAGCAGTAACGCAACGACTAAAGACAATCAATCACCTTCACCAACTTATGCACAGACAGGGACTAGAGACAGGGTATATGCAAAATAAACATTAGACAGATGGGCAGAGACATGGACAGAGGGAGGGCGAGAGGAAGGAAGGAAGAAAAAGTTAAAAGCTGGCTGGCTGCATGGGTGGATGGATGGAATAAAGGAAGAGAGAATGGTAGGTTGGATGGAAAGAGGAAAGAGGGGTAGAATGGAAGGATGAATGATTATTGGATCAAAGCAGGGCTGGGACGAAATCTGACATCACTTCCTCCCCCCACCAAGAAAGCCTCCATGGAGAGGATGTGACATTATTCAGGCAAGCTGAGAGGAGAAGAAACATGCAAAAATGACCATGTACAAAGACTTACTGGATATTTTGCAGTGCATGCTGCAGATAAAGTATATAATTAAAAGAACATCCTCTCCCATGATCTTCATCAAATACTAGATATCTATTACATAAATATCTCATCTGGAAATGGGTCCAGGTCCAGGAAAGCAGCAAAATGAGGTGGCAAAAAAACATGAGAAAGGGCCCCTCCGTCCTTCCAGGCTGCAATGGCCCTGGATCACTGTGCTGCCTTCGGGACGGACCTGCTCCCGGTCACAGCTGGGCACGGCGGACTTGTGCCCGTAGCAGCGGCAGAGTTGGGCTGAGCTGAGGTTGCACAGCTATGTTGGGAAAAGACACCCAAATGTCCCAGTTCTGGGGTCCTAATCTATGCTTAGGAAAGTGTGTCTGTTTCATCAGGTAGACCCAAAGACTAGGGACAGCTCAGCAGCTGTCTGCTATGCAATGCCAGGAAAGTTCTCCCCACCTCCTGGATTTCTAATCCACCTCGACTATCCAGGCTAAGGGAATCCCGAGAACTCTTACATCTTCTTCGAATCAGCTCACTGTTTCCATCTCTAGCTCGTCGTCCCTCCTGGGTGTCTGTCTCTGCCTCCTCCTCGGACTCATGATCCCACCTCTGATGGCTCATGATGTGTCCTCCACCCGCAGTCAAAGCCAAGTTTTAAGAAAAGCACCCTGTGTCACATCACTCCCTAAGGTAAAATCTTCCAAAGGTGTTCCATTCTTCTCCCTTCCTGGGACCTACGAAAGCTTCACAGGACCCTTCATGCCACCCGCCAGCCAACGTCTTCTCACACAAGCCCCTTGTCACTCTCTGACACCACTGGCCGTCTTTCCAGTCCTTGACCACACCATGCACTCATCTAACTCAGAGCCTTTGCATATGCTGTTTCCTCTGCCTGGAGTGGAGACCTACTTGCCACTTCCATGGCTCCCAGAATTAGTCAGATCTCCTTGGTACAGCCACTCCCTGTGCCATCTGCTTTGCTTCATGAAATGCGCCCCAGCTGGAATGCTCCATGTTGCCACGTGGTTCCTGAAGGAACGTCTAGCTTCCCCTCGGCCTGCGCCAGCCACAAGGGAAGGAAGCGCCTGCATGCTGAGCACCTAACGATGCCTGGAACACAGCAGGTCCCCATGTGCCGGCCCCAAGACTAGAAGCAGGTCCACAGACTCCCCCCTCCCACCCATGTACCCCACCTCAAGCAGCAGCAGCTTCACACCCTCTACCACGGAGGGATTCTGAAGGAAGGCCAGCCCATTTCCATCTGCAAGTTGGAGAGCTGTGGGGTCCCAATTAGTTCTCAAGTGTGGCCTCCCTGAGGGCAGACTTACTCCTTCTTTCTTCAGCCTAGCCCTAGATCAGACAGGCAGTCAGCTCTGCATTCAAAAGGGGTCCTGGTTAATGCCCACTTCCAACGCCAGCCTACCCCTCACACCCTTCAACACGAACAACTCCAAGGGAGGTCCCAAAGCATGTTTGCTTTGCACCATTTCCTCTTGCAAAAGTTTGCTGGGCTCCGAGTTGAAGGGAACTGTCGGTGCAAGTGGCCAGAGGAGGGGTGCTATGGAAAGCCCTCACAAATTCCTCAGCCTCTCACTGATGGGCTCAGGAGCATCTGGCCCAGCCAACTGGGTAGAAATGACAGGGGTGGGAACAGACAAGCTCCTCTCCAGGAGGTCTGAGGACAGGCCCGAGCACACATTCTTACACGCCTGTGCAACAAATACTCATCCCGTAGCCTCTCCCCCAATGGGGAACAAATGCCCACTGGCCTTGCACATGGCTGCATGAACTGTCCCTCTCAAAGGGGGTCATTTAAATCCTTTGCACTTGACCTGACTACCTGAGAGGAGGCCGAAGGCAAGACCCTTTTTAAAATCAAAGAAGAGCACAAGTTCTTGTGGGGGCACTTAGGGACCCTCAGCTCAGCTGCTCAGAGCCCAGGGGGAGAGGGCAGTCTGGAAAAGGGAAGGTCTCTGAGTTCTAACCCCGAGAGAACGTGGCTGAGTCTCTGTTCCGCAGCCACAGGCTATACCCGTCTTGGGGCTGGAGCACTCCTGGAGTGTGACATTCATCAGCCAGGGTCCTGGCAAAAAAAAGGAGCAAGGAAGAGTCAATAAAACAGGGTGTTCTAGTTTGCTGACTGCCGGAATGCAACACACCAAAGACAGATCTTCTCCTAATAAAAGGGGATTTACCTCCTTAGTTCCTCAGAGGAAAGGCAGCCAACTTTCAACTGAGGTTCCCTCCCACTTGGGAAGGCACAGGATGATCTCTGCTGGCCCTCTCTCCAGGCCTCTGGGTTCCAACAACTCTCCCCTGGGGTGACTTCTTTCTGCATCTCCAAAGGCCTGGGTTGAGCTGCGAGTGCTGAGATGAGGAATGCTGAGCTGCTTGGGCTGTGCTACATTGCGCTCTCTCATTTAAGCACCAGCCAATTAAGTCAAACATCATTCATTACAGCAGGCACGCCTCTTAGCTGACTGCGGATGTAAATCAACAACAGATGAGGGTCACATGCCATTGTCCACAGCATGTTCTATTGCTCATGTCCACAGCAATAGAACAAAGCATCCTCACCTGGGCAAGGTGACATCTGAATCTAACTACCACACAGGGCAAGCTGCATTTCCCAAGTGTGGAGGGATGTGCGGTGCTTTTTAAATGAGACCTGAGAGCCCTTTTTCTTTTCTCATTTCAACAGTTAAAATTTGACAAACAAACTTTGCATGTCAAATGCATAATTTCAGAGCAATTATTTCCTGGTACACAGCTTTATGTAAAATATACTCAGAAGATGAGGAGGAGGAAGAGAAGTAAGGGGAAAAGAAGAAGAAGGAAGAGGAGGCAGAAGGAGGAAGAACAGAAAGGAGGTGGAGGAGATGACAAAGAAAGTAAACTAAGAAAGAGGAAAAGAGGATGAGAGAAGAAAAGTTCGTTGAAAATATGTTAAGTAATATCAAAGAGACCACACCAAATGTTGGCAAGGGTTGACGGCAAATGGCACTCTCATAAAATGCTCATGAGATGGTAAACCAATACAACTGATTTGACAGCTACTTGGCAGTCCCTACTAAAACTGAACATAGCCTCTGACCCAACCCTTCTACCCTGGCTAGGTCCCCAACAAAAACAAGTGCTCATATCTGCAAACAGACCTGTATAAGGACGCTCGTGGCAATGTTTGTCATATGGCCAAACTCGGGGAACAATCCCAATGCCCATCAACAACAGAATGGAGAAATAAATCATTGTGCCCTCATATGATTACTTCATTGCTATGGGAAAGACCAAACTACCGATAAATCAACAGCATGGACAAATCTTAAAGGCATCCATATCCTATGATTCTATTATGAGTTCACTTAGGTGAAGACAGACAATAGGGGAAATTAGTCTCTGGTGAGAGAGGCCAGAAGAGTGATCTTCTTTGGGGCAGTTACTGACTAGAAGGGGAAGTTATTGACTATTCTTTTGGGGGGCTGGAGATGTCCTCAGATTGATCTGGGTGCTGGATACATGGGTAAATGGATATGCAAACATGCATCAAGCTGTAGACAGAATCGTGCACTGTATTTCTGAATGGAAGCTATGCCTTATAAAAAGTGTTTTAAAACAACAGTAAAAAAAAAAAAAAGGCAATTAATAGGTGACCAGGGGCCTAGGTGAGAGCAGGGAATAGGGAGTCAGGGTTTAAAAGGTACACAATTTATATCTGGGATGATGGAAAAAGTTTATTAATAGATGGTGTGAATATAATCAACACCACTTAATTCTAGGTTTGACTGTGATTAAAAGGAGACATTTTAGTTTGTATGTATGTTATTAGAATAAAATTTTTTAAAAGCTCTATGGAACGGCACAACACAAACAGCAACCCCTAATTTAAACCATGGGCTATAGTTAGTAGTACAATTGTAAAAACGTGCTTTCATCAATTGTAACAAATGTTCCACACCAATGTAAGGTGTCAGTAATAGAGTGGTATAGGGGAATCCTGTATTTTGTGCATGTTTGCATAAATTCTTTAATAAAAAATAAATTAGAAAAAGCAAATAATCCAATTTAATTGAGCAGCTTGGGCACAGGATTCAGACAGACATTTCTCCAAAGAAGATGTACAAATGGCCAACAGGTACAAGAAGATGCCCAAGCACAGTAGGGAAATGCAAATCAAAACCACAGTGAGATATCACTGCACACACTAGTGCAGACATTTAAAAAAATGGAAAATAAGTATTGGAAAAGGTGTGGAGAAAATGGAACACTTATACATTGCTAGTGGGGGTGTTACATGGAACATTCACTTCGGAAAACAGTTTGGTAGTTCCTCAATAGATTAAACACAGAATTACCCTATGACTCAGCAGTTCCATGCCTAAGTTATATATATATCCCAAACAAGTAAAAACAGGTGTTCAAACAAAAACTTGTATATAGATGTTCATAGCAGCACTATACATAACAGCCAAAGGGTAGAAACAACCCAAATTGCCATTAATGAATAAACAGGTTGAACAAAATGTGGTATTGCCTTGTATGGAATATTATTCAGCCCTAAAAAGGAATGAAATTCTAATACATGCTACAACATGGAAAACCTTGAGGACATGCTTAGCAAAAGAAGGCAGAAATAAAAGGCCACATGTTGCATGACTCCATTTACGTGAAATGTCCAGATTAGGCAAATCAAGGAAATAGATTAGTAGTTGCTGGGGTGGGGGAGGGGTGAGTTGGAGAAGGAAGATGAGGAGTGACTGCCTCAAGGGTGCAGCGTTTCCATTTAGGGGAATAAAGAAGTTCTAGAACTATAGTTATGTTGGTCGCACAACACTGGAAGTGTACTTGGTACCACTGAAGTGTTCTCTTTAAAATGGTTAAGATGGTAAATTTTACGTTATGGGTATCTTAGCACAATTTTAAAAGCCACCATAGTAACACGGGTTCTATATCTCACCCCTTTACTTGCTGTGTGACCTTCATCAAATCACTTAACCTCTCTGAGCCTCAGTGTCCTCCTTGAGGACAAATGAATAACACCTTCTAAGGGTTCAATGAGATACAGTGCTCAAGTGACTAACAGAGTGCCTGGCACCTGATGGTTGCCTGGCAAATGGTCTTCTTACATTTTTCCTTACCAAGAAATATCTTTTCCTCAAGACACAGACTGAGGCTCATTATAGGCACAGTCCTTCCCATGTGGAAGTAGGTCAGGACTGAACACAGAGTTGGGCACACATCCACGAAGAAGACCAAAGAAGTCCTCTTCGCCCTGGATCGCTTGACTCAGGAGGAACACAAGAAGGCCTGAGAACCCCCTCAACGGGGATGAGGCTTGCTGAAATGGGGTGGCCGATTGAGGCTGGGGCTGGGGGTGGGTGGGAGGCTTTTCTGGAAGAAGGGAAGTTAAAACAGGACTTGAAAATGCACACACAGAAAAGGCTCGGCAAGGAGTGCTTCACAAGGAATGGTCAAACTGCCACTCCTCCCTCCTCTTTCTTCCTGGACACTCTCTAGGTTTCCACTCTATGTCTTTATCCCACGGGGTTCATCAGTACCATTCAGAATCACCTCGATGACTAAATCAAGAAAGAGCCCTGCTGCCTTTCTGGGGGTGGCCACTAGGAGTGAAGCACTCGCTGAAAACCCAAGACAAGATCATTATCTGGGGCAGCTCCAGCTCACAGATGGAGAAACTGGGTCCAGAAACACTGGGATTCAAACCCGACCTGTCTGATTCCCGAGCTCATGCCCTTAGAAGTCAAAAGGCATCATCCCCTGGCACCAGGGAGGGCATTCATACCAAAGCTCTGGGTCCCAGACCAGACATCTACGTGTACTAAGGACACAGGATTCCAGGGAATCCAAGGAAGCAGGATTCTCTGCTTCCTTTCTCAACAGGGCTCCAGCTTCTTTTCTCAGCGTGACCCAACCCCATGACCACACAGAGATGTGGGTGCTCTTCCTAGCAAGAACCAAGGCAGAGTCTCCTCCAGAGTATAAACATAACTGCTGAGATACCAAAGGAGCAACCTTCTACCTGCCCCTTCTGGCCAGCTTCCAGGACCCAGGATCTGGCTCGGGAGAATTTTGGTTCCCAGGCCATAGGATCCACTTTGGGAGGACCATAGCTCTCAGAGGGTGAACCAACTAACCCCCAAAGGACCCAGGTAATATGAAGACTGGTCTCCTGGACAGTGGACAACGAGATGTGTTCCTCAAGATTAAGGTCCACTTGCCCACGTATGTACCAGCTGGGGGGGTCTGTGGGGTCTTTGGCAAATTGTTTCCCCTTCTGAGACTGTCTCCTCATTTTCCAAGAGGAATGTCACCTTGTAGTGACAATCAAATGAGAGAAGGTCTGCAGCATGATCTGCAAAGGATGGGATAGACACGGCAGCGGTGGGTGGGTCAGGAACCACCCTCTTGTATGAATCAGTTTCCAGGGAATCTCCTACTCTGGGGGGCACACGTGTTCAGTTCTGTCTTCCCGATCTCCTCTCATCTCGACCCTGCTCTACCTCAGCTCCTCCATGCCTTCACTCGTCTGGAATTCCATCCCATCTTCTCTCTGCAATCTTCTCTCTGCACATCCTTAAAGGCTCAGCTCAAGTTTGAAACCTTCCATAATCTTCCATCTAGGACACCATCCACAGCTTCATGTGTGCATTGACACAGGGCACTGAGCATTCACCCATCCAGGCATCTTGGCAAGCCCTGCACATGTGCCAAGTCATGGCATCCTCACAACAGTCCTATAGGGAAGGCTCTATTGCTATACCGATTTTATAGATGAGGAAACCAAAGCTCAGAAAAGGGACGTGGCACTTGGTTGCAAATTCAGCACACACCAAACAAGCACACCCTAGTGTAACACACCGTGGGAAATAAAAGGGAAACACCAGACATGGTCTCTCTTGTCAGACCTCCCCCTTCTGTACCACCTTAGCATAGTCGAGTCTGCCAACACCTGCTTTAAGGCTGGTGGGTATCTCACCAAGGCACAGAAGGGAATCTCTGAAATTCATGTGTGACATGCCGGAAACTGTCATCCACTGGAATCAGGTCATCCACGTCATCGCTCAGCCCAGCTGGGTGTGCAAAATGCTCTAGAAGCCCAGTGTTGCGGCTGGGGTTTGATTTTTCCCTTCATTCTCCAGGAGGTTGCCCGCTGGTTTGAACTGGGCAGCTCCAACCAGAGTCTTTCTGGTCACTATGGCCAGTGGGACCAATCCAGACCGCTACCTGTTTTTATAAAGTTTTATTGGCACATAGCCACGCCCACTCATTTACATATCGTCTAAGGCTGCGCTTAGAAATAGCAGCATAAATGACAACAGAGACTGTGTGAAGGAAAACACACGCTCCCTTGGCTTGTCAGGAGGAGTCTCCTGGTGCCTGTTCTAGACTCCCTGTCCACAGAGAGGAGTCAAGGAAAGCTCTTAAGAGTCTGCTTGGGATTTATTTTCCCTCGAGTTACAGCTTCTCTCCTCATCTTTTGTGTCTAAATAATAGATGCTAACACTTCCTGTCCCCTTCCTTCCCCACACTGGCAACGTCCTAGAATATAAGGTCCTTTGTTTAAATCTACAATATAGTACCCACAGACACATGTAGCTATTTAAACATAAACTGATTTAAGTCAGATGAAATTTACAATTCTGCTCATCAGCTGCACTAGCCGTCTTTTAAATGCTGAGAAGTCACACGTGGCTAGTGGCTACTGTGTTGGACAGAACAGATACAAAACATTTCCATCATCACTAAATGCCCTTTTGGGCAATGTTGGTCTGAATAGTCTAGGCTCTTAGCCCTGACGGGTTAAATAATGCACTGTTCTCTCATTAGATCCTCTGTTTCAGCTCATCCTTTTACCTGTTCTCCCCTTCCCTCCTTTCCATCCCCTCTCCTTTCCTCTCTACATTTGACTTTTCCCCTTTCCCAACAGTAAAATTAACCTTGCCTAGCCGAAGACTAGAAACACCCAAAATATGCATTACAGGGGGTTGGTCAATTAAATTACGGTAATTTCATTCAGTGGGAAACCATGTCAAGTGTTAAAAAAAGAATCAGGGGTGATGCAATGGTGGCTCACTAGCACAATTCTTACCTGCCATGCCAGAGACCTGGGTTCAATTCCCAGAGCCTGCCCACGCAAATAAAAAGAACATAGGGAATGCTACTTATCATGTCCACTTTAGGGAGGTGCAATGGTGACTCAGTAGCAGAATTGTCGCCTGCCATGCCGGAGAACCGCATTCGATTACCGGTGTCCCGCGCAAAGAAAAAGAATCAGGATGGGACAATCCCAATATTTATTATTAAGCACAGGAGGCAAAAAGACAAAGGATGACAGCATCTTCATCTTTAAAAGACTATACATTAAAAAAAAAAAAAAGACTATACATTAATCAAAAAAGTAATCCAACAAATATTACTGGGATAATAAACTTCTCAGACTTTCGTAAGGAAAGAGACAGACAACAGTTCAGATAAACAGATAAAACAAGAAGGTAATATTGGTTAAAATAAAGCTACATGGACAATTAAAAATAGGGTGGTGTCCTCAATGGGGAAAAATTGAAAACTTTCCCCCTAAGATCAGGAACAAGACAAGGATGTCCACTATCACCACTGTTATTCAACATCGTGTTGGAGGTTCTAGCCAGAGCAATTAGACAAGAAAAAGAAATACAAGGCATCAAAATTGGAAAGGAAGAAGTAAAACTATCACTTTTTGCAGATGATATGATACTATACGTCGAAAACCCAGAAAAATTCACAACAAAACTACTAGAGCTAATAAATGAGTACAGCAAAGTAGCAGGTTACAAGATCAACATTCAAAAATCTGTAGTGTTTCTATACACTAGCAATGAACAAGCTGAGGGGGAAATCAAGAAACGAATTCCATTTACAATTGCAACTAAAAGAATAAAATACTTAGGAATAAATTTAACTACAGATACAAAAGACCTGTACAAAGAAAACTACAAAAAACTGTTAAAAGAAATCACAGAAGACCTAAATAGATGGAAGGGCATACCGTGTTCATGGATTGGAAGACTAAATATAGTTAAGATGTCAATTCTACCTAAATTGATTTACAGATTCAACGCAATACCAATCAAAATCCCAACAACTTATTTTTCAGAAATAGAAAAACCAATAAGCAAATTTATCTGGAAGGGCAGGGTGCCCCGAATTGCTAAAAGTATCTTGAGGAAAAAAACCAAAGCTGGAGGTCTCACGCTGCCTGACTTTAAGGCATATTATGAAGCCACAGTGGTCAAAACAGCATGGTACTGGCATAAAGATAGATATATCGACCAATGGAATCAAATAGAGTGCTCAGATATAGACCTTCTCATCTATGGACATTTGATCTTTGATAAGGCAGTCAAGCCAACTCACCTGGGACAGAACAGTCTCTTCAATAAATGGTGCCTAGAGAACTGGCTATCCATATGTAAAAGAATGAAAGAGGACCCGTATCTCACACCCTATACAAAAGTTAACTCAAAATGGATCAAAGATCTAAACATTAGGTCTAAGACCATAAAACAGGGGAAAATGTAGGGAGATATCTGAGGAATCTTACAATTGGAGGCGGTTTTATGGACCTTAAACCTAAAGCAAGAGCACTGAAGAAAGAAAGAAATAAATGGGAGCTCCTCAAAATTAAACACATTTGTGCATCAAAGAACTTCATCAAGAAAGTAGAAAGACAGCCTACACAATGGGAGACAATATTTGGAAATGACATATCAGATAAAGGTCTAGTATCCAGAATTTATAAAGAGATTGTTCAACTCAACAACAAAAAGACAGCCAACCCAATTACAAAATGGGAAAAAGACTTGAACAGACACTTCTCAGAAGAGGAAATACAAATGGCCAAAAGGCACATGAAGAGATGCTCAATGTCCCTGGCCATTAGAGAAATGCAAATCAAAACCACAATGAGATATCATCTCACACCCACCAGAATGGCCATTATCAACAAAACAGAAAATGACAAGTGCTGGAGAGGATGTGGAGAAAGAGGCACACTTATCCCGTTGGTGGGAATGTCAAATGGTGCAACCACTGTGGAAGGCAGTTTGGCGGTTCCTCAAAAAGCTGAATATAGAATTGCCATACGACCCAGCAATACCATTGCTAGGTATCTACTCAGAGGACTTAAGGGCAAAGACACACACGGACATTTGCACACCAACGTTTTTAGCAGCATTATTTACAATTGCAAAGAGATGGAAACAGCCAAAATGTCCATCAACAGATGAGTGGCTAAACAAACTGTGGTATATACATACGATGGAATATTATGCAGCTTTGAGACAGAATAAACTTATGAAGCATGTAATAACATGGATGGACCTAGAGAACATTATGCTGAGTGAGACTAGCCAAAAACTAAAGGACAAATACTGTATGGTCCCACTGATGTGAACCAACATTAGAGAATAAACTTGGAATATGTCATTGGTAACAGATATCAGGAGATAGAAATAGGGTGAGATAATGGGTAATTGGAGCTGAAGGGATACAGACTGTGCAACAAGACTGGATACAAAAACTCAGAAATGGACAGCACAATACTACCTAATTGCAATGTAATTATGTTAAAATACTGAATGAAGCTGCATCTGAGGTATAGTTTTTTATTTTTTTTATTTATTTTTATTTTTTCCTCTCTATTATCATTTTCTTTTTCTGTTGTCTTTCTATTTCTTTTGCTAAATCGATGCAAATGTACTAAGAAATGATGGATATGCACCTATGTGATGATATTAAGAATTACTGATTATATATGTAGAATGGAATGATTTCTAAATGTTGTGTTAGTTAATTTTTTTAATTAATAATAAAAAAAAAAAATAGGGTGGTGTGATGGTGACTGGGTGGTAAGGTCTCCCTGAGGACAAAGCATTTAACCAGAGACCTGAACATCAAGAAGAAACCATCCCTGCCATGATCTGGTGGGACAGAGGCCCGGGCAGTTAGCACGGCTGATGCAAAGGCACTGAGGCAGGGACAATGCTGGGGAGTCCACAGAAGCAAAGCAGGGCCAGGGCAACTAAATTACTAGCGTGCAAAGAGGAGGGTGGCAGGACATGCGGTCAAGAGGTCAGCATGGCCAGATCCCAGGCAATTCTTGTTTGCCACTCTACCTGGGGTTTCAGAGATGGCTGGAGGGTTTGAAGAAGACAGATGGCAAAGACTTACTCTGTTTTTATAAGATGACTCCGCCTGACATGTGGACAGCTGACTGTGGTGGGGGGTGAGGGCGGAATTAGGGGATGGAGAGAAGAGGCTGTTTTGGTCACCCAGGCATGATTTGAGGGTGCCTTGGATCCTGTTGGGGACAACAGAATGGAGGGGAGAGAGGCCTTTGGGACACGGCTCTCCCAGAACCTGCTGTGTGCTGGTGCCGAGGGCCAGAGAAACATCAGAATAACTCCTCAATTCCTGTGTCACACAGACACACTTGCATGTGTATCAATATTTTCTGGGATGATACACCGGACCAGGTACTTCGTTTCCTTTAGACTCGTCTCTATCATTTGAACTTGGTAAAAGGAGTTTTTCTTCGATAGTAAAACACAATGGAAAAATGATAAATTTTTTTTACAAAAAAAAGGTTCCACTTTGTTCAACAACAGATGTGCTCTCAGCATGTAACAGATCTGCTATATCAGGGCTTGTTTGGGGGCAAAGAACAAGTGGTTCCTTACACGCACATCCCCTTCTGGCCCTCCGAGACACTACTTCAGATCTAGGGCAAACAGAAGAGAGGAAGAAGCAAAGGCAGAGGAAATAAAATATGTTCTAGCCCCAGGGGTCGGCAAACTTTTTCAGCAAAGAAGCAGACAGTAAATAACTCTAGCTTGGCGAGCCAGACCGTCTCTGCTGCAACGGCTCAGCTCTGTAGCCGGAAAGCTACTGTGGACAGTAATTGAACAGGCTGACATGGCAGCCTGCCAGCAAAAATATCTACAAAAGTGGGCAGTGGGCTGAATTTGACCCTTGGGCTGTCGTTTGCCGACCCTTATTCTGGTAGGGTCAAAGACTTACTTCCAAGGAGGAAAATTTGAAGAAAGAAAGAAAAAAACTTTGAAAATAGCCCCCAAATCCCACTTCCCATCATCTGGCCGACCCCAAGAGCTGCCACTTCTGCCACCTGCTATTTATCTTTCCTTTCCTTGCCCTGACCCCATCCCTCCCAGAACAGGTCAGCGCTTCCCTCTATGTGCATGCTTCACCATTCCAACGGTGATTTTGAAGTACACATCGATTTTTCTTATTATTCGATGGACATGGGGCTCTCCCACCGACCTGTAAAAGCCAGGAGGACAGAGGTCATGTCGGACTTGTCCTTTCAAGTGCAGGTGTGACTAAATGCAGCATGAAGAGCTCCTACTGGACCAAGACACAGCTCATGTCCCACAATGGGAGTGAGTCAAGGGAGGGGGGCGCCATCCACGGGGTCCACATGGCCTGGTGCCCTGCAGAGGGGACAAGACTGACACCCCCCCCACACACACACACACATATTTATTTCTAATAGGGGGCTTTTGCTGCATTGGCTACTTACCCACCTGAACTAGCCTACCTGGGGAGTGTATTCCAATACTCTCACAGCAGCTGTGCTCGGCACAGGGCTGGATCTGGCTAAGCTGCCCCGGGCTAAGCATTATGCTCAGCAAACATCTCATCTACAGCAGGAACCGATTACGACTTCCATTTTGCAATGAAACTAACAGGAATCTCAACAGTTAACATGCCTAGGTTGCAGATTCACGAAGGCCAGAGTTTAATCACAGCTGACTTCAAAGCCAAGTTCCAATCACCCCATTAACTGCACCCTATGAGGAATTCAAATGCATTCCCATTTCACAGAGGGGTAGGTTGTCTCCAGCTCATTGACTTCAGGTTAACCGGGGAGAACCCATACCAGATTCCCAACCTTGCCATCATGCCAGAATTTTGCTCCCAGCTGGCACTTTCACTGGATATGGCCGACACTGCCTCGGCCCCAGGGGACAATCCAGGAAAAGCCCCACTGCCCAGCCTGTCCCCTGCTTCCCCCACCACCATCTGAGCTCCATCCAGATAGCGGCCGTGGGCTGTCTTCCCGGCGTGGTCTGTGCAAGCATCCGGGCCCGCTCACTTTCCTGCATCCCTCTGATTAGTGACTAATCTTATTTTTTTGTTCCCCAACCCATAAATCAGTTACAGAGCAAATATTTACCCAAGCCATCACTTCCGACTGAACCAGGGTTCATGACAGCCCTCATTATTAAAAAGGATGACTGATTTTGGCCAGAGATTTCATGGGCATGTGGCTGGATGTTCTCTTTTAGGTTCCTTCTCCCTCCTCTTGCCCGAAGAAAAGACAATTTCCATGGCAAACTGGCACAGAGGTCTGCTCCCGCTGTCACCCCAGGGCTGATGAGACATGGGAAGACTTCTGTCAACCCCATAAGGGACAGTCCCTCAGAGAAACGGACAGTGCGCCATTTCTCTTGGCCTTCACCCTGGGGCCAAAGAGTAAGAGTCGGGTGGGAAGTCATTGGACTCACAGACAGATTCTGAATGCAGGAACCCCAAAGAAGACTTAAGCGGGAAGAACGAGGAAGGGGGAACTCGGCAGTGTAGCTACCCAAGCCATGGCACAGGAGGTGGTTTGGCCCATCCAGGCTGGATCCCTTGGAAAGCCAAGCGTTGGGTGGGTAAGATCAGCTGGTGGAGAAGCAGGGGCTGAGCTCCTGACCTGGCTCTTAGTAAGTCACTTGGACGTTGACACTAGTTTCCTCTCCTGTAAAAAAGTGGGGATTTGCTAAGTGATCTCTGACCATTCTGCTCCATATACCTTAGTTTTAATTGTGACCGCTGTCATTCATGGAGCCCTTACTATGTGCCTGGACTTGTGCTAAGTATAGTATAGGAACTTGCTCATTTTATTCATTAAGATGGAGATCATCCTCTCCAGATGAAGAAACAAAGGGTCAGAGTGGCAAATCGACTTATCCTAAGTCACACAGCCTGTAAGCGATAGCATCAAGATCTGAGCCTGGTTCTTTCTGACCCCAGAGCCTAGTCTCTACACTATATTGCAGACTCCCTTGGACATAGACTTGCTTGGAACTCATGGCAAGGAAGTGCTGTCATTTAGATTCTCAATACTCCAACATCATAAGAAAGCATCCAGGGTCAGCAATCTAAGCGAATGCAGAATTGACAATCATCTGCTCAGGCGGTGAGCCAGAAAGGTCTTTCTCTCTGCCAGCAAGAGATCAGCTGGAAATATTTATTCAAGGAAACTGTGAATACTTTGCCACCTGTGGAATATTCCAGACTCTTCCTTTACCCTGGGATAAAATAAACTGAGAGTGAAGCTCTACAGACATTCCTACATGAGAGCATTAATTCAAATCTGGCAGTTCTACCAAAGCCACGCTGAAATCAGTCCATCACCAACGACTGCATCTAACTGCTAATGGAGGGCTCGGAAGGAGGCAGATGATGCTGGGGCTAGCCAGGTGCTCCCAGGTTGGCCTCTGAGCCTCTGTGCACTCTCAGCTTCCTCACGTGTAAAACGGGGGGCTGACAGCCAAGCATCCCTAAAAGCTCATCCATTCTCAGTCTGATGATTCCATGACGTGACTCCCACTTCTTCAGACTTACGACGTGACCTTGGGCAGGTCAGAATCCACCAAGCTTCGAGGCTCTTTATTTATACAATGGGATGACCTCTCCAGACACTTTGTCTGCCCCTTGTTTCTGTCGGGGCAAATGAATCAGCGTGAGGCATGCCCCAAGAGCGTCCGACAAGAGAGAGCCAAGTGGGGAGCAGAAAGAAACCTCAGCCCAAGTGATCGCACTGGTGTGGAATTTCCAATAATTCAGTCACGGCTGTCCTACGGTGACTCCACGGAGTTAAGCCTGAAACTGTTTTTCCATGTTGAGTTGGAAGAATTTTGCCTGAAGTCAGTAGCTTTTCCAAAGCAAAGCCTTCAACATGCTTCCAACCTCTGCACCCAGCAATGACTTATGACACGAAACGCGTTTTGTTTAGGATGAGCTAATGCAGAGGGTGTGCTGCTGTGGCTGCTAATTTATGCTCATCAGTGTCCCCAATCCGCGGGATTCATGTGTTCATGTATCTTTGCCAGTTCCCGGCATCGCTACTTTGCAAGGGACGCTTGTTTTGTGCCCATCCTGCTTCACTCCCTCCTTGGAGACACCCTCTCTTCTCCTCTGTGCACAATCTTTCTGGGGAGTGTCACAAAGGGGATGTCATGATACGATAAAAACCCAAGTCAGAACAATCCGAATTTCTCTGGGGAATACGAATTTTGCTTGAGTGGTATGACACACAAATGATGGAGAAAAAAAATATTTGATGGCCAGGTTATGTAGTGACAGTCCCCCAAAACCTGTCAGCTTATTTCTGCTTCTTAGAGCCCCCCACGACACCTTCAGAACTGTTTCCTTCTAATTGTAGGTCCCCAGCTTGCTTGTCCATCTGGGAAATCTTTCAGTACTCTTCCTTTCAGGCTCATTATCTGCTTAAGCTAGCTAGAGTTGGCCTCTGTCATTTGTAACCAAAGACCCCCTAATACATGTTTGAGAACAAAAGTGGAATTTCTATATTTAAAAAAAGGTCCGCAACTCAGTTTCCAATCAGACTAAATGCCCTCAACCTTAGAGTTTCTCAAATCTTTTGGGCAAGGAGCCCAGAAATCTGCACTTTCGACAAGGTCTCCAAAACCTCTGCAACTGTCCAAAGTTTGTGATAATTCCACATCGGCAACACCTGCCTTTACTGTTACTTGCAGTTTGACACAAACTGTTCACATGGCTTGCATCTGCTTAGGCTTCCCAAGAACCAGACTTCAAAGTCTAAAGGTTTAGGGCACAGAAACAGAAATGGGGTTGGAGTCTGCCACAAGAAAAGAGGAAATAAGCTGCCAAAGGACCCGCCCCTGACCCCCAGGGACAGCCACAGGGACACACCAGCTCAGCTGGGAGTTCACTGCTGCTGCAAGCTCTGGAGGCTCGGCTCCAACATCACCCTATCAGAAAAGCCCAGAGCGCTTACACCAGATCCAAGGGCACCCCAGAGACAGCCCACTTAGTGGGCGCTCATCAAGGGCACACAGAGGGAGCAAAGCAAGAGCTGTCTCAATAATGGAAAGATTTAATAAAATACCATACATCCATACTACAAAATGAGGTGCTTCTATACCAGGGGTTGACAGACTTTTCCGTAAAGTGTGAGATGGTAAATACTTCAGGCTTTGCAGGTCATGCAGTCTATGTCACAACTATTCAGGCTCGGCCACTGTAGCACAGAAGTAGTTTCAGACAGCATGGAAATGAATGGACATGC
Organism: Tamandua tetradactyla; assembly: GCF_023851605.1. Classification (NCBI taxonomy): domain Eukaryota; kingdom Metazoa; phylum Chordata; class Mammalia; order Pilosa; family Myrmecophagidae; genus Tamandua; species Tamandua tetradactyla. Next base: position 18,069,306 of record NC_135331.1, read on the forward strand.
TTGTGTTCCAATAAAGCTTTATTTATAAAATCGTGCACCAGGCTGTATTCAGTCCACAGGCTGAGGTTTGCCAACCCTGTTCTATGGCAACAGACATTCAAAACTCTCCAAGACATGTTGTTTTGTGAAGAAAACAAGCTGCTAAAGCAGCACATATCCTATGATCTCATTTTTACCATCACAAATATTTAAACACATGCAAATAATATTTGAATATATTCATTATACTCATACTGTGTATGTAAGAGAGTGGAGAAGGAACTGGAAGTTTTCTCATACTCTGGGAAAAACAACGGGAGCAGGGGGGCTGGGGAAGCGTCCACATTTGCTTGTGTGCATGTCTTGTCAAGGAAAATGCCCACCACATGTGGAATGCATGTGAAATGTGGCAGAAAGGGAAAAAGGAGGAGCGAGGGAGACTGACGGGTGAGAGAGAGAGAGAGGAAAGAATGGATGGAGGCAAGGAAGATGGAAAACTGTCTTCCAATAAAATTGTATTAATAAAAATAGATGGTGAGCCAGATTTGGCCCAGGGGCCATGGGTTTCTGACCCTTAACATAGAATCTAAAATCCATAACGGAAGGGGCCACTGCTGTATGCCCAGGATCTCAAACAGAGCTGGCATTCGGTATGAGCTCAAGAAATCACTGTTGAAAGAATAAAACCAAGCCTCTCCCCATTAACCTGGAAAACGAACTCAACTATTATCCTAAGCCCTCAACAGAAGCACATATAAAGGGATTCAGTTTCATGTTATTCATTTAAATGTCCTGAACTAATTGCCGCTAGCACCCAGGTTAATTAAGTGGTAGCGACCTTTTAAAATAATATCATCTCTCATTTTCACATTATCACATCAAAGGGCTCTTGCTTTGTGGCGCTTTGCTGGCATGCAAAGAAGAGAAACTGGGCTGATGGCTTTTCCTCTGCTCCCCAGACCCGCTTCCCTGTTCCCGCCAGGCGCTCAGAAGCTGCCCGGTGTCAGGCAGGTTCCCGGATCTGCAGGCAAATGTGGCCATCTCCAAGGAAACCGCATCTCGAAATGCCATGCTGTGTTTTCAAGCCACAGGAAAACAGATTCTGACTCAGAGGAGACTCTGCAAACATTCCTAATAAAATCGGGGCAGGGCTTTTCGGGGACCTGATGGGCTGACAATGCCACAAAGGTGACTTTCAAAAGAATCAGGGCTGCATTCTTGAGGGGATGGGAGGAGGAAAAGGAAGGGGTGCAAGTGCCTTTTAAATTAGAAAAAAAATTGCTGCTCTTTTGGACACTTTGCTCCACCGTGCTTTGGAATTGAGAGTGATTGGCGTCTCGGCTGGCAGATGGGGAGAGCTATGTCAAGCACAGTCATTAAGTCTTTGGGATAAGATACAACCCAGAGGCTTACTGCTGCAAAGAAAGAGCTGTGGGAGTGGGCACTGAGCCACCTGCCCCTCACCTTGATCCACGGGCACCTGGAAAATGCCGATACCCCTCCCCCAGCCTTCATCCGCAAACTCACTTGCCCTTCTAGTTCTGGCATTTTCCGTGTGACTTCCAAGCCATGTTCTGCATCAAGATGAATTATGCATTGGAGGGGCTTGACAAGTTGACAGAGACAGACAGACGGCTATCTACCAAAGGCCACGCTGGGTGCAAACCAGAACCATCACATCAAGATGGCCCAAACGTCCCCCTCCTACCTGCCATTCGCCTGAGTGCAAAATCTCTTGGCTGCGTGCCTAGATCCATCACTGGCTGTGGCATCCTTCCCAGAACCCCGTGGATGCTAACGCATCTAGCAAGGTAGTATATGTTATGAGCCGAGCTGTGAGCTGCGAATTGCATGGAGGAACAGGAATAAAAATGAAGCTAATATAAGTAAGTGCTACTATATCTCGGGGGCTTCCCCCTGCTGGACGCTGGGATAAACATTTCCCCTACATTACCTCCAAACTCCATCATGCCCTCATTTTACAGATGAAGAAACTGAGGCCCAGAAGGAGGAAGCTGTTTATGCCAAAGCATGCAGCCCTGACTTGGCTGGTGGCTGCAAGTCCATGCGCCTTTGCCTCTGCTGGTGACACTGCTTCTATCAGGCCAGGAGAGGGGATAGGGGTCCAAGGGAAGGAGAGATTAGCAAAGTGGATCAAAATACAGGGTGGGCAGCAAACAAATGGGAAGACAGGGTAGTTGCAAAAGAGGAAACATGGAAGTCAGGAGGCCCGGAGGTCTTTGCCAGCAGTAAGCTTGGAAATGTTATGTCCGTTAGTCTCTCTCTGGGCATAAATTAACATGATGGTGCAAAAGACTCCTGGAGATCCTAATCACGGCCTACCAAGTGCCCAAGACTCTACTAAGTGCTAGGTGCTGGGAATGCAATAGTAAGATATAAGTTTGCTTGCAAAAAAAACTCCAAACCCATCAGGGAAGGTGGAAGCATCTAACTCTGCTCCAGAAGTGGGTGCGGGACAGAGGGCGGGTGGTGTCATTAATTCTGATGATAGGAGTCAAGGTAGGTTTTATGGACGATCAGGGATTTGAGTTGAGTCCAATATCCACAGTAATACCTAACATTCTAGAACATGTCCAGTGTGCCAAGCATTGGGCTAAGCGCCTCACATGCATTTTTAAATGGAGTCTTTGTAAGAAATGCATGAGGCTGAGCCTGCTGCCAACCCTGAGCGCTGGGCACTGGGACGTGCGGCCCCCAGCTCCCTTCAAGGAAGGGCCCGCGGCCCACGCACGGGGAGTGGGAATAGGTGCGAGCCCTGAGGCGCACACTGGGGAAGACGGTAGGGACCTGAATCTGGGTTGACCCACCCTCTGCGCCCCCCTCCAGGAGCAGGGGAGAAGCTGGGGAGGCAGAGAAGGAGAGAAGGGCTGCTCCCGACAGGTGTAGAAATCTACACTTACACGGATGGAAGACGGGCTTTGGGGTGTGCAATGAGGGAAGGTGGAAAAGGCCAACAACAAAAGATGGTAAAACTGATGCTGATTAAGGCAATGGACATAATGAGCTGTGGTGCGTCCCCAGTGCTCAACTGGCCTCTCACGGTGATGCGAGGGTAGCTCAGTGGTAGAGCAAGGGTAGCTCTGCCATGCGGAGCCCCAGGTTCAATTCCCGGACCTTGCACCTCACCCCTCCAAAAAAAAAAAAAACCAAAAAGGGCCATTCCCCAGGGAGACAAGAGGCCCCATGCAAGGTAACACAAAGGGCCTATGAGCTTCACCAAACTGCATTCAGTCCCAAATAATTCAGAGGACTCGGCACCACTTCCTATTTCTCAGCCTGCACTTCAGGGATGCTTTGAACTCCACTGTGCCCAGAAAGGCCTGAAACAACCGGTGGTCCCAGGGCCCAGAGCTGGCCGTCAGCAACTCCACGCCTCCCACCCACTTTTTGCTTGGCTGCCCGGGAAAGCATGCATTGAGCGGAAGAGATAGGTAGCGCAGTGAGACACGCAATAGCAGGGCAGTGAAGCTGAAGTGGCTGGGAAGGAAAAGGGGAAAACTAACGTAGAACCAGTTGCTGGAGACAGCGGTTACCGGCTCTGCCACTTGTGTCTGCTTGGACACAACTGCTCCAAGCCTCCACCTCATCATCCATTATAAGCGTCATGGAACTAGAGCTTCCCTCTCAGGTCGGTCATGAGCAGTAAATGAAATAATACGTGCAAAGAGCTTAGCACGTGCCTAGCACCTAGGAAAATACTTGATAAATGCTTTGTGTCATTGTTACTATCATATGAACCACCATCAGTCCCGGGAGCACCATATTACCATACTGTATTATAAAAGAACCGTAATCTCTGTAAAATAACATTTAATGAAGGCTTCCAATTTCCCTGCACTCTTCTAAGAACTCAATGTGTATGGTTAACCCAACTACCCCTTGGGGAAGGTACTATTACTTTTGTCCCCACTTTACAGAAAAGAAAATCAAGACAACATCAAGTCTTAGATTCAATTCTCCAAACAAGTACTTCCTGGGCATATTCTAAGTGTGCAGCTGAGGCCTGACGGATACCCTCACACGCATGGGGGCGGGCAGTAACACACCAGGCCCCGCGTCTGAGCTGCCAACCATCTGGTTAAGGAGCCAAGATGGACGCCCACAGAAAACAGAAACAGAACAAATAATAACAAAGAAGACCACCGAAAAGCATCAATGCCAAGTGCCTTCTGGACTTGAGTTCATCGAAGAAGAGCATGATAGGCGATGCTTTAGAATAGGAACCCATATAAAAGAACTACCAATGGGCAGCAAAAAAGAACCATCCATGGAAGCCCAGAGGATGGCGCTGACTTTCCAGAACATTCTTGAACTGGAAGAGGAAACTGCAGGGATCACTGCAGATGGATGGTTACTTCCAACGACACCTGGGCTCGAGGTCTGAGTGTCTGTGCATCCCAGGCCTAGGAGATCCCACAGCTGGCCAGGAGTAGGTGTCTGATAAATCCTGGGGAGATGAAGACCTTCCATCTATCTTAGTGAAACACCCAAGTGTTCAATTCCTGCTAGGCCCTATGCTAAATGCTTTCTATGTAGAATCTCTTGGAACTGCACCTTCCCCAGGAAGCAGGTGCAACTATTTTCCCCACTGACAGGCCAGACACCTGTGGGTCCGAAGGGCGTGTCTCCTGCTCAAGCCACCTGCTCCAGGGACAAGTCAATCAGGGTTTACGGAGTTACACTCCACTCCTTTGTTCTTGGGCTAAGCAACTCTGCTCGTGCCTCTGGAATAAATTACTTTCCTCTAGTTCCATATCCCTCGCACTTTGACATTGGGCCTTGGATTTTGTCTTAGGGAGGAATGAAATGGTTAATCTTTAAAAAGTGGAAAACCCTTCCTCCAATAATGGAGAATGAAATAGGCAGGAGGGAGAAAGAGAGACCCTGGACTGGTAACTTTTCCTTTAAGAAGATAAGGGGGGGGGGGGGGGCGCAGGACAAAGGAAATGAGCCTGTGGGTGGGGTGTGGAAGCAGACAAGCCCACGCAGGGACAGCAGAAGCCATCAGCCAGTCGAGCTGTGTCTGGTCTCCGTCCCACCTTCGCACCAGCTGTTAAATAGCTCTGCACTCTCCACCTGCTCAGATCCAATTTAATTAGAGGTCCAGGGCTCCCCAAGTGCCAAGAGCAAATACCAAGTTTATAACTATTAGCAAAGAAGTCGTGAAACGCAGTTTCACTGAAGGGCAGGACCGAGGCCACCTGCCACCCGCCACCCCAGCAAGGCTGCCGGGCCCCAGTTTGGGTTTCTTTCAGGTCCCGCTGCATCCATGATTGCCATATTGTCTGGGTCATTAAAAAATCAGTGGACGGTGAACCCCAAATGAGAGAACGGCCCATTTCTCAAAAGCACAAATTGCACAGAATTTCAAAAGCCATCGTGTCAATAATGTCCTAGGATAACCTGAGCTGTCTTTACAGTTAACTTTGTCTGTGGGCGCCAGAAAGAAAGATGGATTTGGAGTCAGACAAGGCTGGAGTTTGCTTCTCTACACCTCGGATTTCTCTTCTGTACAAAGAGATGCCCAACGTCCTAGAGCTGTCAAAGGCAACATCACGGGGTCACTGAGAGCACAGGCTCAGAGTTAGAGTGGGATCCAGAACCCAGCTCTCTGCTAACTAGTTATGACAGTTTAGGGAAGTTATTTAATCTCTTTTTTGCAAACAGGTGGGATCGGATGAGATAGCACATTTCCACGAAATTCCTTTTAGCTTCAATCTGTATTGGGACTAGCTGAACAGTCCTAGGCATTGGACAAGCGGACATAAATAGGCAATCTCTTCAACTAATGAGTGCTCCCAAGACATCCAAGGACTCCATGGACTTCCCTTTCCAGGTTGAGATGACCTCAAGGAAATACCTGAGCAAAGAAGTGACAGCAAAGAAAGTGGGCCTCGGAGGGCACCTGGCAGAACCTCAGCCTCCTCTCCTGTGAAACGGCATAGACAGCGTGCCTGCCTCCTGCATTGGTGGGAGGATTTCCCAAGATGGCAGGGGTCAGGCTTGGCTCCTCAGCCCTTTTCACGTCGTGACACACGCAGAGAGCAACACAATTTGGGCGGCCGCCTGGGATAAGCAGATGGGGGGGGCTGCTCCAGCTGCCCCAGGTACCCGAGGACCGAGCTGATCCACCCTCCAACCCGCCTTTAACCATTCTGCAGGGTATCGGCGGGGAGGCTCCACGGAGGAACCCCCGGCACCGAACACAGAAGCGGCTGCTTTCCTTCCTGCATGGGGGCCGGAGTGGGGAGGCATCCCCATCAGCCCAGCAAGGACAGTCAACCCTTCCTCCTTAAACCTCTCCCTCAGCTTCATAAAACGGGCTCTTCATTATAAAGTCTAATTTGGTTTTATTGTTAAAGTAAACCCACACTTCTAAAAAAAAAACAAAAAAAACACTAAAATGGTACAGAAAGGACCCGCAAACCTCAGAGCCAGACACTCACGAGGGCACGTTTTTCTGTATGTAGGTTAGACTTTGATAAACAGGTTGTTGGGTTTTTTTTTAAAGCCCCTGGCTTGGTTGGTCAGGGCTGTCATGACAAATCCCACCACCGGGCTGGCTTAAACAGCAGGGGATTGAGTGCCACACAGTTTCAGTGGACAGACGCCCAAAACCACGGTGTCCCCAAGCCCCTGCCTGCTCCGGGCTGTGCAGCGCTGGGCGCCGGCGGCTGGCGGCCGACCGCGGGGTCCTCGGCGGGCATCTCGGCCTGCATCCGGCACTGCGCCTCGTTCACCGCCTTCTTCCGACTGACCGCGTCCTGCTTCCCTCTGCCTCTGAGGCCTCCTGTCATCTGGAGGCAGGTCCCTCTGGACCCAGCAAATAAGACGGTTGAAGACGCATTCCCAAGGAACATGGATCACAACCTGAAGGTCTTAGCAGGGGAAGGGGGCACATGATTGAGTCCCTCACACTCTCCCCACTCTGTCCCTTCCTCCAACTCTCAGTCGTACTCCTGACACATAACCACTGGGAATGGCTTCTGGTGTGCTCTCCCGGAGACTGTGTTTGGTTTTCATGTCATGATACAATCTGTCGCCCCCTCCCAGCTTTCTCCGCAGCTCTGCTGGGGGTGGACACGCACACCTGGACTCAGAGCTCCAGGCCCACGCTGCAGGGAGGAGCCCAGTGGGGCCTGTGCGGTGTCAGCCCACAGCTCAGAGGATCCCCATGGAAACTAAACAACCAACACCCCCTCCCGCACCAGCTGTAATCACAATCACCCTCAATGTGCAAGAGCAGGAAGTTTGCTGCTGAGAAGCGCAGAAATACTAGCTGTCTCAAATGTGCACAGCTCCCATATCAATACCCCCAGGGAGACCTTCCCTGGCCACCCCCCCCCAAAAAGCCCTCAGCGGCTGCCCACATCAAACTCTGTCCCCTCACCCACCTTCTTTTACCCCAGGGATTCTAGCGCCACCTGATATTATATTACTTAGTTGATTATCTCTTGGGACTCTTGGGTGGAACACGATTCCACGTGTGCTGGGACCATCAGAGTCTTGTTGGCTGCCTCAGGGCCTTTGCACATACTGTCCCCTTGGCTGGAAACAGTCTTCCTGCAGATTCAGCATGACTCGTTCCATCAATTATTCAGTGCTCTGCAGAGAATCTCATCTAAAATAGCAGCTTTCTCCCCAGCATTGTCGATCCCCTTATCTTGAGCACTTATTGCACCTGACCTACTGTACACTATCGGTTTATGTGTCTATTGTCTATGTTCCCCCACTAGGCTACAAGCTCCGTGAGGGCAGGGCCCTTGGAATGTTCTGTTCACCGCTTTAAGCCCAGAACCTGGACCATCTGTTAAGCCTTCAACAAATACCTACAAATGAGCCAACGTTACTGTAAGTCTGGGACAATTACGGCTGCCATTTTACAGAGTCCTATCACTGTACTGTCTCCTTTAATTCTCCAGCAGCCCAATGAAGCAGGTATGACAATTATTCCCGTTTTACAGATGAGCAGCCTGAGTTGCAGAGGGGTTATGTGACTCATCCCAGGCCACACAGATGCACGGCAACAGACATCACGACCGAGGGACATCAGATCCTACAGCCCATGGCTCACCCTCTCTGCCTGGCTCCCTCCACTCTGACTCGCCTTCAAAGCATTTCACATGAGAGCAAGGGACACTGTCTGCTGACTGCTTTGTCTATCCAGCCGTGAGCTGACCACAGCATCATCAAGTAAAGTCCTTAATGAAATGCAACTTCAATGCAACCAAGAGTAAGCATTAAATTGCCTTTCTTATTTATTTTTCCTGCCTATAGGACTGGCCTAGTTGTATTTTAAAAAAAAGAAAGAAAGAAAGGAAAAGAAAAAAGGTCACTGAAAAAATAACGATGCTACACTCTGCTATGGAGGTATATACTGTCTGCCTGCCCTTTAATTGCCTTGCTGTCACCGTACTTAACTAGGTGAGGAAGCTGTTAATTGCCCTTAGGAAAACATGAATTCACAAGGAAACCACCTAATGAGGGGGATCATCAATGCTAGAGCAAAGATAAGCATCTCTCAGATAAAGGAGAATTGCTCCTTTGAACAGCTAAAATGTCCTCGAAGCAGTCTTTGTATAGTTTCCAACATCAGCATCATCACGCAAGGTGACACCTGATAAATGGTTGCAGATGATAAAAAGGAGTTTCCGTTTTATTTCCTGAAAAATTTTTGACTCCATCCCTTTGTAAATATCATCTCCACTAGGCCAGGACAAGGTACCATCAACTCTGGCAAAAAAAAACTTTTAACTGGACCTGACTGCTCATCGATTGTCTCTGTGCCACGGCAGAGAGATTTTTAAAAGCCACAAATCTGAGCATGGCATGGGCCTTTGCTTAAAATCTTCCCGTGGCTTCCCAAGAACAAAGATTGGATTCTCAGCCGTCTCCTCCGAGGCTACCATGTGATCTGGCCTCTCGCACTCACTCTGCTCGGTCACATTGACCATCTCCACGCACTCAAATCTAGTGGGCTTCTTCCCTGTTCCAGGGCCTTTGCATGTGCTGTTCCACTGACTGGAATACCCTGGCTGCCCTGGTGAAATTGCAGAACTTCAGGTAGCAGTTCAATCAGCACTCCTTCCCTGATGGCCAAACGGGATTCCCTATTAGAGACCCTCCCAGCACCAAGCATGATCTTTGGTGGCATCTGTCAAAGTTACCACTGCAAACATGTGGGACCCAATAATTTCCCTCATCATGCCCACTTTTTTTCACCCCATCCCTAGCCCTAAGCATGGTGCCTGACATACAATAGACACTCAAATATCTGAATGAATGCTGGAGTTAAGAGATGTGCAATTGAGAAAACTCAAATATGGGGTCTCTAACCAGCTATGGAATAGACCCATCAAACAAAAAAGGGAAAGAAAAAAAATGAAGGTCCCAGGGATGAAAAGACAATTTAATCAGACTCATGTTCCTATAAACCACATCAAAGTTTTCAGAAACAACTTTCAGAGTCTGTAGAGTCAAACCAGGACTTCTTGTCTTCTAGACTCCCCAGAGTGAGCAGAACTGCTTTCCCCACTAAAGATCTTTTTTTTAATCTGTGCCCTGCCCCCCACCACCACCCAACTGGAAAATTCCCGGAGACCAAGCCAAAGGCAAGTCTTTGCAAGTGATTACTTGCAAAAAGGCAGCAATTCTGTGAAACGGCTGGTGTGACGGCCAGCACACCATGGCCCTTTTAAAAGCTCCTCTCTGGCTAATGGGATACTTAGCTGGGAATGAGGTCCTCCAGAGCTGCATTATTACACTTTCAGGGCCATTTTCCCTCTATTCACAGCTGGACAATTGGCTGAAGGGAAAGCCAGCCAGATCCCCAGGGAGTCACAGGGGGAAATAGTGAAGAAGGGCAGTTTTCCAGCAATGGACTTGTTTTCTTCTCATTTTCTCAGAACCCAAACTCATCAACCCCTTAGGAGAGGCCCATCCAGAAATGAAAGGGGACAGGAGAAAGCCATAGGCAAACAGGAGACAGGGAGGGAGAGGAGATGGGCCTGGAGGAGGCAGGGACAAATAGGAGATGGCTCTGGAGGGACAGGAAGTCTGCAAGCAGGCCCTTCCTTCCACACCCTTTGCTATGAAAATGGCAATAAAGATAGTGGCTTGTTGAGGTTTACTATGTGCCAGGTATTGTCATGAGTCTTTGCATCCATAAATGTGCTCATCTTAGCAACCTTTTGCTGGGAGTCCTGTTGTATCCTCACATCACTGATGAAGGAACTGAGGCTAAACAGGTCAAACAAACCAGGAGGTGGAGAAGTTGGGGGGTGAACATGGGCTGAGTCTAAAGACGATGATCTTGCTTATGAGACTACACTGTCTCCTAGTGCCTTGCATTCATTTAGCCACTTGCTCCTTCATCAACTAGCAACTAAGGGGCTGCTCTGTGCAAGGAACCAGGGAAAAGGCAGACATGGGTCTTGGCTTTGATAAATCCAGCAGAGGAGATGGACCACCCCACAAGGACACACAAAAGGAAACAGACAAATAAAAGCAAATCATGCCAAGTTGAATGTGGTGCTCGAAAGGACACAAACAAGGCCTAGGAATGAGTGAGGATGACAGGGGATCTAATTAAGGCAGGTGAGTCCCAGGAGATTGGAGGGCTAAAGATGGGACCTGAAGGGGAACAGGTGATGGGAGCCAGACCTGCAGAGACAAAGCTAACCATGCTCCAGGATGTGGCAGGAATGCACCCAAACCTCTGGCTGCACCCGGTTGGTGGGACACAGGGTTGACATTCAGGAACAGCCAGGGCTGGGGCTGCGGTACAGTCACATCTCTGTCTGGCAGGTAGAAAAGAGTCTGGTCTGACTAATGTTGCAGCCCACATTTCGTGGGCTTGGGTCCCCCAACTGCAAGATCAAAATACTCAATGGTTCTGTTACCCAGAAAACAACCAAGAAATAAAGTGAGAGTAGTTATCAACTGGGACAGCTTAAAGGCCACGTTTTGATTCGATCTGCCTAAATTTCATGACACCGATCATGCAGCCCCCATGAAAACAGCAAAGAAATTGTGCCTTGAAGTTCTTGAAAGGCTAGTTCTACCTCCCCGTGAAAGAAAAGCCACTGGATAAATAAGCTAGGCTGGTTTTATCAAACTCACAGCTACCCAGCAATTTTCCCAGACAGCAGGATGAGAGGCCAAAGCAAATGAACGCAAACAGACCCCATAAGTATCGCTCTCTTTCAGACTTGTGCGGTGTACGACCTCCCTACTGGGATGCCGTGACCTCCAGCTGCATGGACCATAGGCTCTGACCGTCAAAATTACCCCCACTCCACATGAGGCCCATAAAACAGGGGGACATCAGCTAGTCTCCTTTACTTTGCAAAGAAACTGGGGAAACACGGCAAAATAGCACATCCCTGCAACTGGGCTGCATTAAACATAAATCAGGAGGTGTTCTGGCAATTTCTGGGCAGGAGCTGAGCCTCATTTGGGGGGCATTATTTCATTTCTACACTGCTTCCCATGGGGTTCAAATAGAAGGCCTATAATCTTCAGGATTATCTGAATTCGAGAAGGACGTTTCAAATTCACGGATGGAGGAAATTCATATTCACGCTTTGCAGTGAATGCTGCTGGGCGGCAGGTGCCCCTGAATGATCTTTCTCATCAAGCATTTCAGTTACCAAAGCTTAGCTTTCCAAATAGCTGCAGCCACCAGGATCGCATCACAGCCAAGAGGGCAGGTGGAAGACCATGTTTCCACCATGCAAAGGGAAAGCTGGCAATAGGTGAAGCTGAAAGAATCCAACCTGGGAGCTTACTTCTGCAGTCTCTTCAACAATGCAGCAAAGCAGCCAGCACCTGGAACCCAGGACACTGGAGGAAAGAAGGAATCCCTGACGACCAGCGAATCGTGCCCCTTCCTGGAAGGCCAAGGGCAGGGGTTCTGGAATCAGACTGCCTGGGGTCTAATCCCAGCTCCACCCTTGACTAATTTACACACGATAACTGTCTAGACTCTGACTTTGCCATCTGTAGAATGGGAACAATGATGGCCTCTACCTCATGGAGCCATCATAAAAATCCCATGAGCTAATTCACATATAATCCTACAAGGGCTTACCAATGTCAGCTAATGTGCATTTCTGAGCAAGGCAGACAGTCTGACCACCCATGCTATTTGTATTCCTGATAATCACCAAGAAGACCATGTTAGCACCTCCCCTGAGTTGACACCTCTTGCAATACCTGCACAGCCCATGTTGGCCCAATCTGAAGACTCCCATCTCTCTTTGTATCGGGTTTGCACTGGGTGGCCCTGCCCCATGGGCAACAGGTGCCCCAAAGGGGCTGGGCAAAGACCTATGTTTTGCCAACCGGTTCCCTCTCCTGGGATTGTGGAATCAGGACCCCGTGTTTCTGGTGGGAAAGCTGCACACATGGCACTGATGAGGACGTGCGAACTTGGGGTGCCCATCTTCTGTGTGTGCACAGAAAAGTGGAGGCCTCCCTGCAATGGAGTAGGGGTAACGTACAGGGGCAGAGAAGGACAAGGGCTGCCTGGGTTCCCAACTGTTTCCATCTGGATTCCAGGACCTGCTGCGACCCGGCTGCAGCTCCAGCCCTCAGTTTCTCTAAGACTTCCATAGAATTCTGAAAATTTTCATTTTTGTGTGTGTAACTGTGAATGTTCTTGAGCCGTAGGGATTTCTGTTCCTTGCATCCATATGAGCCTTGATGAGACACCATCACTCTCTAAGCCATTACTCCGTTAGAGCCAAGAAATGCTTTTTCTCCATTCAGAGCCCATCTAGCTTAGGTCCACTGCATTTGTTCTGGCCTCTATCACAGAAGCCATTGGATAGAACTTGCTGCACTGAGGACATATGTACACACACACACACACACACACACACACACACACCAAAACCTTTCCAAACCCATGGGCTAGATCTAGATCACTTTTGTCCTTTGGACTCAGCTTTGCACTGCCAGGCATTCCAATTTTTGTCTACAGTCCTCTTTACACCAGAGGTCTGCAAACTATGGCCCTCAGGGCCAAATTTGGCCCACCACCTGTTTATGTAAATAAAGTTTTATTGACACATAGCCATGTCCAATCATTTACATATTACCTATGGATGTCTTTGTGCAACAACTGCAGAGCTAGTTGCAACAGAGACTGTATGCCCTGCAAAGCCTAAAATATTTATCACTGTGCCCTATACAGAAAACGTTTGCTGATACCTGAGCCATACTAAGCTCAAGACAGAACGAAGACTGGTCTTTAGCTGGGATGATTTTAATTATAAGATACTAATGTCAAGTTTAAGGAGCAGGGCAAAGTCAGAAGGGCTCATATGCCTAGCTTTTATTCAGTTCCTTGTTCTATAAATATTCACAAAGGGCCTACTCTGTGCCAAGCACAGAGCTAGAAGTCTATGAACAAGCCACGCAAGGCACTGCGTCCAGGGACTTAGAGCCCATCCCATAAACGATGATGTAATTACAACTACAAAAAGGGCTACCTAAGGGCAATCCCAGGTGCGCTGGAGCTGATGACAGAGGCATGTGGGCCCAGGAAGAAGGGAGCCCAGGAAGGTTCTCCAAGAAGGCTAAGACTACAGAGGAGAGCCAAAGCCTGCCAGGCAAAAGATATTCTCAGAGGGAGCAACACATGTAACATTCCTCGATCTGCACCGAAAAAAGTCAGTTCAATCCATATGCTCTAATACGCTTCCAGTTATGCAACAGGCCTGCTTATTATCAAAGCCCTATTATGTGTCCAGAATCAACCCAGGACCCAGGACAATACACAAGTCCAGAGACGCCCATGACTAACTCCTGTTTTCGCAGTGGCAGATGCTCTGTTGGCCCCAGGGAATGCCTGGTCCTTACGCTGGTCTCTCCAGGTCCTGCAGCTGGAGCCGCAGTCCAAGCATGGCCTTTGCTTGATGGCAAATAGCTGACTCTGACTTTTGGAGCTGGGAGACGGCTTCCATCTCCTTCACTACCACCACCACCCAGAAACCACACTTGCAGCTAAGTGCTCTCGGCCCTAATTGGTTCCTGACAGACTAGGTCATGAGGAGGCACTTAGAACCCACCAGGCAGGACTGAGGGTCGGGTGGGTAGGAAGCACTCCAGCATGGAATGGCAATGCCTCCCTCTTTGGGAATGCCTGCCGGGAAACCTGGGCAGCTCACGAGGTGGGGAGGGCCCAGACTTCTGAATCTACCCCTCTGGGGGTGCACTCCCAGCATCTCCACACACTGCCCTGAACTTCAGGGTGCCCAACTGTAAAATGGGGCTGACGATACTACCTCACAGAGCTTTCAGGAGGAAGATGTAAGAGGTTGGTATGCTGGTTTGAAAGGATTACGTACCCTAGAAACACCATGTTTTAATCCTAATTCATCTTGTGGATCATTATCTATTCAGTACGATAGGGTGGAAAGGTGATTAGGTTATCTCCATGGAGATATGACTCAGCCAATCTTGGGTATTAACCTTGGATTAGAGGGCGATGTGACTCCATCCATTCCAGGTGGGTCTGGACTAGTTTACTAGACTCCTTTAAAAGAAGAAGGATTGTGGAGAGGCAGACAGAGCTGCAGGGCCGTGAGAATGATGAGAGCCACAAAGAATGTCCACCAACCAGTGATTTTCGTAGATGAAAAAGGAAAACACTCCCAGGGGAATATCATGATACAAGAAGCCTGGAGAGAAAGCTAGCAGATGTTGCCACGTTAGCCATGTGCCTTTCCAGTTGAGAGAGAACCCCATAACTTCATGGGCCTTTCCTGAGCCCTCATGAACCTCTTGTTGGTGCCTTAATGTGGACATTTTTATAGACTTGCTTTAACTGGGACATTTTCATGGCCTTAGAACTAACTGTAAACTTGCAACTTACTAAAATTCCCCTTATAAAAAGCCATTCCATTTCTGGTGCATCACATTCCAGCAGCTAGCTAGGACAGGTGGTTATGCCACATGGAACAACATCCACCCAGAATCCCTATCTACCTGGAATCTCAGAACGTGACCTTATCTGGAAACTGGGTCCTGTAGAGGTAATCAGTTTACTGGTCTTGGGTGGGTCTTAAGCCAATGAAGAGATAGAACAGCGATGCAGAGACATAAGGAGACGGCCACATGAAGATGCAGGCGGGGTTGGAGCCATGGTCCACAAACCGAGGAATGCCCAGGTTGGCCAGGATACAGGCAGGGCATGGACTGTCCCTCCCAGCCTCGGGAGGAAAAGCCGCAGCCGACACCTTGATATTGGCCATCTGGCCCCCAGAACTGTGAGAAAATACATTTCTGTTGTTTCAAGCTCCCCCCAGTCTATGGTATCCTGTCATAGCAGGCCCAGGAACTTCCACCGTGGCTGCGGCATTTAAAGTGCACTGACCATGCATATCAGATGCAGAGTTAAGCTGTTTTGAATGCATTAACAAATTACAGCTTCCAATACTATAAACTGTCTCCAAGTATCAGCCCCATTTCACAGATGGGAAAAGTGAGGCTCAAGGTGAAAGTTGCTTGCTCAAGCCACCTGTCCCCAGTCTTTCCCAGCATTTGCCATTTTGCTAGGAAAACATATTTTAAAGGGGCCCAATCACAAAAGTAGAGAGACAAAAAAGCAGGTGCGCGCTGCCTGGAGCTGAAGGGAGGAGCAGGGTCTAAATGCAAATGGGCCTGAGGGATCATTTCTGGAGGGAAAGAAATGTTCTAAGACTGGAATATGGTGAAAGTTGTACAGCTCTGTAAATTTACTAAAGAACACCTTATTGTACACTTAAAATGGGTAAATTTAATGCCTTATTAAAATGGTTAAACAAATATGATTACACTTCAAGGAAAAAAAAATAGCAGCCCAGTCAATGGAATTTCTAAAACTGTGAAATATGCATTGTAATAAATAGGAGGGTTACAAGAAAAATTAAAATAATGCCCAGATAAATGCCTGAACACAAATGTTCATGGCAGCATTATTTATAATTGCATAAAAGTGAAACAACCAAATGTTCATCAGCTGACGAGTACATAAATAAAAAGTGATCCCTCCCTACAACGGACTGTTATTCAGCCACAAAAAGAATGAAGTTCTGATCATGCTACAACATGGATGACGCGTGAAGCTGTGCTCAGTGAAATAAGTCAGGCACAAAGGAAATGTATTCTGATTCCATTTATATGAAATTTCCAGAATAGGCAAGTCCACAGACATAGAAATGAGACTATTGGTCGCCTCAGCCTGGGGCGGGGAGGGGGGGGGGATTAGAGGAGGATAAGGACTGACTCCTAAGGAGTGCAAGGTTTCTTTTGGGAGTGATGAAAATCTTCTAAAATTGATTGTGATAATGATTACACAACTCTGAGTATACTAATGCCATTGAATTATACACTTTAAATGGTCAAATTGCATAGGATGTGAATCACATCTCAATAAAGTTGTTAAAAAATAAAAAATGAATGAATAGGAGGGTTAATTTTAATCTTGGATGATCAGGGTTCAAATCCCAACTGCACCACCTTCTGGCTGTGTGACCTTGGGATAGTGCTGTAACCTTACTAAGCTTTGGGTTCTTCATATGTAAAGAGTAGACGTGAATAATAAGAGAATGACTGAATATGGGCTGCACAGGAAATAAGTGAGGTTAATGAACTATCATTGTGGGCTAGGCATATGCTACAGCCCTCAGAAACACAGGGACTCTTGAAGACAGACACATAGAAGGGTGAGGACAGCAGAGTTACCTGGACTAGTCCCACAGTTTCCAAAGTAACTGCCTGAGAGGGGTGATCTCAGGCTACAAATATTCCTAAACCCACTCACTAACTCTATCTGGTCAAAGATCTCTGGCAGTATTTCCCCCAGAGTGTTTCTCAGAACACCAGTTCCAAGGGACTTTGATAGGCATTATGCAAAAAAAAGGGTCCCAAAAGCAAATTAGTTAGGGAACTTCAAATTTAAATAAAACAAAATAGGCATCTTTACTGCAGGCCTTGTCAGAGCCTTGCAAATCCATATTTGTGTGCTGGATCTTTATATGAGATATGGCACCAAGAATTTTCGACACTCCCATGTCCACAAACCATTTCTGAGAGCATCCTGTGCCACTACAGTTTGGCAAGATAAACTTGAGGAAACAGTGATCTATGGCTTCAGTTAAAATAAGGGTGAGAAATGGGTGTTCAATCAGAGTGAGAAATGAAAATGCAACTCAGGATTCCCCAGTTCTAATCTTCCACTGACCCCCAAGCCAGGCTCTCTTAGTCTTATCACATGGAGTTGTTTCAAGAGCCTAGGAGGCAGGGACTGAGATTGCTCTACTTTATAGATGGGAAGGGACATGTGTCAACGAGTTAATAGAGGCAGGACTTGGCCCAGGATGGACTGATTGAGAAGTCAGTGATTTTAACCATGACCATGCCTCATCACTTAATAAAACCACAGCGGGTCATACCTAGCGTGGCGGATGGACTGGTGTGTCACCCAGTTCCCTCTTCATGACTGAAGGACTTTCAGCCCCCAGCTGCTGGGACGGCTCTCCACTGTCCTTCTCAGAAGTGACTGAGGCCAAAGAAAACTGCCTTCCCACAGGTCAAGTTCCCTTTTGTAGGAGCCCACATCTCAGAACTGATTGCCCCAATGGGGAACAACTCTAATGGATCACGCCAGCATTGGGTTCTTAGTAGGGTGGCTGAGGCCCCTGTGGAGACTGCATCTCAGCTCAACTCCTCTGCTTCTCAACTGTGTTCATTTCCTAGCATGCTGGAACAAACTACCACAAGTCTAGTGGCTTGAAACAATGCAAATACGTTCTCCTATATTTCTTGAGTCAGAAGTCTGAAATGGGTCTATGGGATTAAAGCCAAGGTATCAGCAGAGCAGTGATTATTCCAGAGGCTCTGAGAAGAAGGTGTTTCTTTGCCTTTCACAGCTTCGCAGCCACCCCATCCTTCGGCTCACAGCCCCTTCCTCCATCCTCAAAGCACATCACTCCAACCTTGATTCCATCGTCACATCTTTTTGCTGACTCTGATCCTCCTGGCTCCCTCTTACAAGGACCCTTCTTCTTATCTCCCCATCTCAAGATCCTTAACTCAATCTCATCGGCCAAGTCCCTTTCAGCATGGAAAGTTACCTATTCCAGGGACTCGGAGATGGACAACTTTGGGGGCCAGTTTTCAGCCCCTGCCCTACCAGTTTGCTTCCGTCTTCTCTTCCACAGGTGTTCACCTCAAGAGCACCCCCTAATAAACCCCTGCATCCTAATTGTCATTTCAGAGACTGCTTCCAAGGGGCTCTTTCCTGTACCCCTAGCAATCACCGGACTACATTGCTAGTTATGTTTTATCTACTTCAGTGACCTGGGGATCAATAATCTTACCTAAGGTTACCAGGACCCCAAGCACCCAATTCCAGAGCTACTGGCTCTTAAACCTGATGTAATTTTTACCATTGAGAGAGAACTTGCAGAGAATGTCAGGGGGTGGCAGTTGGCAGGAAAGGGAAGCAAGGAAAGCGGTGGGAGTTTGCAACAGAAATGGGAGGAAAGAGGCCGTGCCTACCCAAGACTTCACAATTTTCATATGGGATGTGGTCAGCTGAACAAAGAGTCTTATGGGAGCTAAGAGAAGAGGCAGCAGCCCAGCCTGGGAGAGTCAGGTAAGGCTTCCTGGAGGAGCCGACACCTGAGCTGAGTTTTTAAGAGTAAACAGGAATTACCTCTAGGAAGGTGGGAAGGAGGGGCCTAGAGAAGGATTAGCACAGCACACAAGCGAAAGAACTGCACACTGTTGAGGCTTACTGGCATGTAATATGAGAGGATGGGAGGTGCGGATGGAGAAGCAGACCAGAGTGGCAGAGGAGGTTGTTCATTCAACCGTCATGTGCAGAGTTCCTACCGAGTCATCAGGGACCCAGCATTGAACAAGACAAGTTCCCAAAGGAATCACAGTCGAACTCTGGGTTTCTCAGCCTTGGCACTGTTGACATTTGGGCCTGGAAGATTCTTTGTTGCAGGGCATTGTAGGACGTTTAACAGCATCCCTGCCCTCTTCCCAATAGATGCTCCTAGCACACACGACCAGTTGGGACAACCAAAAATGCTTCCAGACTTTGCCCAATGTTTCCTAGAGGGCAAAATCACGTCCGGTTGAGAACTACTGGTCTACTGAGAAAGACAGGTACTAAATGCACTTGGTTGTAAAGACACAGTTTAAATGGGCAACAGTGTGATCCATCCCCAGTTCTTATCCTAAGAAAGAAGAAAGGTCACAGAGTGAGTTTGCTTCCAGTTCTCGAGGGGATCTAAATGGGATCTTTGGCCATCTGAGAGGTATTTGAAAAATCTTTTGCAAGGAAGTTGGAATACTGACTCTGAGTGCTGAATCCAAGAAGAGAAATAAGTGAATAAAACATAGCGAGACCCGACAGGTAATGATGTCATTTGAATATGGCCTCTTGCTCCAAACCATCAAACCATCGCTTCTGTTTTGCTTAAAGAAAAAAAAATGACCAAGAAAAAAAAAATTGGCAGGTGGCATCGAAGGCTTGAGGGCATCTGGATTTCATTATCTGCCTCTCATCTTTTATTGAACAAGGAAATGGGAAAGTTTGCGAGCATCGTGGGAATGGAAATAATGGAACGTTCAAGTGCATTATGAAGAAATGCATTAGGGCTGGGCAGAAAGTTCAGTCCTGCATGGATTATGGGTTACCATAGGGGGCACCCGCTTCCCTATATTTCAGGTGGTCGTGGAAGCTGAGGCAGAGAATCCTGATGCAAGTGTATTATGGTGGTTAAAAACTTTGGGATCATGGCTCCAAACCTGAGCTCCATGTCTACAGCCTGTAATAGAGTGCTGGGCATTTACTTAACCTTTGAGGGCCTTAAGTTTCTCCATCTAAACCCTGGGAATAATCATATCCACCTTTATAAGGATTAAAGGAGGTATTTAAAGTTTTTAGTCCAAGGTCTAACACATGGTAGGGCAGAACAAATGGTAAGTATTATTTTGCTGGTTATTTTTCGCAAAGGCAAGCTGCATCCCATGCCTACCTCTCTTGCACCATTTCACATCCTCTCCTTGTTTACCAGGTTTCGTCCATGCCAACCCTGTGTGTGTGAACACACTGAAATTGTTCCTGCCTCACACATGCTGTTCCCTCTGTCTGGAACAGTCTTTCAGTACATTCTCTACTTGGCTACTGTCTATATAGCCTTAGATCTTTACTTAAAAGTCACTTAATTTAAGACACTTCTTTCAATGTCCAGGCTATATCAGATTCTCCCATCATTATTTCTCATTGTGCTCCTTATTTTTCTTCCTATCCCTTATCACGATTTTACAGTTAGTGTATTTATTTGTGCAATTATCTGTTTAAAGACTATTGCTATCTCCAGAATCTAAGTTCCAAGAGGGTGGGGGTATTGGTGGGCTTACAATCGAATAAATGAAATAATTTCAAAGTGTTCCAAATGCTATGAAGGAAACACACAAGGTGCTGAGTTGGGGAAGGGTAGGGTGGTCAGGAAGGTTTCTCAGAGCAGCTAAGGCTGAGATCAGAAGGATGAGAGGAACTGGTCATGCAAAGAGTATGGGTGGAGAGGAGAGAGTGTTCCCAGGGAGAGGGAAGACGTGTGCAAAGGCCCCGAGGCAGTAAGAGTTTCCTAGTTCTGGAAAGTTACTGAAGATCAGTGAGGCTGGAGCCGTCTGGAGAATGGCTTGGAGGAGGACAAAAAACAGCTGGAAGACCACAGTCAGCCAACGGAGGTGCCCATGGCTTAGATGGTGCCATGAGAGTGGACACACCAAGGGGTAGATAGAGTTAGATAGATTTGTGATGGAATTGACAGGTGTTGCTGATTATATTATTCATGCTGTAACCTTCCTATAAAGAGAGAAGTCCTGGGTATGGAGAGACCTATGGATCATGTAGTTAACAAATTCCAGGGACTTATGTCCTTGAATTTTCCTGGCAGGATCTTCTGATATTCTCCATGGTTCTCTGCATTGTTATCATCATAACATAAACTCCAAGAACGATACCTTTTACTACCTCCCATAGTACATGGTTAGGAGGGAGGTCTGGGGACCCCTCATGATGCGGTACTTGCCAGGAATTTACAGTGGCATGGTATCAGGTGGCACAGCGGTTCCATGACTGTGTATTTGGAGCCAACGCCCTCACCCTGGCCTAGGGTCAGAGAAGGAGCCGCTCCCCCTGCCCAGGTGCCCTGTCTACTCCTGACTGATACTTGCACCTGGTCGCTCGATGACCACATGGCCTTCACCCATTGGGCACCAAATCATGTCCCCCACAAAAAGCACGTTCAAGTACCAAGCCCCAGTCCTGTGGGTGTGAGCCCACTTGTAAACAGGACCTTTGGAGATATTACTGGTTAAGGTGGGCCCAAACTGGACTGGGTGGGGGGGTGGATCTCAGGCTAAGGTGGCTGGAGTCCTAAAGCTAAGGAAATTGGACACACAAAGAGAAGCCACAGGAGCAGCCAGAAGCCAGAAGTCAACTGAACCTGGAAGAGAAAGGAGAAGACGCCGCCATGTGCACTGTCATGGGACGGAAAAGCCAGGGACCACAGGCCAGGAGAAGGCACCACCTGGGAGGAAACACGCCTTCTAGCCTCTGAAAACTGTGAGCCAATAAATTCCTCCTAATAAGCCAACTCATTGTATGGTATTTGCTTTAGCAACAGGGGAACTGAAACAATCTGTAAAATGAGGAAATGAGGTTGGGCTCCACCTCATAGGGTACTTATGAGGACTCAATGAAAACCTGCATTTAAAGGGTTAAACAGAGGGTCTTAAGACAAGTAAGCACAAATGTCAGCTAGCGTTCCCCAAAAAGATGCATGCCAAAGGGTTAAGAATCATCATTTCTAAACATGGGGCAGGAAGGGATGGGGGGTTTTCATTGTTTCATTCTATGCTTTCGTGTGATCTGAATGTGTGAAAACCAGCACACATTAATTTTATACTTTAAAATAGGGAAAGGGAACAGGAGAAGAGGAGAGGGGTAGGAAGGAGTTGGGAAAAGAGAGTGATGGGAAGGAAAGCCCGTCCAGCCTCCAAAATGATCTGCTCTCGCCTCTCTCCTGTGTTCTCTGAGCTCCGAGCAGTGGGTGCCAGCGAAAGGGACGTCTACAGGGAGAAGTGAGCTGGGGCTGCTCTGGTGGGGGGGGGGGGGGATGCGGCAAAAACACAAATTACTCCCCGAGGCCGACTCAATTTCAGTGATTTCAACGTGTGAGCTCCCTGGATGTCAGGACCCCGCTGCTTTTAAGTCAAAGTTAAGTGAGTTTGGCACAGCATTACTTGTGATGTTTGGGGGCTGGGAAGGGCAACTCATTCTCCAATATTTCATTTTATCTTTTTCTCATTAATCTAAGAGGTCAGAGTGGGGAAAAGGAATTTTCTTTTTGGATAGGGGAGCGGGGTGGGGGCAGGGGGGAGCAGATCTTCATTATCAAAGCCCGGCTAGTTAAATATTCATGCAAATGCCTGTCACAGTTCCAGGAGGATGTGCAGATTTAAGGTTCGAATCTTACTGATCTATTATTCTTTTTGGAGCCGCAGGTGGAACTCTTTCATGCAGCTGCAAATTACAAAGCCATGCCATTCCTTGAAGGGAACGTTAAGTAATCAAATACAACTTTTTCACCCCAATATGTGCACCATCTATGCTGACACTCCTGAAGAAGGGCAAGAGACGTAGCTGAAATAAAAACCGGGAGGCAGTCTGTGACCATTTGCCACTAGAGATCAGCAAAGAGGGAGAAAGATTCTCAGAGTCTGGGAGGAGAAGGGGCAGCAGGAACAGAAAGAAATCAACACTTGCAGAGTCTCTGTGACTGACACTTAATTTACATTATTTTATTTCATCCTTACAACAATCTCTGAAGCAGGAATTGTCCTCCAAGAGGTTAAGCGACTTGCCCAAGGTCACACAGCCAGCAGAGTGCACAGTGGGGGGTTGAAGCCAGTATGTCTGCCCTCCCAGCCCCTTCCCTCTAGCAGCTGCCTCTCAACTCACCTGGGCGTCCCCATCCTAAGGGCTCCTCACAGCAGCAGTTCTCTACCAGCACTGATTTTGTAATGGCTGGTGCCAACTGGGGGGCTAAAACCTAGGAGGGGTGCTACTGACACTGCTGGAGACCCAGGGATGCTGCTTCTCATCCTCAATGCCCAGGACAGCCCTTCCCCAACAAAGAAATATCCAAACCAAAATGTCAATTGTGCTGAGTTCAAAAACCTCTACACCATATGGAAGGCATGTACAGTCACCCTCAGATATCCCTGTTTCACAATTTCTGAGCCTCTAGAAACTCCATCCAGGGATCTGACATTTTGTCCAAAATCCGGGATGAACGCACCTGGTCGTCAGCAGGTCTTTGGGGGAATTCCTGCCTGTGTTGCCCCGGATACATAAATTCTCATTTAAATTCATGCTCATGCTCATGATTTCCCAGTGGTAAGAGAGGCACAACTTTCTCATTAAGGGGCTCTTCCCAAGTTTCCTTCTCCTGAGAATCGGTGCTCCCTTGGAAGGAAGCACAAGCCATAATTAACATAAAACCCTAAAATCGGCCCACAAGCCAGACCTCGGGGATCAAGGCAGCAGGGTCCACAGGCTACGGACGACCCCACCACTCCCTGCCCACCTGCAAATAAAACACAGCATCTACGCGGCAATGAGGGCTTCCAAGAGGAAACCTGACCTCCCCTTTGAGCTAATGGGAAACCTAGAAGATCCAAGAGAGTACTGGACACAGAGTCCAAAGAAAGATCTGGGGGAGAGTAGAGGGGAGAAAATTCATCTTTATTGAGTGTACACTAAGGATCAGCCACTGGACCAGACAGGGGATAGCTCTCATTTAATCATACCATCTGAGCACTCATAGACAATACATGACAAATACACCCACTTATCCATCCACCCACCCACCCATCCACCCACCCATCCATCCATCCATCCACCCATCCATTCCCCCACCCATCCATTCATCCATCCATGCAAAAAATATTCACAGACAACTTATCATATAACATGTACACTGGATATCAAGGCAAATGAAACACAAGTCTCTCTTCTTTAGACAACATACAATATTGTTGACCATTTCTTACTCTGGACACATTCTCTTGGCTTCTGAGACACCACACTGTCCTGGTTTTTCTCCAAGTTCTCTGGCTCCTCTTTGGCTGTATTAACTGTGTATTAAACTTAACACACCTAAAACTGAAGTAGTTTTACCCAAACTACCTTGCTCTGCTGTCATAGCACAGCAGCAACCATAAATGATGCATAACAAATAGGCATAGCTTTGTTTCAATAATTTATTTACAAAAACAGGCAGCAGGTTGGATCTGACCCATGAGTGTAGTTTTCCAACGCTTGTAACAGATGACAAAACCAAGGCTCCAAATGGTAAAACACTCGTTCACATTTCAACTAACAGAGCTGGGATTCAACTTAGCTGACCATTCTTTCCTTCTTGAAAAGTCCTCTCCACACTTGGCATCCTGAAGGCCATGTTCCCACGGCGTTTTCTATTCTTCATAGACCACGTCCTTTAAGCTCCTGTCCTAGCTGGCCATCCTCCACCTGACTCTAAATGTTGGCACTCCTCAGAGTCTTCCCAGGTTCTTTTCTCTCTACACACTTCCATGCTGATCTCTATGCTGAAACCTCAAATGGGCTCAAGCTGTTCTAAATTCCAAAATCGAACCTCTAAGACCTTCACATATATCCAAAAGGAACTTTAACTCCTCTCTTTGAAAAAAAACAAACCTGATCTTTCCTCCACAACCCAAATCTATCCCACCCCCACAACGCAGCCATCCCGCCTCAACTAAGCAACACCACCTATTTACTTAAGAAAGAAGCTGGGAGCTCTGTCTCCACCATCACCCCCCACATTCGATCCATCAGCAAGGCCTGTCAATTCCACCTCCAGAATCTATTTTATTCCATCTATCCCTTGGTGTAACCTTCCTATGGCTCTATCCAAGCCACTGGTACCTCCATTGGCTGACTGTGGTTGCCTTCCAGACATTATCGTCCTCCTGCAAGCCATTCTCCAGACAGCTGCAGCCACACTGATCACCAGTAAGTTCCTGGAACTGGCAAGCTCAGGACCTTTGCACATGTCATCTGTCTCCTGGGAACATTCTCTCCCACTCCGCCCATACTCTATGCACGGCCAACTCCTCTCATCCTCAGCTGCTATGAGAGGCCTTCCTGACCACCAGGCCACTCCCCATCTCAGCACCCCTGTGTGTCTCTTTCATAGCACTTGGAATATTGTGCAATCATCTTATTTCTTTGATTGTAATCTTGTTCTATATCAGCCTGCCCCACTAGCAGACGAATTCCATGAAGAGACCAGAGACCTCTTGTTCACCATTATATCCTTAGCATCTGACACAGAACAAGTAAATACTGAACTGAATGAATGAAATTCAATCCAGAGAAGTTGGCTCCAGAGCATGAACTCCATCCATTCCACCAAGCACCATCCAACATGGTGGTGACTTGGCTGGTAATAACCTTAGAAAAGACCAGAGGAAGCAGAGGCTGGGCTCAAATGTTCTGTAGGTGGATCTGATTTTGAGTACCTCATAGAGAAAAAAATAATGTAAAATAGCTCTATGAATTTATATGTTGATTATATGCCAACATAAATACCATAAATAATATTTTGGATCTACTGGGTGAAATAAAATATATTAAAATCAATATCACCAATTATTCCCTTTTACTTTTTTAATGTGGCCACTGGAAATTTTTTAATTACATTTGTGCTTTGTATTACATGTCTATTAGGTAGTGCTGCTCTAGAACCTCCCCAATTCTATTCCTGGACCTATTACGAATTCTCTCTCTGACCTTGGTCCCATCAATTAACCTCAGTGGACTCAGCTTCTTTATGCAACAAATGAATATAAGAATTCCTGACCTGCCAGCCACATGGAGTTGTGATGCAGCTCAAATGAGATAATGGATATGAAAGTGCCTGGGGAAAAAAATCTACAAAAATGCAACCTCTTCTTAATGAGATTTTCTGACTCCACTTCTAAACTCCCAAGGGTTTTTTTCTCTCTCTCACTGGCTCCTGGATATGACTTGACTTCCTCCATCTTTCCCAACTTCTGATCCTAATGGTCTGACTCTGAAGTCAGTATCAGTGCTTCCTCCCAAGTGGCGTAACCCCTTCCTGTCCACTGCCAGGGACAGAATTTCAGAAGCTGACGAGTCTGGCAAGACAAGCCCATCATCAGACTCCTCGAGTCCACTCTTGGTTACCGAAGTCAGTGCCACTTTCCCACCCCATTTTGGGGATAATCTTTTAAGCGATGTAGGCAAACCTTGATCATTCAGGTAATCGCCTCCTCGTATGATGACCGCATGTTGCCAATTGCATCTTTTAAAGAGTGCCCTTATATAATTTAGGCTGTCCAGGGCTTTGGGTTTTAATTATTTCAATAATGACACATAATTAAGCAATAAATAATAAATGAAGGTGACACCTGTGGCCCATTTCTCTTTTGCTCCCATAAGACGACACCAGTTCCACTGAGAATTCACTCCTTCCCTGGTCTCCATCCATGTGCTATGCGTGGGGCAGACAGGTGTGCATGTACCTGTCCCTAGGTTATTCCATCCCCCTGGAGACAGTGAGTGTTTCACAGGTGAGCATGTGACCCGAGTTGATTCAGTGGGGACCAAGAGAACAATCCCAGGACTTTCACAGGAATTTTTGAGAAAGAAGACTTTTTCTTTCCACTGGGGTTGTAAGCTTGGGGGTACTTAAGGCACGAGGTGGGGGGAAGTGGGGCACTATGAGAAAGCAAAGAAACAAGGGAACAAGATGAGCAGAGACCTCTCAACTTTGCTTATGCACCTGGACCCAGCCATACCTGAAGCCTGCAATCCTCTGAACTTCACTGCCACAAAAGCCAAAAAGATTATTTTGGGGAGAAGATGGTGTTCTAGTTGGCTAGCTGCTGGGATGCAATATACCAGAAACAGAATGGCTTTTAAAAAGGGAAATTTAATAAGTTGCTAGTTTACAGTTCTAAGGCCCAGAAAATGTCCCAATTAAAACAGGTCTATAGAAATGTCCAATCTAAGGCATCCAGGGAAAGATATCTTGTCGTTCAAGAAGGCCAATGAAGTTCAGGGTTTCTCTCTCAAGTGAGAAGACACAGTCAGAGTTTCTCTCTCATCTGGAAGGGCACATGGTGAACACAGCATCATCTGCTAGCTTTCTCTCCTGGCTTCCTGTTTCATGAAGCTCCCTGGAAGACATTTTCCTTCTTCATCTCCAAAGGTCGCTGGCTGGTGGATTCTGCTTCTCGTGGCTATGTCGTTCTGCTCTGCTCTCTCTGAAACTCCTCATTCTCCAAAATGTTTCCTCTTTTATACGATTTCAGAAACTACTCAAGACCTACCTGAATGGGTGGAGAGACATGTCGTCACCTAAATCCAGCTTAACAATCACTCATGATTACATCACATCTCCAGGGAGATGATCTAACTACAGTTTCAAACATACAGTATTGAATAGGGATTAGAAGAAAAGGCTGCCTTTACAAAATGGGATTAGGATTAAAACATGGCTTTTCTAGGGTACATACATCATTTCAGACCAATACAGATGGTTTAATTTGAGATTTAATCATGTGCAGCCAAAAGAATCCTGTCTAAAAGAGATCAAGTATAGCGTATTTTAAAAGAAATTTACTTTTATGCCTTTCAATTAATATAGTAACTTCAACTGGGTCAACAGAACATTGTCTAAAAGTTTTCATCGTTTCTTAAAGGTGCTGCTGGGGATCTTTTACAACTAGATTGTCGATTAAATGCAAACACACTCTTCTAAGGTCATCGTGATTATATGGTAATTCATGAGAAGGGCACTTTCTCTACAACCTTTCCACTGACCCCTCCTGGTTCACTCTCCATGAAGGGAAAAAGATTGCTCAGCAAACTACACTCCAGACAAATCACTCCAGCTGCAACGATCAGGGATTGGGTTAATGGGGGCTTTAAATTAGCCTGGCTTTGGGGATTTTATTCTTGTTACAGGATAACAGACTAAGGAAAAAAAAAAAACCCTGTTGGAAAGCTGTGCGGAATCCAGGAAACCTCCAACGCTAACC
Source organism: Tamandua tetradactyla (assembly GCF_023851605.1). Taxonomy (NCBI): domain Eukaryota; kingdom Metazoa; phylum Chordata; class Mammalia; order Pilosa; family Myrmecophagidae; genus Tamandua; species Tamandua tetradactyla. The sequence continues at coordinate 18,097,473 of NC_135331.1, forward strand.
CAAAATCCCGGCCTGCGGGTCACCTTCTCAGCCAGGCCATGAGGTTGGTGAAAAGGTGGCTCATGTGCAGTCAGGCCAACTGAGGGGCTGCACCCCTGAGGGTCACAGGGGTGCAGCCAGAGCAGAAGCTAAGAACTGAGAAGCCTGGCTTGACCCTCCAAGCCAAGCACCCTGCCATGAATATTAGCCAGGTAACAGTTCTCAGGGGCCTGGAGGGGGGTTACAAAATAAAAAAGCAGGCACCCACACACCTGGGACTACTTTTAGTCTTCCGCAGGGGCTTATGCCAAGACCCACCCTGGCTGCCGGTCTCCCCTACGTCCCCTCTGTGATACCTATCTTAAACATGGAGACTCAAACAAGGTCTACGGAAAGGATACAGGGTCACCATTTCCCTAGAAAGTGGACTGCTAACCTCCTGGTCAGGGACCCCCACCATGGACCCAGCGGACCTTCTATTTTGGTGGCATTCCAGGAAAACATCCATTAAATGGGTTTGTTGGGTTTTGATTATTTTTAAAGATTAGAGTATGCAAAGTGGCCACCTGTAGGGTAACATCAGTACAGCCAACACATTTTAGGGTTGGCCCATTCGAGGTTTACATTTGAACTCGTTGGCAATGGTTCTAAAAATAGGGAAATCTCACCTAAAAAATCCATACATTTTTTAGGTTGTATGCGTGTCACTAGAATAAAAATTAAAAGACTTTAAAAACTCATACTCCCAGCTTCTCTTGATAAACTGACCAATTCAGGGCCTGCATTCCAGCCAGCCAGAAACGAAGAGTAGCTGCCCCCTTTAGATGGGACTTTTCTTTGTTGTGAAAGAAGCTCCATTCCTCAATCCCTCTTTGGGATTATTGAGAATAACTTAATGCTACCAACTCTTAATAACTCAAGGTTCAGGAGTTTCAGAGAGAAACTGGGCTCATAGAGCCCCTCTTCTTCCTCATTCTTCAGATTAGGAGCACACTTTCTGCAGGAAAAACAAATTCTGATCCACCTCTCCAGGCTCTGCACTTTATAAGGAAAGGCTTCTTTCCTGCCCAGGGAGTCCTCTTGACCACACACTGCCAGCAGCTAGGAGCGCCTGATCAGCCATGGGATGAGAATGGATAAAGCACTTGCTTACAGGCAAAAGGCACATTCCCCAAAGTCTCTGAGTACTAAGTACTCTATTTTGATCCCCTGTATAGCTCATTCATCACTCTTATATCTCATCAGAACTCAGGTGGAGAAAAGAAAGGCTATTTGTTAGGTGTCCCAAAGACCCCAGCACTCATTTAGGCCAATGATTCTCATTTTGAGGGTTCATTAGTCCCTTTAAAATCGAACACAGTACGTTCATTACAAGGGGGACTGCGAAAGCAAAAGAAAGTGACATTTGGGCCTAGTCCTGAGATCTAAGGACAGAATAAAAAATAACTAAGAGAAGGACAGAATACAGAGAGATGGGAAATCAAGAGAGAGAGAGAACAGCATGACCAAGTTCCTGAGACAGGAAAGAAAGAAGAATGGCATGAGATGGAGCTGAAAAAAAGATTTGTGTGTGATACAGACAGGTTACGTATAAAGGTGACATATAGATAACCTCTTTAGGTTCCACTCAGCTAAAGGATCTGCAATTAGTGGGCAATGGTTTAAGCTTTGTCAGAGTTAGGAATAAGTTCACAGCTTTATTCCATTTCCTGCTTCTGAGAAAATTTCTCTTAAGGAAAGAAATCATCAAAAGCAAGGAATTATATGTACCAAGATGCTTCCAGCAGCAGCATTGTCTATAACACCAAAGCTCAGGAAAGAATGGAAATCTCCAACTAACAGAGGAATAGTTCAAGAATCATGGGCTTTGATTCAATGCACTTTTATGTGCCCATTTAAAATAGAAATTTTAGCTGATGTAGAAACTTGAGGAAATACTCATGATATAATGCAGCTATATATGAATGCAGACAAGTAATGGAAGGTCCTATACTTTCATACTTGCAGAAAAGCAAAGAAGCCTATATGGGTCAGAGTCATATTATTAACAGTGCAACAGGGATTCTTCTAACTGCCCCTAAATGATGCTTAAGCCCAAAAGTGAAAACAAAAGACATAAAGAAGACTACTTTCTAAAGAAAGAAGCCAATGAGTCTTAGTTGGGAACAGAATCCTCCCCTCAAGGCTAACCAAGAGGTAGCAGAGTCAGCCCCAAACCCCAACCACCAAGTCACCTTCTCCCCAATCTCAGAAGAAGAAGAGAGGGGAGGGGTCGGATCTTGGTTATTGACCTTCTGGGGCTATAATACTCACAAAGGAAATGCATTCCTACTCCCCACGGTGCCTGTAAGAAAGGGAAACTAGCATCTAAGCTCCTTGCTAGATGCCTGCTGAAATATAGATCCCAAGTGGAGAGGGATGGGACAGTTCTCAGAAGAGATGAACACAGTGCCCATAAGACAGGGGATGTATTTGTTTAGACTGCTTTCAGTGACTGTGGAAATGTTCTTTTATCTGCACAGATGTGTCTGATATGGCAGCTTCTAGCTACAAATGGCTATCGAGCACTTGAAATGTGAGTGCAACTGAGCAATTGAATGCCTAATTTTACTTCATTTTAATAAATTTAAACTGAAATAACTGCCATCTGTAGCCAGTGGCTGCCATGCTAGACAGTGCAGGTCTAGATATCCCCAGAAATGGGATGTCGCTAGATAACCCCTATTCAAACAGCATGAGGTGGCAGAGAGCCCCAGGAGGACATGGGGAGACTCCCACCCCATCTCAGGTGTCTGCCCCCTGAGAGAGTGTGGAAAAGCACCCCAGTGTCCTCCGGGCTTCAGGGGATGAGCCATGGAGATTGGGAATTGGCAGGAGCTATGTCTTGGAGGCCACTAGAGAAGAGGACAAGGGCAGTGCCACTGATGGGGCTGGGGGCAAAGTGGTCCTCGAGGAGGCCATCATGATGATGCGAAGACAGGTCAGAGGAAGCCATGCTTTGCCATCAGAGACTTCAGACCAAACCAAAGCATCACCAAAGAAGTCTTCTCTGGACCCAATTTTACCACAAAGCCAATGCATCTGCCCAAGTGGTCATGAAGGATAGAAAAGAAGACATTCAATACAGCTCAAAGGTATGACAAGAAAAATAAGCTGCTTCAAGTCTGTACATTAATGAATTTAGACTCTTCAATAAACTTATTACAAAAACTTCCAAACATTCTAGGCATAGTAAGTTATTTAGTTTAAGTCTCACAATAACCCTACAAGGTAGATTTTATCACCTTCATTTCACAGAGACTCACACAGGTTAAATGAGCCATCCATGATGCCACAGCTGGGTGGCAAAGCTGGAATTTGAATCTCTCTCTCTCTCCTCCAAATTTTCTTTAATGTTTTAGGTCATCTTTTAAACAATAAAATAATTATTTTTTAAAAGAATACATCTGAAATCCAAATATTGGGTCAACAATGTTTTGGCAATGTCAAGTTCCTGGTTTAGACAAGGTAAGACACTAATGTTGGGGGAAGCTGGCTGAAGGGCATACAGGAAATTCTGCACTATAATTTTTTGTGAGTTCCAAACCATTTAATAAAAAAAAGGTACTTTTTGAAAAAAAAGCAAGGTGGGTAATCTTTTGGTGTTGCGCAAAATGTTTACTGTGTATTTGTCACACTGACATCCTGGCATCTGCTTTAAGTAAGGAAAACATGTAAAGATACCAAGAAAATATTAAACATTTGATGATATAAGGATTTTAGACTCAAGCTGTCTTTAGAACCTGCTCTTACTTTTTTTAATCTATTCTTTAAAACATGACAAGTTTTGTCATAGGAATTTTTAATATATATCTTTTAAACTACAGCTGGAGATAAGTAACACCTCTCAGATACTGAGCAATTGGTACTGCTCTACCATTTGCAAATACAAAATCTAGACTTGTCCTTATGGTGACAGCATGAACCCTGTAACCCTTCTATTTTGTCATGAAGAATCATGGGCCTGTTAGGTGGTTTGGCTGCTGATAGCTTCACAGCAAGTATCTTCTCTCCGGATTGTCAGCAGTCACACCTCCCCTCACCCCCACACAGCGCTGGGCTGCCGGATGCTCCAGGATCCACGCCAAATAGGCAGGGGGCCTGCACTGCCAGGGCATAACTGGCGGCACCAGCCCAGATGCACAAGAACATGCCAAGAATAAATGCAAAGATGCAACAGATAGAAGGAAATTTTCCATTCCCTTATAAGGATGGCTGTGTTTGAGTGTTTGGGCCAGGCTTGATGAGTCACTCATTAGTAAAGAAGAAACATGACCTTTTTCTATTGATTCCAGGAAGACTTGGGGGTGGGGGGAAGGGTTTCAAGAAGGCAAAGAGAAAGGAAGAATAAAAACTGGCCAATCTGCTTAAATAATGTTCTTGGGGCAAGTGGGAATTAAGATGTTGAGTGAAAATCAAGAAACTGGCTAATGAGAACAGGGGTGCTGAGCGCTGTCCCCTCGTGCCTTCATCCACACCTAATCAAAAGACAGAAGACGGCAAGGGAGATGGGGTGGACCACAAAAAGGAAAGAGGAATAAAAGAAGAGCAGGCAAAGTAGCCTCGTTTGGGTTTCCCAGATGCCCACATCCCAAGCCCAGGGAAAGAGGGCGAGTTGAGAGGGAAAAAGATAGAGTAGGTGGGTGAGGAAGGAGAGGTCACAGAGACTACAATCAACGAGACAGTGCGGGACTGTCATGAGAACAGACAAATGGACCCATGGAACAGAACAGAGACTTCGGAAAGAGACCTACATTTACACGGGCAATTTATACTCAACAAAGCATGGGTGGCCCTTTCAACAAGTGGTGGTGGAGCAACAGGATGGTTATTCAATGGAAAACAATGAACCTTGACCCTTACCTTACATCATTCAAAAATTAATGCACTGATCATAATGATGAATATGCAACTATGTGATGATATTGTGAATTACTGGTGATCTATATAGGACGGAATGAGCATATGTTAAGAATGTTTGCTTCTTTCTAGTAATATTTTTTCTTAAAAATTAATGTGAGAAGGTTAATAAACCTATATCCTAAAAGCCAAAACTACAAATGCTCTAGAAAGAAACAGGAGATCTTGGTAACCTTGGAACAGGCAGAGTTCTTGGAGAGGGCACAAAAACACTAACCATAAAAAGATAAGAATTGATAAGCTAGATTCTATGAAGTTGAAAGTTTTGGCTCTTCAAAAACACTGTAAGAACATTGAGTAAGGAAGCTACAGACTGGGAGAAAGTATTCATGGCACAAATCTGACAAAGGACTTGTATTCATAATATATAGAGAAGTTCTACGACACAATAATGAAAAGATAACTCAATGAAAAATAAAAGACTGGAACAGACACTTCTTTATCAAATGGCCAGTAAGTCCAACGAAAACATGGTCAACATCTTTAGTCATCAGGGAAATACAAATTAAAACTACAATGAGATGGCAGGCCACAATGGCTCAGCAGGCAGGATTGCTTGCCTGCCATGCCAGAGGACCTGGGTTCGATTCCCGGTGCCTACCCATGTAAAAAAAAAAAAAAACTACAATGAGATGCTACTTCCTGACTATTAAAATGAGCAAAATGAAGAAGCCCGACAATACCAAGTGCTGTTAAGTATACAGAGCAAAGTTTCTCAACTTGCTACCATCGCTATTTTGGACTGGATAATTCTTTGCTGGCTGTGAAGCTGGGGCCTGTCCTGTGCATTGAGAGAGTTGAGCAGCATCCTTAGCCTCTCCCCAGTGGACACTAGCACCAACCCCATCACCAATCAGTTGTGACACCCTAAAATGTCTCCAGACATGGCCAGACGTCCTCTGGTGGACAAAATCAACCCTCATGGAGAACCACTGATGTACAGCAATGGAACTCTATTCACTGCAAATGGGATTATAAAACATACAACCATTTCAGAAAACAGTTTGACAGTTTCTTTGAAAGCTAAATATATACAAATAACATGACCTGGAGAATCCACTCCTAGGTATTTACCCAAGAGAAATGAAAAACATATGTCCAGACATACACTCAAAACTTGGGCAAGAAAAGCTTCTACCAGATCTATTCACAATAGCCCCAACTGGAAACACTCCAAGCATCCATTAATCTCAGAATGGATAAATAAATTTTGGTAGAGTCATACAATGAAATCCTACTTAGGAACACAAAAGAATGGATTACTGATAGGTATAACAACTGAATCTAAAAAGCATCATGTTGAGTGAAAGAAACTAATGCATGATTCCATTTATATGAAGTTCTAGAAGAGGCAAAAAACTAAGCTAGATAGGGAAACAAAAAACAAAACCAGGAAACTAGGTGATAAAAATGGAAACACTGATTACCCCTAGCGTAGTGGAAGAAGATTGGAAAGGAACAGAAGGGAACTTTCTGGGAAGGAGCATGGAGTGGATGAGAAACAATCTATATCTTGACTGGGGTGGTGGGTTCATGGGGTTATACGCTTTTTTTAATTAACACTCTGGTTTTTATTGTATCTAAATCATGCTTCAACCGAAAAATTGTAAAACAAAGAGGCAAAGGAGACAAGAGAGGAAAACTGGCAAGCATGTGCACCTTTCACAAAACTAAGGGGCAGATAAAGAAAGAAGAAGAAGGCAAAGATCAGATGAGACCCAAGACGAACATGCCAGCAACTTTGTCCCCACCTGCTGCCAAGTTCTGCCATTTAGCTCCACCTGTACTCGCCACAGTCAAGTAAACTCACAAATTCTTCACTGGAGACCAAGTTTCCAGAACTGCGCTCGGCCAATTGGCCCCAGCGGACATCCCAGCTGCTGTCCATAATAGCCTGGAATGGAGCATTAACTTCTGAGAGGCCCCTCCGGCTCCCAGGGAGCCCCCTGCCTCCCCACACTTCAGAAATAGTCTTGGAAACCTAAATGACAACTGAGAGAAAACTTGGAACATGGTGCCTGATGAACAGCCATTGAATTTCCTCCAGGCGGCGGGACTCACTGAACGTGGATAGCTGCGGCCAGCACTTCCCGCCAGCTGCCCCGTAGGCTCATTCCACAGGATAGTGGGGCTGCAGAGTACTGAGTCAGGGAGGGGAGGGAAGGATTAGCAGCCTTGGGCCAACTGCTTCCATGGAGGTCTCCCCATGGCCAAGCCAGACCAGGGCTCACTGCAAACGCAAGGACGAGTCAGAATTATTAACTCTGGCATCAGAGAGCCCAGGGTTCAAGTCTCAAGGCTGCCTCTTCTCTGGGCCCCCTATGCTGTCATTTCCTCATCTGAGAAATGGAGGAAATAATCACTGTAAGAGATGCATACACATCGGAAACTGGTACTCAATCAATGCTGCTTTCCTTTTATGAAATGCTGTTACAAGTACCTACCTCCAAAGGCTGCTTTGAGGCTGGACTCAATGATGAGCAGGGAAGTGTTTCCTAAAATGCCAGGGCTACAGAAAATGGAGTTGTCAGCAGGGAACTTTTTTATAAGCAAGAAATATATATAACTTCACGCCCCCTGGAGCTTATAACCACGCAGGGAGGGTGATGCTGCTTTTGCCTGTCCCAGGAATTCCTGGCGGACCTAGTGGATGCACAACCCTCTAGTGCACACTTATCTCAGCAGCTTTAGGAGAAGCGTCTCTATGAATCCACAGTCAGGACTGTGCTTGCTGCGGGGGATGATAAATGTTGGTCGCATAAAATAGCCGCATGTCGTATTGTTCAGAATCTGAATTCTAGGTAAGTACAACTGGAACAGATTTGTCAAAAAGAATTACAGAGCATCCTTCCTCTGGCCCCAGCCAGATGCTTCCATGCTGCCCTGGCCAGCAGGTTAGGGGTAGAAAAGATGAGGCAGGGGTCTTCGGCGGAAACAGCGCCGCTCACCTCCTCCAGCCCTGCCTTAAAGGAGCAGAGCTGGGCGAGGCCCCTCTTTGTCCAGCTCCTGTCACATGTCACTCTGTCATGGGGACAGCACCAGACTGAGAAGCAGAAGGGGTGGGTACCAATGTGCGAAGCAGGGGGGCCTGAGAAGATTCATCCTTCCATGCATTCACACATTCATTCAACAAACATTTACTGAACCCTGAGTTACGGACCCAGTACTGTGTTAAGCAGAGGGATGAAGAAAGAATTTACGGTCCAGGCGCCTGTCAGACAGGAGGCGCTTAGAACTTGCTGGAGAAGCAAGCGGCACGCATGGAGTAGTGACTACAAAGGCAGTGTAGAACATACACAGTCCTGGGTTCACCCCCGAATCAATGGACTATGATTTCTACCACATTTGTTGCTTATCATCTAGGACAGGGTTTGGCAAACATTTTGTGAAGGTGCAGGCCAGATTGCAAATATTTTAGGCTCTACACAGAGTACAGCCTCCGTGGCTACGATCAGCTCACCTATGCTGTTGTAGTAAGAAAGCGGTCATGAGCAGTCTTGTAAGGGAATGGGTGTGGCCGGATGCCAATAAAACTTTATTTATAAAGTGAACAACTGGGGGGCCGGATTTAGCCAGGGCGGTTGCCAATCTCAGAGCAAGGAGTGGTCTTGGGCATGTTATATAATCTTCCTGTACCCCAGCTTTCTTTGCTAGAGATATGACATACCTACCTCAAGGGAAGTGTTGCAGGCTGATACTACAAGGAAAATGCTAACCCTGGACCTGCAACATGAGAAGCATGCAATTCATGGTAACTCTCTATGATTAGTAATTGCACCGTGGTATGACAGCAGAGGTGGAGGCAGAAGGAGCGATGGAACGAGGTCAGTATGTACCTAACGTCCCCACCAGGCTGACTTGCCACCAAAAACCTCTCTGAAGCCCACAAACCTCACGGGTCCTCATACACAGGCTTTTCTACAAAAGGAGGATTTCAGAAAATCCCTCCCCCAGGCAATGGACATGTTTCCAAGACAGTCCTGTCATCAGTGGACATAATAAATGTCTTATGTCTTGGCACTTTAGAAAGTGAAACCAGAGCTGGCGGCAGACTCAGCGCCTCTGCAGCGCTGCTCAGACTCAGCTCCATCTGCAGCCCAGGCTCCCGCCACGCGGGTTCCTGCTGCGCCCGTGCACAACCTGGCTGACGGGGGCAGAGAGGCTGCCCCCTGGTGGACGAGATACGACCCCAAAACAAGAGCGGGACTGGGAGGGACAACTTGGTGGTTGCTTCCTGGAAATCTCTAAGCACCGCTCTCAGAAATTAACCTCGGCTGCCCCCTTCGCAGCTTTCGGGAGCAGGGAGAGGGCAGCTTGCTGGTGGCCAGACAGCCCCTGGCCACATTTGTTTTAAAGTCAAGAGTCTTGGTAAGCAAACCCCAACCAAAACCATTCCAGCCAGTCCTAAAGAACACCTAGGGCAATATATAAGATCCTACAAAGGTTCCAGGCACTAGAGTAACTTTCCAGAAACCTACAACTTGTGGGTCACTGGTCCAAATAAGTCCTGACACCTAGCCCAGCCTCTCCAGAACATCAGATAGTTCCATCTCCCTACCCCATATTACTGACAGACCCTTCCACCATGAAAAAGTTAGAATGGCGATAGCCCAAATACCCCTAAAGAGCGGGACAGAAAGATCAAAGGTGATAGTGGAGTTATATAGAGAAGGTAGGGCTTGACAAATGAGTATGATTGCTGAATCATTGTACTGATATTTCTTTCAGTCTCCAGAATTTTAGAGCAGTGAGAAGTAAAAACCTAAAGTTGTGGAACTGTAACTCATACCAAACTCTGAAATCTGTTTACAACTAATTGTTGCTCTGTGCTTTGAAGTTTATTGCTTTTTTGTATATATGTTATCTTTCACACAAAAAAAAGAGGGGGGAAAAAAGTCGACTGTGATGATAAAATAATATTTATTCCTTCTAGCTTCCAATGTTCCGGAGCCGCTAGAAGGAAAAATCTGAGAGGATGGTATGGTAGCCCATGACAAACTCTGGGATCTGTCCTGTAACTACTTGTCAAAGAGTGCTTTGAAAACTATTGCTTTTTTCCTTCTTTGCTTTGTACATATATATTATACAATTTTAAAAAGTTAAACAAACAAAAAAAACTTGTCAAGGCCACGGGGGGGGCGGGGGAAGGTCATGGGGGAGGCAACCGTGAGGCAGCAGCAGCCCTTGAAGGTGGGGGTGAGGAGGAGAGGGAGAGGAGGGGTGGAGGAGGGGTGGAGGAGGGGTGGGGGAGGGTTGGGAAGGGGGGAGGGGAGGGGTGGGGGATGGCTTTCTTCTCGGCCGCTGCTGCCCGGAGCACATGGCAGCGCCTCCCTCCACTGACATCTGCTCCACCGCGTCCTCAGAGCCCCACGCCCATGTCCAGGAAGGCACACCGCACACCTGAAAGAATGCATGGCTGGAAACCTGGGAGCAAAGGGCCCAGAGCACCTGGACGGGAGCCTCGAGACCAAAACGCGCCATACGAAGTACACCAAATGGGGTGGGACAGGTCGCGCCGCCCCCTGCTCAGAGCCCTTCCGCTGGCTGCCCACCGAGGGGCCTCGGGGTCCACTGCAGGCTCCCCACCAGCTCCTTCTTCCACCCCCTTCTCACCGCACCGCACCACACCACACGCGCACACACACACACACACACAGACTATACTCCAACCACACAACTATTTTCAGTTCCCGAATCAGCTCCCGCCCCTAAGCCTTACGTGTGCTGCTCTCTTCAGGTCTCATTTCATCTTAGATTGGGGGTCACCCAACTACGGCCCAGGGGCCAAATCTGGCCCACCACCTGCTTTTGTAAATAAAGTTTTATTATAGCACAGCCACGCCCATTCGTTTGTGTATTGTTCAGGGTCGCCTTTGCTCACGGCGGCAGCGCTGAGCAGCGGTGGCAGACATCCTGTGGCCGCAGAGCCGATGTATTTACTGCCTGGGCCGCTACTAGGAATCGTGCTGACCTGTTTGAGAAGGAGGTTCCTCCAGGAAGCTGTCCCTGGCTGCCCAGATGCTTCCCTGGAGCCTCATCGGGGTTCCCTCAGCGCCTGGGAATATTTCCCTATTCGGTCCCCTCCCCGCTGAGTTATAACCCCTGTTTCCACTGGGCTCCCACAGGCCTCAAGCCCATTAAGAGAAGGGCTGGGTTTTTACAACACGGCATCTCACGCCTCTCACACAGACCCTGGCACGTCAGAGGCACCAAAAACCATGTTTTCAGAATGAAAAGATGAAGAAATGAGGGAGGGCTTTGATGTCATGTTGGAGAGCCAAGTCATGCCAATAAATAGGGTGGTGAAGACTTTGCTATGGGGCCACACGGCAGCATCCTTCCCCTGTAATGTGCAGAGAGAAGAGGGGAGGCCAGTGCCTTACCTCGTCAGACAAACAAGGCCCCCCAAGTCTCCTGGGGAGCTGTTCACAGACCAGCCACAAGGGAGAGAAGAGGAAGGCTTCCCTATCAGTAGGGATATTCTAAGTCGGGACCCACACTCCAAATCCTACTGTTTCTTTCAAGGCACCCCCACTGCCCCTCTCTATTCTGCTCATCGTTCATTGCCATTTTAGTCCGCTGACTTGCCTTTGTTTTCTGCTCAATTGTAAGCTTCTAGAAAGCAGGGGTCATGTCTCTTTTGCCCACCACGGAATCCCTGCTGGGACGTGGCTCTATGCAGGCATTCCAAAAGTGTGTCATGTGTGAATGAATGAATGATGAATGAAACCCACTCATCAATTCCTTGCATTGGCATAAAATGGTATGGAGTGAAAGCTGGGAGCTAGTTCTACTGTCGGGTGAACCCAGGACTGGCCCTGCCCCCAGTAAGGAACACAGAGGGGCCCTTCGTGAGGACAGCCTGGCTGTCTTCTGGCAACCCCCCTGTCTGGCCTGCTGAGGCCGCACACTTCGCTCTAAAGCAGATGGATCACCAGGGCCTCCACTTTGTGGGCGCACGTCTAGATCCCAGCTACCCCAAGCCCTGCTCGCGACCCCTGCACTGGCTCTCCAAGGCCTTGCTTCCTGCCTGCCACAGTGTGACTGCTCCATCCATGCTGCTATCACTCCCCAGCCTGGCCCCAATTACCTTAAATCAAAGTGGCTGGGCAGCTGCCCTCTATGACTCAAGTTGCCATCTGGGAGCAGGAGCACGAGGGAGAAGTTGGCCTTGGAAGGAATTGTTGTGTCTCCCCATTTATCACGCATAAAGGTTTATTCCAAATTCTATCAATAGGTCAAATATCAAGCTAGAGAACAGTGCCTTCTCTACCACTTTCCCAGAAAATCCCACCACCCTCCAGAGTGAATAGATTTGAGGCATTTAATTTGGTGACCAAGTGACATTCCCTCCCAGAAGCCTGGTGCTTTTCAGTGGCAGAGCAGAGGGGGGGGGGAAGGGAGGAGCAAAAACTCAACATGATCGATACAAGGAAAGGTAAAAATAGGGACCAAAAATTCTGCTTGACTTAGGAACTCCCTTAGGAGGCCCTGCATTTTTCTGTACTCGACCCTGAGACTAATTCTAACGTTCTTCCTTTTATCATGACAACAATAACTATAATTATACATTCAAGATCTCAGGGCCCTGCGAAACAGATGATTCCACTGTGGTTAAGCAGCCCTTGGTTTGCATAAACAACCAGGACTGTCAGATGACACTTCTGGAGGCCTTGGAGAAAATGTGCCTATGAGATAATCACAAAACCATCAAACCACAGGGCGCCCTGTAATGGTAGCTAAGAAACAGGTTTAACAGCTTCAGCATGACACTTCAACCCCAGCTTTTTCTTACAGATCTTTGTTTCATATTGAAGTTGCATCCTCACCAAGAGAAAAACTATTTGCACCAACCAGTAGAATTTAAAGGCTTTGGGTAGGGATGAAAACCAGATTAGTCACACATGCCAATTTTAATCTGTTGATAGTGATTTTCCCAGAGTGCAGTGTTGAGAAGGATTCTGAAGTCTTACTGAGATCCATTAAGAATGTCTGCCTCCAGAACTTGAGGGGGAATGGTGTCCTTATACCGGATGTGCCAACCCTGCCTTTGGTCATTTGACCATAGTCAAATCAGGGCAGAACGGCTACTGAAATTTCCACCCATCTCAGCCAGTTCAAACACACCCCACGAGGTCCTGTTCCAACGTCACTTCTTTGCTTTGGCTTTTCCTGGCACTGTTTCCTTCTTTCCAGGAAAAAGAAACATTCCCTTGTCCTGTTCAGAAATGGTAAGTCATCAATCATGTAACCTTTACACATTTTTGTGTGTATCTTTCTTTAGCATTTCTTGCACTGATTTGAGGAATTTGCTTCCACATTTTTCTCCTCCTCTGGAGAGGAACCACGTCCCCTAACCATGCCTGTCCCGGTACCTGGTCCAAGTTCCACTTGAATCCATGTTCCTTTTGAACAAGTCCCAGCCCATCCTAGTTTCATCTCAAGAACATTCAAACAAATATAAGGGGTAGGAGAATAAATATCCAGAGGGAAAACTGCCATGAGTCTATACCAGAGCAAGAGAATTTGGCTTTCTCTCCCACCAAGAGCCAGGTTATGAGGCTCTGAGGGAAGCACAGAGATTAACAAAGGCCCCAAAATCTTGTATATACTGCTCTAGATCCAACCACCATGGACTTAACATGTGTGTTTTATCCACTTTGGAAAATTAAGTCCAATTTTCTGTGGAGTGCCTATGACTCGAAGATAGTACTTTCCAAACTTCCATTATTCTCTGAACCATCTTCTCAAGTTCTGCCGTATGTCCGTACCAACTTATTGATTTATTGTGATTCTTTAAATTGACTTTCTTTTTGGTTTATTGCTTTTCCCTTAGCCTCGGCTTCAGCAACATTATCCAATAAATCCTGGATCTGACATGTCAGTCCCACTTCTTTTTATTATATTAACATAATTTAAAATGTTTAAAATTGTCCTGTGTGCCTCTGAAAGCCATGTCACCTAAAATGGTCTGGGTCCTAAGGTCTGCAAATCACTGCTCTAAAATATTCCCTTGCAAGGACACAGATTACAGGGTAGGAACCTGTCCTTCCTACAGCACTCCAAGCACCAAGGATTAAAACTCCAGTAACTCTTGAGCAGAACTCAACGCTCTCCAGGCAGCACAGTGGTTAAGGACAAAGGAATCGGAGTCAGGCAGCGCTATATTTAAACTTTGGCTCCTACTTACTTGTTGTGACCCTAAGCAATGTGTCCATGCTCTGCAAGCCTCCATTCCCTCACCTGTAAAATGGACACAAGGACCATACCCACAGTCCTATGGGATGCCGTGGAGAATAACTAAGAAAATGCATTTTAAGTAATTAGCATGGTACCTGGCACACTGTTTGAACTCAAGTGACGAATGTTGCTATGATCATGATCAACATCCATTCATTCAGCAAACGTACCCAAAGTGGCTGCTGTGTTCACACTGAGGACCAGTGGTGAACAAGATCGACAGGGCCCCATGGAGATAAGGTCTGCTAGAAAAGACAGTCTAGGGAAGAAGACAGAAAGTGGATTAAACAACCAGAAGAGGCAGCTAGAGGGTGGGTGATGTAAGCAATGGGTGTGATGGGAGCCCTTGGGGGATCCCAATCCTAGCCAGGATATAAGGTCAAGGAAGGGTTCCAGGAGGAAGTTGAGACACAGCATAGGACCCAACATATTTTGGGCATTATTATTTTTAATTGATAGAACCTGACATGTTTAAGCCAGATGATGATAATGATAATGATAAAGAGAAAGCAACAAGACCACCTCAGTACAAATACTCTGCCAACCAACCCAGCAGGGCATGTTTCAGCCACCATGTCTTTGGTAGCGTCTCTGGAAGATTCCCCAATCTTGTCACCCATCTAAGATGAAGAGGGAGGATGAAGAGAGAAGGACAGCACCATCTTACCACTCTTCCCCCTTTTGGCCCTGAAAACTTGATGGTCAAAGTTAAAGGACAAACAGGTGAGAGCACCAATCCTACAAAAAATTTGATTTTAAAGACTTTCCTATCACTAGTCTCAGAGACAGAACCTTTGATCTTTGAACGCTTTCAGATCTTAGAGAACCCCAGTATAACACAAATACTCCTAACACAGCAATTCCATTTTGAAGGACATACCTCAGAAAATTCTTGCACAGATGCACAAGAAAATAAGCACAAGAAGTTTCACTGCAACACTGGTTGTAATAGAAAAAATCTGGAAGCAACCTAGATGTCCATCAATAGGGGAATCAGAAAACAAAATGCAGCGTATCAATACAATGGAATATTATACAGAAGGTGAAATACAAATAATTAGAAATTATATACATATCAACATGGATAGATCTCAAAAAACAATCTCGAGTGAAAAAAAGCAAGTAACAATGCTATATGCATACTTATATACACTTACGTAAGATTTTAAAGTATAGAAAACACACACACATACAGGAAAGATATTCTCTGAACTGAGTTTGTGCTTATCTCTGGGGAGGGGTGGCAGGAGTGGGGCTTAGTCTTCAAAGGGATCTTAAATTTCACCTAAGTTTGGTTTTGTTTTTTAAAAAAAGACAAAGTAAATAGGAAAAATATTAATACACACTCATTCTGGGTAATGGAAACCCAAATGTCCATTAGACTAGTTATTGCATTCTTTTATGTATTTTTTAATTTCTAAAAAAAATACGCTCCTATGGAGATAACATTTTAGGCCTTAATCATAGTAAGATAAGAGTCTGGGGACCAGGAAGAAAGAGATACTATATGCCTTTGTGACAGCCAGCCATCTGTGGGGATGTCAACTGCCCAATGTTATTAGAAAAAGATCAGGAGGTCCAATGGCTAGGCAAGCTAGGACATCATCACATAATGGTAATATGAATCATGAGAGTAAACACATTTAGTTTCCTGATTTCCCTATTGATGGACATCTAGGTTGCTTCCAAATTTTTTCTATTGCAACCAGTGTTGCAGTGAAACTTCTTGTACTTATTTTCTTGTGCATCTGTGCAAGAGTTTTCTGAGGTATGTCCTTCAAAATGGAATTGCTGTGTTAGGAGTATTTGTGTTATACTGGGGTTCTCTAAGATCTGAAAGCGTTCAAAGTATTGCACCAAGTACAGTGCTAAACCTCTTTACAGATAGTATCTCATAAATTGAAGGAAAAACTTTTGCTTTCAGTGACTAATGATATACAGAATTTTAACCTGCTGATTAAAATAAGAGTCTATGAATTCATATTGACGCAAATACATTTAAACAATAAAGAAAAGCTCTTCCTTTCATTAGAAAACTCACTAATAAATGTGGAATCAATTATGGAACTAGAAAATCACCATTTGGGATTTTCATAATCATAATTGATTCAGGCAAGAATCACCAATGGATTCTAAAACCAGTGCTGACGTTTTAAGGAGTAGCATAATGGTTATATATGATAGTTTCAAAAGTTCCTCCCTACAAGGCACTTATTTATCTCAATGGGTCAAATAGTAATATTAGGGTGGGGAAATCTGGCAGCACCTTAACCAAAAAATCGAAGTAAACATCAGCAGTAATGGGTCAAACTGACATATGCCACCAGATACAATGCACAGGGAAGAACCCAGCATCATTGCAGCGGCGTATCTAATGCATAGTCTGAATCTAATCATGAGGAAGCATTAGACAAGCCCAAATCAAGAGATGTGCTACAAGATGATTGTCCTGAACATTTCAAAAATGCCAATTTCATGGGCCATAAAGAAAGTCTCAGGAAATGTTTCAGATGAAAGGAAACTAAGAAGTCTGGATAACTGAACGCATTGCATCATCTGGATTTTTTCTTTTGCTATTAAGGACACTATTGGGACTACTGAAATCTGAATAAGATCAGAGATTAGATCCTAACATTTTATCAATGTTCATTTTCTGATTTTGAGAACTGTACTAAGGTTAAGAGAATGTATTCAATTTTTTACACACATGAAGAAGGTAAGAGGAAAGGGGACATTATGTATGCAACTTATTCTCAAATGGTTCAGAATAAAATATGGATAGATGGAAGAAAGGAAGGAAGGTTGGCTGGCTGGCTGGCTGGCTGGCTGGCTGGCTGGCTGGCTGGCTGGATGGATGGATGGATGGCTGGATGGATGGATGGACAGTTGAGTGGTTGGATGGATGGACAGTTGAGTGGCTGGATGGATGGATAGTTGAGTGGGTGGATGGTGGATGGATAGGTAGGTGGGTGGGTGGGTGGGAAGAGGGACAGTGGGTAGATGGGTGGGTGGGTGAATGCACGATGGGTGATGGGGGCATAGGTGTGTGGGCGGTTGGGTGGGTTGTGTAATAATTAGGTTCAGGTGTCAACTTGGCCAGGTGACGATGCTCCCTGTTTCAGTGGCTGTAGACTTAAATCATCAGTATGTGAAATTCATCTGTGGCTGATTACATCTGTCGTTGGCTAAGGGGAGTGCCTTCCACAATGAGTGAAGTTTAATTTAATTAGCTGGAGGCTTCAAAGACAGAAGTCTGAAGAGAGCTCAGCAGCTCAGCATAATTCATCTCAGCACTTAGAGCTCAGCCCAGACGTTTGGAGATGGAGAAAGGAAATCAGCCTGGGGAAAGCCGTTGGAACCCAGAAGCCAGGAGAGAAGGCCAGCTGTCATCGCCATGCGCCTTCCCATGTGACAGAGAAATTCAGATGAAAGCTAGCTGCCTTTCCTCTGAAAAACCATAACTGTAACTAAATAAATCCCCTTATTAAGAGCTGATCCATCTCTGGTGTGTTGCATTCTGATAGCTTTAGCAAACTAAAACAGATGGGTGGAAGGATGAATACCAAACAGCGTAAAAGAGTAAAGCAAAAATGTGATAAAATGTTAACATTCAGAAATCTGAGTGAAGGAATAATTCCCTGAAAAAAAAAAAGGAATTTTCTGAACTATTCGTTCAACCCTTCCATAAGTTTGAAATAATGTCAAAATTTTAAAAATAATAATAATGTCATGGACGTTGCAGAATTCTCCCTTCCACATATGTGAAGGTCCAACCAACCCTGTGACTCTACCAACTGGACAGGAGGAGAAAAAGATTACTCATCAGGAAGAGCCTCTCTTCTCTTCACAAAAAGCACCCTCTCCGCAAGAATGGTGATGCCAGGAACAAATCCACACATCACAGAGCATTTGAGCCTGTCATCGGGATGAAGATGCCAAGAGTCCCTACTTCACGTCTCCAAGGGAGGCTGGGTCCGGGACACCTCTTCTGGGGCCATGGCATTGACTCAGCCACCTGTAGGAGCTACTAAAAGGGAAGGATCATGTCAGTCTTCAGCCTAGGGCAGTGCCCGGCCCAGGGCGACTGAACCTCCCATGTCACAACACTAGCTAATCACCATACATGCAAAAATACTAAAGACACAGAAAGGCTAACAACAGAGTCTTTCCTACACTGCCCAGGCCCCTTAGCACTCCTGTGTACTACCTGACCCCTGGGGAGGTAGGTGCATAGTTAATCCTCACTAGCCAGGATTTTTGTTTTTTATTAATTAAAAAAAAAATTAACTAACACAACATTCCATTCTACATATGCAATCGGTAATTCTTAATATCATCACATAGACATATGATCATCATTTCTTAGTACATTTGCATCGATTTAGAAAAAGAAATAGCAAGACAACAGAAAAAGAAATAAAATGATAATATAGAGAAAAAATAAAAATAAAAATACAAAAAAAAACTATAGCTCAGATGCAGCTTCATTCAGTGCTTTAACATAATTACATTACAATTAGGTAGTATTGTGCTGTCCATTTTTGAGTTTTTGTATCCAGTCCTGTTGCACAGTCTGTATCCCTTCAGCTCCAATTACCCATTATCTTACCCGATTTCTAACTCCTGATGGTCTTTGTTATCAATGACATATTCCAAGTTTATTCTCGAATGTCGGTTCACATCAGTGGGACCATACAGTATTTGTCCTTTAGTTTTTGGCTAGACTCACTCAGCATAATGTTCTCTAGGTCCATCCATGTTATTACATGCTTCATAAGTTTATTCTATCTTAAAGCTGCATAATATTCCATCGTATGCATACACCACAGTTTGTATAGCCACTCGTCTGTTGATGGACATTTTGGCTGTTTCCATCTCTTTGCAATTGTAAATAACGCTGCTATAAACATTGGTGTGCAAATGTCCATTTGTGTCTTTGCCCTTAAGTCCTTTGAGTAGATACCTAGCAATGGTATTGCTGGGTCGTATGGCAATTCTATATTCAGCTTTTTGAGGAACCACCAAACTGCCTTCCACAGTGGTTGCACCATTTGACATTCCCACCAACAATGGGTAAGTGTGCCTCTTTCTCCGCATCCTCTCCAGCACTTGTCATTTTTTGTTTTGTTGATAATGGCCATTCTGGTGGGTGTGAGATGATAGCTCATTGTGGTTTTGATTTGCATTTCTCTAATGGCCAAGGACATTGAGCATCTCTTCATGTGCCTTTTGGCCATTTGCGTTTCCTCTTCTGAGAGGTGTCTGTTCAAGTCTTTTTCCCATTTTGTAATTGGGTTGGCTGTCTTTTTGTTGTTGAGTTGGACAATCTCTTTATAAATTCTGGATACTAGACCTTTATCTGATATGTTGTTTCCAAATATTGCCTCCCATTGTGTAGGCTGTCTTTCTACTTTCTTGATGAAGTTCTTTGATGCACAAAAGTGTTTAATTTTGAGGAGCTCCCATTTATTTATTTCCTTCTTCAGTGCTCTTGCTTTAGGTGTAAGGTCCATAAAACCACCTCCAATTTTAAGAGTCATAAGATATCTCCCTACATTTTCCTCTAACTGTTTTACGGTTTTAGACCTAATGTTTAGATCTTTGATCCATTTTGAGTTAACTTTTGTATAGGGTCCTCTTTCATTCTTTTGCATATGGATATCCAGTTCTCGAGGCACCATTTATTGAAGAGACTGTTCTGTCCCAGGTGAATTGGTTTGACTGCCTTATCAAAGATCAAATGTCCATAGATGAGAGGGTCTATATCTGAGCACTCTATTCGATTCCATTGGTCGATATATCTATCTTTATGCCAATACCATGCTGTTTTGACCACTGTGGCTTCATAATATGCCTTAAAGTCTGGCAGCGTGAGACCTCCAGCTTCGTTTTTTTTCCTCAAGATACTTTTAGCAATTTGGGGCACCCTGCCCTTCCAGATAAATTTGCTTATTGGTTTTTCTATTTCTGAAAAATAAGTTGTTGGGATTTTGATTGGTATTGCATTGAATCTGTAAATCAATTTAGGTAGAATTAACATCTTAACTATATTTAGTCTTCCAATCCATGAACACGGTATGCCCTTCCATCTATTTAGGTCTTCTGTGATTTCTTTTAACAGTTTTTTGTAGTTTTCTTTGTACAGGTCTTTTGTCTCTTTAGTTAAATTTATTCCTAAGTACTTTATTCTTTTAGTTGCAATTGTAAATGGAATTTGTTTCTTGATTTCCCCCTCAGCTTGTTCATTGCTAGTGTATAGAAACACTACAGATTTTTGAATGTTGATCTTGTAACCTGCTACTTTGCTGTACTCATTTATTAGCTCTAGTAGTTTTGCTGTGGATTTTTCCGGGTTTTCGACGTATAGTATCATATCATCTGCAAACAGTGATAGTTTTACTTCTTCCTTTCCAATTTTGATGCCTTGTATTTCTTTTTCTTGTCTAATTGCTCTGGCTAGAACCTCCAACACAATGTTGAATAATAGCGGTGATAATGGACATCCTTGTCTTGTTCCTGATCTTAGGGGGAAAGTTTTCAATTTTTCCCCATTGAGGATGATATTAGCTGTGGGTTTTTCATATATCCCCTCTATCATTTTAAGGAAGTTCTCTTGTATTCCTATACTTTGAAGTGTTTTCAACAGGAAAGGATGTTGAATCTTGTCAAATGCCTTCTCTGCATCAATTGAGATGATCATGTGATTTTTCTGCTTTGATTTGTTGATATGGTGTATTACATTAATTGATTTTCTTATGTTGAACCATCCTTGCATACCTGGGATGAATCCTACTTGGTCATGATGTATAATTCTTTTAATGTGTTGCTGGATTTGATTTGCTAGAATTTTGTTGAGGATTTTTGCATCTATATTCATTAGAGAGATTGGTTTGTAGTTTTCTTTTTTTGTAATATCTTTGCCTGGTTTTGGTATGAGGGTGATGTTGGCTTCATAGAATGAATTAGGTAGCTTTTCCTCCACTTCAATTTTTTTGAAGAGTTTGAGGAGAGTTGGTACTAATTCTTTCTGGAATGTTTGGTAGAATTCACATGTGAAGCCATCTGGTCCTGGACTTTTCTTTTTGGGGAAGCTTTTGAATGACTGATTCAATTTCTTTACTTGTGATTGGTTTGTTGAGGTCATCTATTTCTTCTTGAGTCAAAGTTGGTTGTTCATGCCTTTCTAGGAACTTGTCCATTTCATCTACATTGTTGACTAGCCAGGATTTTTAATCACCCTCCCTTTCCATCTCAGGATCCTGGCTCCATGTGCTCCCCTACTGGGCCCAGGGGACACCATCAATGTGGATAAGCAACACAAGGGGCGAGAGGCAAGTGACAAGCCATGGCTCTCTTGAAGCCTATTCCCTCGCCTGTAAAACAGAACTTTTGACGGGTACAGAAAATAAACCATACAAAGTGCTAGTGTATAACAGGCCTTCAGTAAGTGACCAACATCATATTACTATAACAGTCATTTAGCCAGCAAATCTCATTTCAGTGAAAATGTATCCACACAGCTGAACAGAGGGCTTTGTCAATTGTGTTTATGGGTCCCTTCATCCCTGTCTTTGTTTAGGTTCCCCTAGAAGCAGACCAGGAGATGAGGTCTGGGGTACAAGTAATTTATTTGGGAGGTGATCCTAGGAAGTGTGACGAGGGAGGCAGGGATGATGTGTTATGGGTGATGAGATGTTAGAAGATTTCCCCCCAAGACAGCGTGTGACACACACCATAATGGCCCCATCAAGAACATGTTTTTGCACTGACTTAGGGCCTAAATTCCCTGGCATTTCCAGTCTACCTGCATTCGGACCAAGTGTGCTCCAGTGGCCAAAGAAAGTTTCTAGGCAGAGACAAGGTGCTGAAGGGGGAAGCTCTTGGGGTGCGGTGAAGTTGCTGTCACTTCCATGATGAGCCCTGGGAACATGGCCAGGGCACCCGAAGCTCTGACCAGTGGGCAGGGTCTCCCCTCTACTGCAGCAGTACTTCTCATGGGATTTGTCTGCAGGCGCAAGGGTACTTAGCAGCAAAAGTGGGACCAACCCTTGGGCTCCTTCTAAAGCACCTCCTAGAAAACTCAACTCTTTAAAAGAGCCAACAAGAGACAGAGGCAGGCTGTGGGGGTGTAAAGTGGCTGTACATATCATAGCAAAAAACTCACCAGAATAACACCTTCAGCTTATCCCTTATAAATAATAAGATACCTCAAGCTATAGGCCCTGTTACCCAACTCACAGCACACCCCACCACAGTAAGTTTTCATAAAACAAGCACATTCTTGAGCGAGTTATTAATTATGGGGCTTCAGAGCTGCTGCGTCAATAGGGACGTGACAATGTTTGATTCATTAGTGACCTTTGTATAAACCTCCGAGTACACTGCAAGGAGATGGTCCATTGGGATATTTACAAAGTCGAATATTTTAAATGAATCTCACCAGACTGAGTCTTTCAGTCATCGCAGCACTGAAAGGTTCAGCAGCTTGAGAGTAGGCACCAGGGCTTACTCCAGAGCTAGAGAAGGGTCTAGAATCTAGGAGAGTGCACTACTCAAAGCTGGATGGGAAGGCGGGCCTGTGAAGAGAACCTCTCCTACCCACAGTTGTAATAACACCTTTTAAAAATTGATAAACCTGAATTTCACTAGAAATAATCATAAAAGACCTCTCTGAAGACCTCACTAATTCAAAAGAGAAGAAAATCAGTATGAATTGGTGACAGGTCCACATTATAGGACTTTTAACGTGAAGCAATGGGCTAGCACAACCGTTCCCACTTCTGCACCAGAAACTGACCCTGGGTAAACCTTCTAGTTCCAGTCCCCTGAACAGCCAGTAAAGATCTACTCTCAGCTGTGTTGGCCAGCAACACTGCTCACGGTAAAAACTGCCTCTAGGTAGCCGACTGCATCTGGCCTGGGAGTTCTCAGCATCCAGAGCCTTAGGGTTCCTTGAGTAGCTGGATGCTTAGAACGTGGCATGTTCTCTGCAGGGACCCTGGGAGCTACACCGATGGACTTGTTATGAGCTGTTGCCCCCTAACCCAGAGGCTCCCATAACTGCGTGACATGGCATGTAACTCATACCTGAACTGCCACTTGGAGGTGGGGTGGGGGGGTGCTGCACAAAGAGAGGCCATGAAAGAAATCCCCAACACTGCCCTGCATCCTCCAAGGTCAATCTGATGCCCCAAGGGAACACCCTCAGCCTTGGGTGCTTGAATGCTTACTTGGCCCTAAGAAGATTCCCTGGTGGAGCTGAGCAGAACCCTTCCCGGGTTAATGAATACACTCTGACACGCAAACTAATCGACCCACTCTTATCCTAATAAATGCATTAGTGTGTTGTAATAATTAGCGAACTGTAAGTGTGAGCCAAGGAGTTTAAGTGCTTGCACATAATTAGTTTTGTAAAATAGACAAAAAAGATCCCTCCTGAAATCTTACTAACATAATGAACCTGCTGAGCCAAGGCCATTCTCATACCAGCTACAAGTGAGATGGCCCAGTCCATGCACAGAATCTGAATTCAGGACAATTATGAGAATGAGGTTTGAGTGTTAGGTTATGTAAGTGCCTCGTGGCCTCTTGCAACCGGGCTGTCTTTGCTCTCCGGGGGGTCCAGCCCTGCCCCAGGAGGTCTTCCAGCAGAGACAGCTCATGAAGGAACATTCTAGCTGTGCTTTGTGGAAAACAGAAGAATTTCTAAGAGGGTTACACTGTGAGAAAGTCATAAATGGAATCTTCATATTTATGCCGGACTAACAAGGCAAGTCACATTAGCAAACGCATATAACGGGATTCTAATGAAAAACAGGAACTAGATATATTATCTATGCACCTATACAGACCAACGTATGGATGGAAGGATGCATAACAAACTATTAATAGTAGTTATAGTAGTTTTGGGCAGGGAGTAGAATGGAGACTTTTACTTTTTATGGCGATCACTTTTATATCACGTGTATTTTAAAAATGTAAAGACGCGCTGGGAATTGCTACTACAATTAAAACAAAATTGTAACTGAAAATTACCTTTAAGGATTTGCAAAAAAAAAAAAAAGAGGAAAAAAGGATTTACAATAGGATTCCTGTTTAATACAGAGCTTCTCCTGTGCATCTAAGACATGAATCAGTTTGCCCTTTTTGGATCATGTAACAAGAAAGAACAAGTCATCTGCATCGTAGGCAGATAACAGGGGAATCTAAAAACAACAAATCATTGCTCACGTAAGAACTGTTGGTATCTTTTTTTTCTTCTTCTTCTAATACTGTGACCTTAGAATCACTGAGATGAAGTTCAAGGTGACCAGAAACCTTGAGATCACTCAGTCCAAACCTGATTGGGTCCATATGGTAATAATCTTCATTAGAACCCTGAGCTTTATTTTCATAACCTATAGGACTGTCTTTAATTACTGGACACCATATAAGGATAGACATGTGTGATTAAGTAATTGGTGTCAGGCTCCTTGAGATTAAGGGTCGTGTCTCCTCTGTCTCCATCGACCTCCATCCACCAGCCCAGAGCCTATACATAACCATAATCCATCATTTCTAAGATATCCCATACAATCGATTCTCATTATTCTAAGTAGTTATGTTTCATAAAGTCATCATGAAACTGAATTAGTGAATTCCCTTACTCCTAGGGGAAATACAGCGTTAGGGTCCTACAAGCCACTGGTCCCCACATTTCATCAGCTGATCAATACACAAGCTTGTTGTGCTTCTGTTTAAATATACATTATTAATATATACTATTCATTCATTAACATTGAACTCAACATCCACAGCACAGTGGCTCATGCCTGAATGAAGATTATCTAATGCACATTTCCTCTCTATAAGGCACATCAGATCCTTCTTGAGCTTAGGAACACTAGACAGTACTTCGGCACTACGCTTGGAGGCCAATCACCCATAAAAAGCATAAAGATGCAAAAATGTGCCACTAAATATACCACAGCAGGACACTTTTTGGCAGTATGAGAACTGAAACACGTCATCCTGTTCACCTCAGCTGCAAGCAGGACCATTAAATGGCTCAAAATTTTCACTGCTCTGTGTATACTCAAGGATCACTGAGAAAACTGCAGAAGTATTGACTGTGGGGTTACAAATAAATGCCAGTGAGAAGGCAAATTCATAAGTACGGAATTGCGAGTAATAAGGGCCGGTGGTATTTTTCACATCTACTGCAGAGGGCAACTTACAATCACTGTCTGAGATTCACTCACATAAGGGGGTGAGGACTGAGAAATGCTGGCTGAAAACACTACCCACCGGTGTCACAGGTGGGGACAGGAGTGTGAAAAACCCTGACGGGTGACTCCTGAGTGTAGGCAATTTGAGGGGTGAGGAGAGCGTCCCAGAGGGTCCTAGACCCTCAGCAAAGGTCAAAGGACACGCTGCTAAGTCCCTTAAGACCATTCCACAATGGGGACAACCTTCCCACACAGCACTGTGTCACAGGACAAACAGTAACGGCGATGAGAGGGTGGGACTCTGCGAACAGGGCAGGCCCCTGGGTCCCACTGCATACCTGTCCCCACACGTCGCCCCTTCCCTTGGGGCATTTCAATGCAACAGGTGATTTTCTCCAAAGCCGGAGGGCTACACCTCTCTTGAGCCCAGCATCAAAACGGAAGATGACACGCTGCCTGCCCTGAAGCCAGGGGTGGGCTAGGGAGGCTACAGAGGGAGAAGGGGCCCCGACCCCAGGCTGGGAACCTGGCACTGCCCTTACCTCGGTGACCCTGGCAATTCTGCACGTGCTTGGGAGCCAGCCCTGGATAAATTCCTGGGTCAAAAGGTGAACGGAAGTGTGGGAGGAGACGGCGTCTGGGGACCACTGAGAGCCTTTGCAACATCCCAAGAAGCCAATATGAAGGCAGGGTTCAGCCAGGACCGCTGCACTTTACATTTCCGAAGAAGACTATGCCAGCCCTGCCTGCCCCCACGAGGTCCTGAGGGGTCTCTGGAGAGACTGGGCCATCACACATGGAAATGCAAGGAAACTATCCCCACTGTTCCAACCTCATCCCAGCTGTGGGGCTTCCAGAGCTGGCTCTTGAAGAACCCAAACAACAGGCTTCACATTTAGACTTTTTACAGTCTCTCCAAATTAGATTATACACAATCACTTCATCCCTTGTGCCTTAACAGCAATTTTGTTAAACACACTGCCAATAAAATGGTACAGCTACTGTGGAAAGCAGTATGGCAGATCCTCAGAAAGCTCAGCATAGAACCAACACATGGCCCAGCAATTCTACTTTTTGGCATTAGGGCCCAAATAATTGAAAACAGGGACTCGAACAGATGCGTTCACACCCGTGTTCACAGCAGTTCTTGTTCACCATCACCAAAGGGTGGAAACAAACTATCTATCAACAGATGGGATGGATAAAGAAAACGTGATCTGTCCACACAGCGGACTATTATTCAGCCAAGAAAAGGAATGGCATTCAGATACTTGCTACCACATGGATGGACGCTGAAGACATTATGCTCAGTGCAAGAAGCCAGACACAAATGGATAACTACTGTATGATTCCACCTACAAGAAATATCTAGAGTAAGCAATTCATAGAACAGAGAGTAGATTACAGGTTACCATGGGCTGGGAGGAGTTATTGCTTAAGGGGTACAGTTTCTGTTTAGGGTGATTAAAACATTTTCAGTAATGGATATGGCAATTGCATCACATACTGTGAATACAGTTAGTGCCACTGAAGTGTACACTTCAAAAACGCTAAAATTGCAAATATTATGAAATCACCTAAATTTTAAGGGAGGGAAAAAAGAAACCATAAAAAAACTATGCTGCTGATTTTTGTGACTCTGTTTAGCCTTTTGTCCATTTTTAATATACTGAGAACCTCAGAAAATGCCCAGGCCCATGTCTCACTCGGCCTCTGAGGTCCTGTGGAGAGCTGCCCATCCCTCCCACTGGTCACAGCCAGGGCCACAGATGCCACCTCACCCTCCGCCTGGCAACAAGACCCCCCCCCCCCCCAGCCAGAAGCAGGCACACGATGCATCCACTTTCATGATTTTCTCCCAGCGCCTGCTGCCGCCCCATCCCAAGCTTCTGTACGCTGTCCTGTCCTCCGCTCTGATGACCCAAGTCTCCATTCCCTAAACCAGCCCCCACCGCCACCCCCATCAGTCCTGGACATGCCCCTTCCTGATAAACACCCAGAACGTTCCCAGCACAGGTCTGGACTTGCTCTGTCTGACATGGTAACCACTCCCCGCGTGTGCTACTGAGCACTTGAAATGCGGCAAACCCGAAGTGAGATGGGCTGGAGGTGTGCAATGCAGCCTCGACTGTGAAGAACCCAGACGAGAAAAAAGATCGGAAACCATGTCAGGCATAATATTTTGCACTGATCATATGCTGACATGATAACAGTTTGAAACGCTGGGTTCAACGAAATGTATCATTAAGTTAACGTCACTTCTTTGGGTTTCCTTGTTTTTATTTTATTTATTTTTTTTTTAAGTGCTGACTAGAATATTTCAAATTATACATGTAGGTCACCCTGTTTCTAAGGCAGTGCGGGCCTAGACTCTGCAAGGGAGGGCAGACACTTACTGTAAGGGAGCAGGTGATAAAATATTGTCAGCTCATGGCCATACCAACTCGGCCACAAGGCCTCAGCTCAGCTCTCCAGCTGAGCACAAAAAGGGACCGTGGACAGTGCGAATGCGGTGGCAGTGTATAAAACTTTATTTCCAAAAACCGCGGGCCAGCCAGATTTGGGGCCCAGGCCGTGGTCTGCCAAGGCCTTCCCCAGAGTAGCAGTAGCCTCAACAGGGGCCCGATTCTGGGAGTCGCCGCTCTTGCCCATGCTTTCACCCACCCTCGCTCTAAAGCCACCTCTCCCGCGTCCGGGCGAGGGGAAAGTCAAGTCTCTTCCCTCAGCGCCCCCCGACCCCGGAGGCGCCCAGCCCCGCCGCAGCGCCCACGCGGCACCCACGCAGCGCACTCACTTGGGCGTGTGGGCCTCGTCCACGCGGTGGCCCAGCTGGAACTCGTGGGATTTGCTGCGATGCAGCGCCGTGAAGCCGGGGATCAGGTGGATCAGCTTCCGGGAGGCGGGCGGCGGGGTCCCCGGGGGCTTCAGCTTATTCCTCCTGCGCACGGGCGGCGTGCCGGGCGGGGTCACGGTGGTGACGATGTTGGGGGTGTGCGGCGGGGTGCGGGCGGCGTGCCGCTGCCGGGGCGACGGGGGCAGCGAGCGGTGGCCCGCGTCCAGCAGCGGCGGCGGGCAGAGGCCCGGGCAGGCGTCCACCGTGAGCCTGTCGGCGGGGGCGCACGCGGGGGCGCCGGCAGCGTGGCTCGGGTGACGGGGGTGCTGCACGCACTTGGACGGGACCTTGGGGCTCTGGGAGAGGTGGGTGCGGATCCACGGCGCCGGCTCCGGGGGGCACACGGGATTGTTCTCCTTTCCCGTCTCGGGGCTGGGCCACTGGATGGTCCAGTCTTGTTTGGAAAGGTTGCCTCCTGCATGGGAACAGAGGAGCGGGGAGAGGAAGGGTGAAGCATGAAAAACCCAGGGGCAGTAACATCACATGCACATTTACATAAGTTCAACCACGCTCCCTTGGACCCTCGGGAAAGAGAAAGAAATCCCTTTGTAGATCCTGCCACTGGGACCCCCATTCACCAGCCTTGAACCCCACTGTCCCATGGCCAGGGAAACCACAGCCCAAATGCTCTAACACTCTAAGAAGTGAATTCTTGCCTTTTGACTTTCCAGGAGTTCCAGCGACAGCACTTTCAAGGAGATTTAAAGGATTTTCAAGGCTAACTTTTCCTAACCCACACCTGGAGATACGTGGATGCCATACAAGTCATGCCCACCCCTGGTCACCCCCTGACCACTTTATTCGGCCGCTCCACACTTTGTGGTGTGCTCCCTCATGCACCTAGTCAACAGGCACTTCATGAATGCCAACCACGTGCCGGGCACTGCTCTTGGAAAAACACAACAAACAGCACACAGGCCAAGTCTTGGTCCCCTGACCTACCCTTCACCCAAGGAGAGACATGACAGCCAAGAAAACAATCACACTCCCTAAGGAGTCTCAGATGGGTATTACTGCTGCGAAGAAAATACACAGAATGATGTGTTAAAAAAAAAAAAAAGACTGGCAACAGGCAAAGAGTTGAACAAACTTTGACACCTACAAACCATTGAGTACGGCTGACTCAATCAAAGGAACGAGCCATTGACACAGCAAGCAACCCAGATGAAGCGCCTGAGAATTATGTTGAGCTAAAAATAAATCAGTCCCTAAAAGTCACCCACTGTATGATAATATTTTTGAAATGATAATATTTTATCAATGGAAGACAGATTGGTGATCACCAGGGCTTAGCGGCAGGGGAGGGAGGCATGGTTACAAGAGGACAACATGACAGCTCTGGTGGCGATGGAACTATTCTGTGTCCTGAATGTAGTACTGGATCCACAAGCCTACAGAAGTGATAACATTGTCTAGAACTAAATGTACATGCAGGAAGTGTAAGTCAAACTGGGGAAATCTGAGTGAGATCGGTAGATTGTCTTAATATCAATAATCTGATTGTGACGTTATCCAACAGTTGTGCAAAACATTACCACTGGGAGAACCTGCCAAGAGTGCAGGGCTCTCTGTGTGTTGTTTCTTACAATTGCATATGAAACTACAATTATCTCAATAAAAGTTTCAAATTTAAAAAATTAAAAATTAAATAAGAGTATTGCAGGGGGAGGAGAGTTATTTTAAGTAGAGGGATCAGAGAATGGCCTCCTAAGGAAGTGCCATTTAGGCTAGGATGCAAAGAACAAGAAAGGAATTGCTGTGCCCAGAACCAATGAGAGGGCAGGGAGAGGAAAGGCAAGGGCAAAGGGCCAGGAGTAGAAAAACACCTTGTTTTTTTAAAGTCTTCCAGCAGTTTATTAGAAAGAATGTAGACACTGAGAAAAAAGGTCTCCACTGTCATGAGCACAAAGTGAGGTTTTCAGCTATGTGCTGAATCAAAAAAGAAATTAAAAATCCAAGAGTGTCAGGACATCTTTGCATGCACTTCCCACATCAACGGTGCAGATTCAGATTTGGTCTAAATGTCCAGACTCATTGCACGATGGGCAAGGCTTTCCTTTTCCTCCACGTAGACGCTTAAGAGTCAAATGCTACCAAATGTGCAGGCTTCAAAACCCAAGTGAGGTTTAAAGTCGCTTTCCTGGGCCCTTTCCAGATTGGATTTGGCCCCAAGTCCAACGGGAAGCCATTGTGGGTTTGGAGCAGGGGAGACACTTGATCCAATCAATGCTTGTGTTTCAAAGATCGCTCGAGCTGCTGTGTGGAAAAGGGGAGTCCAGGCAAGGGGTATTGCTGGGCTCCAGGTGATAGGAAATGATGCAACGTGGGTGACAGCTAAAACGGGGAGAAGTCCATGGGCTGTGAATGGAAGACGAGCTGGCAGGCCCTGGAGGAAATGATCACAAGGCACGGCCGTGATGGGCCAAGGAAGGAGGCTTGGGGCAGAAATAAACTCTAACTTGTAGCCGACTAGCAATTACGATGAGGACTCTAACAACCGTAATAAGAGCTAATTAATAGAGCGTTTGACAGTGTGCAAAGTGCTTTCACAAATACTGACTCACTCCCCCATTTTTTTAATTAAAATAACCCATTTTCTTATTACATGCTATTATAGAAAAAATTAGAAAATTCAGGGAAATAAAAAGGCAGCGTTGTCGAAGACGTACTCATCGTCCCCCCTAACGTTTGGCTGTGGAGTCTTCCGGATGGTTTTAATGTCCTAATTTTTTAAGGAAACAAGTGCCATAACACCTTACTTAATGATGTGTACTCTGCTTTATTCACTTTTATATTGGGACTGTTTTACATCTTATTTAATTTTCATAACTCTGTGTGCTAAAGGATCATTTTTTGTAGATTTTATTGCAATGTATTCATATGCCATTTATTCTATCCAAAGTATATAACCCATGCCTGTACAGTTTCATCACCTTGTTGTACCACCATCATCACACTCAGTGTTAGTCCATTTTCATTGCTCCAAAGAGGAAAAAAAGATAGACACACAAAAAAGAAAACCCAAAACACCCCATATTCCCTATCCCCCTCACTACTGACCCCTAGCGTTGGTGTGGCACACCTGTTACTGTTGATGAAAGATTATTAAGGCTGAACTGTTAATTATAGTGCATAGCTTCCAGTAGGTACGTTTTCTCTATATACCATTCTGCTATTAACGCTTTGTACTAGAATCGTATATTTGTAGAAGTTCGTGCAAAAATTTATTTATATTTGTAGTGTTAATCGGTGACATATGACTTTAAACAACCTCTTTCAATCAAATTCAGCTACAGTACAGCACGATTACTTATACTCCCAAGAAGGAGCAACCATCACTTTTATCTATTCTCAAACATTTAAGTTTAACCTCATTAACGATTCTGTACACACTAGATAACCACTCCCCCTTTTCTAACTTCTGTCTATCTTTAGGTCCCCTGTATTCTACGTTATGGGACTTTGAGTTTATATATTCTAGTTAGTTCACATTAGTGAAATCATACAATGGCTGTCCAAAGGACCAGCTGTCCT
Organism: Tamandua tetradactyla; assembly: GCF_023851605.1. NCBI lineage: Eukaryota > Metazoa > Chordata > Mammalia > Pilosa > Myrmecophagidae > Tamandua > Tamandua tetradactyla. The sequence continues at coordinate 18,129,285 of NC_135331.1, forward strand.
AAGGAAATGGACACGCAGAGACAAAGACATGCCCAAAATCATAGCAGAGGGGCTAAGCCGAGACCTGGACCACCTCAACAACCGGGGGATGTTGGCGTCGGTGACAGAGAGCTGGGCCCTGCAGTCACTGAAGACCAGAGACCATTAGAGACCAGCCAAATGGGAATGGGTGCCAGAGCGGAACTCATTTCTGAGAAAGGTCTCCCTTTTCCCTCCTCCAAGATTCTGCCAGAATATTCTATCAAAATTACCATCACAACAGTGTCTTATCTCAAATATATGCACATGTACCTTAGCCCAGTGACTAAAGAGAGTCTGCTCTGAGGTCAGGTGACTTGGACCCAAATTCTGGCTCCCCCACTTAACAGGCTGTGTGACCTTGGGTACTAGGTTAACCTCTCTGAGTCTTAGCTTTATCACCTGTAAAATGGGACAATAGAAAGACTTACTCCAGGGGAATATTGTAAGGACCAAGCAAGATAACACAAAGAACGTTCTCAGCACTTCAGAATGTATCTGGCACACAGTAGGCACTCTGTAAGTGTTAGCTACTGTTCTGGTAACTCCCTAAAGTAATGTTGATATCTCCATTGAAAGAGCATGGACTTGTGCTGAGAGCATGACCTGAAGCAGGTGCTATCATCACCCTTTGTCCAGTGAGGAAACTGAAATTCAGCGGTTGATAAACTCCAAGAGCCGGCGGGGTACAGAACTGAGATTCAAGCCTAGATCAGCTTCTCTATCACCCAGCAAGCTCACAGGGATTGATGGATTTGCTCAGGAAATAAAGACTCTTTGTCAAATTAGTGTAACCAAAACATAGTTCAGAAAGTAAATCTATTTTTTTTAAGTTACCTTAATCATATACTGTACCATATAGCTGCAGAGAATAACTTGGGGTGTTATCTCTAGAGCTACTGCTTTCCGAGTGTAATGGAAAGAATATGGAGACTGGGATTCAGAGAGAACTGGCTCAGAATTCTGGTACGACCACTGACCAGCTCCGTGACACTGGGCAAGTTACTTGAGGTCTCTGAGCCTCGGTACTGGGAGATTGCAAAATGGCAATGATTATGTCTCCCTTCAAGGATGTATTAGCGGGAATTAAACATAATCATTCCCTCCTCCATTTATATTTGTGAAATAAACGTACCAGATGTAAACCAAGGATACAGCAATCAACAAAACAGATAAAAATCCCTGTCCTCATAGGACATATGTTCTTAAAAGGGAGGCAGATAACAAAGCAGATGAGTGAACAATTATATATGTCAGGGGCAATAAGTGCTCTAGAGGAAAATAAAGCAGGGCAGGAAGACACAAAATTGCTGGGTGGGGCTATTTTAATCAGAAAAGGCTAAGGAGGTGTCAGTGGACATTTGAGCAAATATAAGAGTGAAGCGCGGGAGCAAGTGAATGAGAGAGAGTGAGTGCAACCGCCTGCCCGGAGCCTGCCTGGCCACGGTGATGAAAGGCCAGATGACTGTGAATGGATGAAAAGTCCATTCTGGATGCCTTTACAACATACCCAGTGTCTGCCCCCGAGGCATTCGTTGTGCCAGCCCCTGTCCATGAGATGCACACAGTCTGAAGGAAGATCATTCAAGAAGTACCCAGAACACAGAACATGGAATCCTTTCTCAGAAAAAGTGCAGGGATGGACGAGCACAGGAGAGAAACCCAGTGAACGGTGGACGGGTGGGGAAAGGCACCTAATCCCAGACCTTGAGGGTGAATGCGAAGTTCCAATGGAAGGGGACAGAGCAGAAGGTAAAGGAGGAAGGATGGGCAAAGAGGGAGGAAGGATGGGCAAAGAGGCAGCAGGCTCAAGGCCAGGAGATGACAGAATGTGACAAGTTTGGCAAACTGTAAATAGTTCAGGATGGCTAGAGCTATTTTGAGGGAGAAAGAAATGTGTGCCGAGGCTAGAGAGGTGGAGGCAAATGGGCCATCCTGAATTGGCTTTCCTCAGGGAAAGAGGATGCTTATTGGAAAGTGTCATGCAGATAGATGCCCTGCATGAGAGGTGTACCACTAGAGGTGGCTCCCCAAAGAGAGAGGTCACTGCCTGTAGAATTCCCAGACACCTCCAGCGGCTAAGAGCTTAAGGCAATCACACCTGGTAAGAGCTCGGATGCACCACATCCGAGCTGCAAGCCCCAGGTTTGGATACCAGCCCCTGATCATGCCAAGGGAGGGGCTGGCACTCCCCCAACCATAAATAATGGGTGAGGTGGAAGCCAAGTTTTTGCCTGGTCATGCTGCTACATGCACAAGGCTTGGGCCCCAGCTCCCTTTGCCCATACCAGGGAGTGCATGGGAGCTGCCCAAGGAAGTGCATGGGGGCCTAAGGCCAAGGTTCTCCCATCATATAGCGGATGTGCCAGCCTCTGCCCCAACAGCCCAATGGATGGGTCATTTTCCAAACTTTGCCACTGGAACTCAGCATGCTGACCAGAATGCAAAGGGCACTGGAAAACTGCCCGCTGCTCCGCCTGGCCCTATGTAATTACAGTTGTCCCAGAAACCCTGGTACATGGGCTGACTGAGCATCTGTCCCGGTTGCTCAACAGGGTTTGGGAGGGACATGATCAGACCAGCATTTTGGAAAGATGCACCTGCCCATGGTGTGGAGATGGGGTGGGCAGGCAAGGGACGGGCTGCCAGAAGCTACTGAAGGCACCTGTGGGAGATGAGAGGAGCTAGAGGACGGAAAGAAGTGGTCAGTTTTGAGGAACCTCTAAGAGACACTGGCTATAGAGGCAATGGGGAAATAATAGCTGGCATTTACTAAGAACATACTATGTTGCTGACACTGTGATTCCAGGCAGTATATATGTATTGAATTATATGTCACAAGAACACTAAATAACTCTCTTCATTTTATGGATGAGGAAGATGAGTTAAATGACTTGCCCAAGGCCACACAGCTAGGAAGGACCACAGGGGAATAAGCCACACCAAGCCCTTGACCCCGATGCTAAGCCAAGGCAACGTCCCAGTTTCCGACCTGGGCTGCACCAGCCCCCTGCAGTAGGAAGTGCAGGAGAAGGAAGACGGCAAGTTCAGGTGAGACAGGAAGTGTCTGAGGTTCCTGTAGGACGTCCAGGTGGAGATGCCTGGGACTCAGGCACCCTTCCCCTTCTCCTCCTTCTCCCAGGAATCCCCAGGGTCATTGCTCTGAGGAAGTGGGTTTTCTAGCCTGAGAGATTTGATCATGATAGTCTAAAACCTCCTGAGCCTATCCAAGAGGGTGTCAGGCTCCTCTTAGATGTTTGCAAAGACATGGCTTGACTTGATCATATTCACCTCCCGCCGCCCCTCTCCAGCCTGAAGGCCAGTTCCCCGGGACCAGACATCCCAGGACCTTGAGTCACAGGTCAGGACGCGGAGGTGATGAGCTGGCACCTCGCCCACTGCCTGACTCCCTGAGAAGGAGGAGAGATGACTCTGCATTTGGAAGACTTGCCTTCTGAACAGAAAGAACAGTGATTCATTCTCCTAAATAAACATCAAGCAAGGAGGCGGGATTTTATTACAGTGCACAGAACACCCCAAACTTTGCGACCTGACCTTTAGAAACTAACTTGCCCCTACGTATCCGTGCTGTGACTCAGTTTCTTCATCTGTAAAACGGGGAGAACAACAGAGATTTCCCCTCAGGTTGTTCTGAGGATTGAGTCAGACCATGCAAGGAGAGCATTCAGCCTAATTTCTAGCACATGGCCAAGGTAGCATAAATCTCAATGTAAAATGAGGATTAAAAAACACCTATCTCACATGATGCTGATGGGGATTAAATGAGTGTATCAAGTGCCTTGTGACACAGAGCGGGCACTCAAAGAAGACGTTTGGTTCCTATCCCTGGTCTCGCCAGGATACCTAGCCTGGGAAGAGAAGGTCAGCAACATTCCCTGATTGAGGAGGCATCAGAGTAAAACTCACCATTTGGAGGGCACTTGCCAGAGACCCCAGTTAGAGGATTTAGTGCTTATCTTACCTGCCCCATAAGGTGGGTGTGTTTGGATGTGTTTGATAAAGGAGCATTGGGTAAATAACCAGCATGTCATCAAAGTCGTACAACTAGCAGTAACTCAAACCCTCACTCTTCCAAGTCCCGTGGAATTCTGGAATTGCACTGAGAACCAGGGTCATCAGAGCCTGCTGTCCCCCCAAACACACAGACACACACCTCTGCTGGGGTGAAGGAAGCACTGAGTGACCCCATGAATTCCTATCCCAAAGTTTTTTTCAAAGTCTGAGAGATGAATTAAGAGAAAGAAAGAAAAGCGTGAGCCCCTGCCAAACTCCCTTCTCCATCAAGTTCTCTTCCTCTCCCATCCCCACCTTTCCAAATCAGAAGTCTGTAGATGAAGAAGTAAAAAGCTTTACTTCATTGCCCAAATTGCCAGCTGCTAAATTGATGCTTCTCTCTGCTGAAGCGTCAAAAGTGGTTCACGGATGGGATGTATTATATCAACTTTCCCCTCTCCCTTTGATCCACTTTTTAATAAAGCCTGAGGGAAAAGGGTAATTTTTCATTTTAAATAGGGAAGGCGTGGTAACAAGGGGCTCTGGGAGTTATTAATCACCGCCTCTGCCATCCTGTCATCCATTTCAGAAAAATCATTTTATTTCAAGCCTTGAAATGGGCAGGGAGAAGGGAACAGGTTTTAAGGAATGAAAGGTCTGAGGATTGATTAAAGATGTTTCAAGGTGCAGGGACTTTTGCTCTGGGAGTTCTCCGATAAGGGGCTAAGAGAAATAAAAGCCTTTCTCAAGGGAGAAAATCGTTTCAAGAAAGTGTAGGCAAGTGTCTAACTTCTTTGTCCCTACCCATTAAAAATGAATAAACAGGCAAACGAGTGGCTTAGAATTTGTTCTGGATTTCAGAGCCAGCATCAGAGGGCACATGCTTTAGCCCTTCAAAGGCAGGCGTGGCAGAGAGTCTACCGTCACCGCTGCTTGTACTTTTATGAATATTTCAAAACACTTGTTAGTTTAATCCTCGTAACTTTTCGGCAAGAACCAGAACCTTTAGATGCTGGCTGAAAATACTTGCCTGGAGTCATTAGTAGAACAAAAAAGTACAAACAATAACAATTATTATTAGCACTATAAACCGTTACTATTTATTGAGTACCTACTATGTGCCCGATGCTATCCTAAGTATTTTGCACGGATCACTTTGCTGTTTTGCCCCAAGCACCCTGAGAAGAACACCCTGCTGCTGTCTCCACTTTCCAGTTGAGGAAATGGGGGGGGGGGGGCGGTTTAGAGAGATCGAATTGTCCAGGGTCACCCAGGTACGAAGTGGAAAAGCCAGGTTTCCACCCAGGTCTTGCACCCCTCGCCATCCAGGCTTTCCTGGCAGCTTCCCAACCTCCTTAGGAAATGCAGAACCAGCCAGCAAGTGGCTAAAAAGCTGAGTCATTTTGCAAAGGCCAGTGGGTCAACCTGGGCCAATGCCCCTGACCCTCCAAAAGTAAAGCCCAACATTCGTTTCATCCACAGTCCTGAAAGAGGAAAGTGTAAGATCCAGGAGGAATTTTTGAGTTTCTACTTTGTGGTACTTTGAAAAAGAGAAAGAAAGAAGGACAAATGAAAAACACACAGTTACCAAAGCAATTCAACCCCGGCCAGAATCTTCATCTAAGACCTCGTTAAATGAACGTGACATCCGGCCACACCGTGGATCCCGCTGGGCACCGTCTCCACCCCAGGACGTCCCCAGGTGGAAGCAAGCAAATGCACTGACCCGAGTCTGGGCAGGCCGCCTGGGAGGCGGGAGGGGGCGTGGAAGCAGGGCCTGTCACCCTGCTCTGTCGGCATTGGCAGGTTTTGCTTCCCACTAGGAGATCTGGCGACACTGATGTCAGGGTAGCATTTCTGTTTTAATAAAACACTTATAAACCATGGCTAATGTTCACTGAGCTCTGACTGGGGGCCACAGTTCTGCTTGGCTTATCCTCAATGGCTCATTTCCTTTCATTCTCACAACAACTCTGCCGGGATGGCGAGGAAGTTAAGGCTTTGGAAAAGGTGAGTCACTTGCCCAAAGGCAAGCTCCAAACCCTGCCGTCTGACCCAGAGCACGTTCTGCCGGCTGCAGAAGCAAACAGATGCACTGACCCCAGTCCAGGCAGGGCATGTGGGAGGTGGGAAGGGATGCGGGAACATGGCTCTCACCCCATCACTCTTCCCAGTTCCTGATCTATAGGCATTTGCACCCGAATAACCTCTACTGTCCCCCACACCCCACCCCCACCCCCCGAGCGGTGCATATTATCAGCCCCATTTTCAGATGGAGAAACTAAGCCTCAGAGGTGACCAATGCATTGTTGGTGGGAATGTAAGGTGGTGCTGCCCCTGTGGAAAGCAATAAGGTAGTTCCTCAAAAAGGTAAATATCAAATTTACCATATGACCTGGTGTGCCAGATTGAATCTGTGGTGGACCCCAGAAAAGCCGTGTCCTTTAATCCTCATTCAATATCGTTGGGTGGGACTTTTCTGATTGTTTCCATAGAAATGTGACCCACCCAATTGTGGGTGGTAGCTTTTGATGAGATGGTTTCCATGGAGATATGTCTCCACCCATCCAAGATGGGGTTGTGATTGGAGCCCTTTAAGAGGGAACCATTTTGGAAAAAGCTTTAGAGCCCACACAGCCAGACACCTTGGAGATGAAGAAGGAAAATCTCCCCAGGGAAGCTTCATGAACCCAGAAGCCTGGAGAGAAAGCTAGCAGAAGTCGCCATGTTCGCCACGTGCCTTTCCAGTTGAGAGAGAAAATCTGAACTTCATTGGCCTTCTCGAACGAAGGTATCTTTCCCTGGATGCCTTAGATTGGACATTTCTATAGTCTTGCTTTAATTTGGACATTTTCACGGCTTTAGAACTGTAAACTTGCAACTTAACAAATTCCCCTTTTCAGAAGCTGTTCGTTTCTGGTATATCGCATTCCAGCAGCTAGCAAACTAGAGCAGACAGACATTCCGCTCTTAGGCATGTATCTGAAGAAATGGAAGACAAGGTCTCAAACACGTACTTGCGCGCAAGTGTCTACAGCAGCATCACTCACGGTCACCAGTAGGTGGAAACAACCCAAGTGTCCGTGAGCAAATGAACAAAACGTTACACACACACAATGAAATATTATCTGGCTGTTAAGGAGGAAGGAAGTTCTGAAACTTGCTATAAAATAGACGAGCCTTGCAAACATTTATCTCCGTGAAACAGGCAAGGCACCTAAGGACAAACAGTGCATATACCTTATAAGAGATGACTAGAAATAGTCCATTGGGAGAGACAGAAAGTAGATTAGAGGTTACCAGTGGATGGAAGGGAGGGAAGAAGGGGAATTGTTGTTGTTTGGAAAATGTCCAGAACACTAATACATTAAAAAAAAAATTAAAACAGAAAAATGAAGGTGTTAAAACTTGGGACTGGGTTGCTTCCAACGTCCTGAAGGAAGACAGCCATTGTCGCCATCTATGGGACGTTTTTACATTGGAAAAAGCCCTCCGTGGTTCCACCCCAGTTAGACCCTCCCTCGGGAATAGGATGGTTAACGACACTGCCCAGAGAACCTAAGGGGTGGACAGGGTGATAGAGCCTCGATGCCAAAACTCATGCGAGTCCAGATTTGGGGGATCGAGGATAGAGGCAGGACTCAAGGAGGCTCCTTCAACCCCGAGTCCTAACGCGGCATCGCTGTGCTGCAAACTGGGTGTGAGAGCAGACGCCACTCCTCCTTAGAACCACAGCTCTTGTCCCAGATGAGCGCCATCAACCACGAGCTCAGCTCGGGCTGGGCGTGTAGCCACGTGGCACGGAAGGCACAGTCACCGGGCCTCAGCGTTCCCGGGTCTCCCTCGGCCTCGGCTCACCCTGCCGCTCTCTGCACCCTCCTCCTTCCCACTGCGCCCTCCTCCCCACCCGCCACCGCCAGCTCCTTTCTCTCCCCTCCTCCTCCCGCTTCCTTGGTCTATCCACGGGCTTATTCGTTTGTCCTCTGTCTCCCCCACTGGAATATAAGGTCTAAGAAGACAGAGCCCAGTGCTCACTTTCTCACCACTGTATCAACAGCACCCAGCGCCGACCTGGCATTAGATCAATATATATATATTTTTTAATCCCGATGCATCAATGTGTTGCTTCAATGTTCAAAAAAATGATCATGGGGATGAATACACAACTATGAGATGACATTTTGAGCCATTACTTGTACACCGTGCTTGGAATGCTTGTATGTTATGAATGTATGTTTGTATGTTAAATTTTACCAAGAAATATATTTAAAAACAGATATATATGTGTGTGTTGCTTCAGTCAGCGTGTTGAATGAAACAACTCTTAAACACTCATCAATTATAGCTGCCATGGTTGATAATATTACTTGGACCACCTATCCTGAATTCAGCTAATACCCCAGTCACCCCCAGGGCTCTCCACACGGCTGAGTCTTCAGAACTGAAGACCTGGTGACCAGAGAAAGGGAGTAGCAAATGCCCTTATTTTGACTCTGCTTCCCTTGGCCCCTACCTCATGTGAGACATGGCCAGGCCTCTGCTCCACGTGGCCCTCCCGGGAAGGAGGCCCTGCTGCACCCCCCTTGCCACCCCCTGGGCCTCTGAGCCCCTGCAGGGAGCAGCTAAGGAGGCCCATCCCGCTCAGGCCAGGCCCCAGGGGAGCAGCAGGAGAGTCCACAGCAGAAAGAAGCACCCTGGGGAAGGGTCCCTCTATTGCTCCATCCCTCTGCCTTCCTTGAGTGACAGGCCATGATATTAGTTTTGCAACCTCAAGAAAGGAGAAAGCAGCATTCTATGAACTTCTGTGCTTTCAGGCACCTTATTTTTACCTCCGGACCACCGACTTGGGGAACAGGTTTTCCAAATCCTTCTGTCCTTCCCTTGCTGTGTGGATTCGGTGAGTTGTGCAGCTGCCCTGCATTCTCTCCCAGTTTCTGTCTGCAGGGACACTGGTTGTCAGGGCTTCCGAGACTGGGCTTAGCAGAGAGGAATGTCCACACTTCGAGGAGAAAGGTGTTGGGGAATGCCTTATTATCCTTCTTCATCCCACTTAACTGAGGCAGACACCTCCATGAGCACCGGGGACTTTTCTAAGATGACTAGATTCAGCCCCTCCTGAGATAACTCCCTGCAGAGCCTGGCAGAGCTGATGAGCTGGGTTTCATTCACAGCTCCACTACTTTCTAGCTCTGTGACCTTGGGTAAGTTGCTCAGCCTCTCTAAGCTACAGCTTGTGCATCTCTAATAGGGAACTAAAAAAAAAAAAAAACAAATACACACTCCGTAGAGATGTTTTGAGAACTAAAATAAAGCACCAGCAAGCAGCATTCCGTGGTCAATAATAATTACTATTACTATTGTTGTCATTGTTAGTTGTTATTCTGCTGTGTCCCCAGGAAGGATTTGCAAATTTGTCTTTGGATTAGACACCTATCATGTATAAGGCAAGTCAGCAAAACCGACAGCTTCTCCACCCACCCAGGATGTACACTTGCCACACCAGATTATGAAGATTTAGCACAGAGGGGGAAAAAAAGTAAAAAACTCATTAATACTTTTTATACTGACTACAGATCGAAATGACAATATTTTATATATATTGAGTTAAATAAACATATAGTAGCAATATCAGTGTCACCTGTTTTCTTTTTACTTTTTTTTTAATGTGGCCACTGCAAAATTTCTAATCACATACATGGCTCGCATTATGACCCACAATATGTGGCACAGAGTTAGAAGAAGATCCATTAACCAAGGCATTAAACGAGGACTCGCACCTTAATTATTTAGTTACAACTGACATAGGGAGCGGAGGGCTGGGGAGCGGCTTCCTTGGGGAGTGACATTTGAGCTAGGAGCTTCGGAAGGATGAGTGACAGTTAATTAGGCAAAGAAAGAGGCAACAAGTGTCCCAGCCAGTACCAGCCTGTCCAAAGATATGACTCATTCGAGAAAATGCAAGGGCTGGTGAGGCCAGAGGGCAGCCGATGGGAAGGGGGTGGGGGCTGAGTTAGGAGAGGCGGATGGTAGATACCTGAAGGCCAAAGCGGGATGGTGAGAATTTACCCAGAGGAAAATGGATGTCCTGGCACCAATGCCCACCCCTTTTAAACAAAACCCACTCTATTAGGCCATGCGCTCCAGGATGTAAGTCCTGGTACTCTCCATCTCCTCCTACCAGATCAGCTCCTAGCACAAATTAGGCACCAATAAATATTTGCAGGCTTGAACTGAAGGAGGTCCCTAAGCACCCGACCCCTTCCGGCCCCTGGCCAGCCCCTGGAGGCCTGTCTATGATGATGCAAAGGATATTTCCGGAAGGAGATGCTGCCAAGCCCGGGAGATGAAGAACAAATGCAACCCCAGATCTCTCCCTCCAGGTCTAAATGATAATTAAACTTCCTAGAGTGATAAGAATCCTACACTCAGGTGGAACTAAACGTCTCTAGCGATTAGCAATGCAGATGCTCAAGGTACAGAATTGTCCCAGCCTGAGTTACTAACCCTGCAGGGCAGTCTGATGCTGGTAGATAAGACACCAAACTCAAAACTGTTCAGTTGCTTGTTCATTCCACAATATTTATTGGGCACTTAATGCACAGCAAGGCCTTGTGAGGTGCTGGCAGCCCTGGCCAGTTTCTAGAATGCCAACTGTCTCTGGACTGTAAACCCTCAGTACTCTAAGAGATTAAACTCTTTATTAACATTTATTAAACTCCTTAATATTACAACAGGAAGCATGGGCATCTTATTATCCAGGGCTAATGAGGTACTAACATTTTTAAAGTACCTATTACATACACAGAGCTATGCCAGACATTTTGCCTGCATTATCTCGTTTTAATTCTCACAATACCCTAAGGTAGAAACTATTTTACATAAGGTATTTATATGACATTGGGGTGCAGGGGATGTTACATTTCACTTACTCTAAGCTACATGGTTACTAAATGAAAAAGTCAAAATTTGAACCCAAAGCTCATCATTATTCCTCTCGTGGTGAAGGACAAGAAGGGTGAGATGGGAGAAGCTCAACTGAGTAAGAAAACGAAGACAACTGGGAAAGAATGTAGGGTGACAGGGAACAGGGCCTCCTGAACGCAATGTAGGGGTAAAACTATAATGGCCAAAAAATAATAATAAATTGCTAGCGTATTTTTTTTTTTTTGAAAGAGAAGCAACAAAGTAAAATCCACTATGTTTAAAAGCTAAAATGGTGTCTGCGTTTGTTTGGAGCTGTAGGTATCCCAGAAAAACATGTTCTTAATCCATTCCAATGGATGTGAACCCATGGGGATGGGTTCCAGGGGATCGATGGGGCCTTCTGATGAGGTTACTTCAGTTAAGATGTGGCCCAACCCAATCAAGGTCTTAATCCTTTACTGGATTAAGTAATAGGATCCAGTCCTTTATAAGCCAAATGCAATTCTGGCACACAGAGAGAAAGCCACAGAGGAAGCGACCAGAAGCTGAAATGAACGGATGAGAAGGGAGAGGCCAGAAGAGGCCACCATGTGCACTGCCACGTGACAAGCTAAAGACCAACGATTGCCAGCAACCAACTTCGGAATGCCACAGTCTTTGGGGATAAAGTATCACCTTGCTGATGCTTTGATTTAGACTTTCCCTTAGCCTCAAAACCGTGAGCAAATAAATTCCCATTGGTTAAGCCAGACCACTGCATGGTATTTGCTTGAGCAGCCTAGGAAACTAGAACTGTTTCACAGCTAACTGGACTCCCTAAGTGTTTACAGAACTTCTATAGTATACTAGCCTCTGTGCTGCTCAGCATTCAGAACAAAATAATAATAAAAATAATAACAATGGCAATGATAGCAACTACCCTTTATTGAGAATTCAGTGTGCCGGGTACTATTTAAAATACTAAACTTATATTACCTAGTTCAACCCTTACCACAGTGCTCCCAGGTAGATACTAATATTTTTCCCTATTTTATAGATGAAGGACGTATTGGATGTAGCCCCTGGCTATAAGGGTCCCACAGTGGAATAGGGGAGATAAAGTTCCCAGGTAAACAGCTTCAATGCCAGGTAGCACCAGGTAGCCTGACATTGGCAGCCAGATGAAGGTTTAGATCCTGGCCTCACCTCTCAGACCCTCTGTATCCTCCTCTGTGAAATGAAATAGTATCATCCAGCTCACAGGATTATTCTGAGGTTCTCGTGAGTTAACATTTATTAAATACCCAGCCCTGTTCTGGTTCTAGCCATAATAGAGTAAGCCCACTGGCACCTAACTCTACCACTAATTATGACTAAAAACCCTGGGGAAAAAGCACAAAAGGCACCTGAGAATTCTAAAAAGTAAAGAATAGAAGGGTAATAGAAGAGGGAGGTCAAAACTTGAAGAACAATGAATATGTGACAGTACATTATTTCCTTCATCTCCCAACTTTGCCCAGAAGGTCAATTGAATTGGAACATGGAGAGGAAACATTCCTGAGCAGTCCGTATCTCTGGCCAGAGGACCAGAAAGGGGAGCCCTACAGCTAGAGAGAGTATGGGAAGAATCCTCTTTTTTTTCTTTCTTCCCCTTTTTTCTCTCCCCAACCCTACCCCAAGGCCACAGCAGGCACAAACTGCACTCCCATGACACAGAAGCAGCACAGGCACCTAAAACCCCAAGAGAAAACCCAGCCCATTGGATAGAAGAACTGGAAAAAGGAACCCTTGTTATATGAAAAACGTGAGGGGACATCCTGGGTGTTTGTTTTTCTCTCTTTTATCTCACTGCTTGCGATGGTTGGGTTCTGGTGTCAACTTGGCCAAGTGATGACGCCCAGTTGTCTGCAAGGGTATCTTGCTGCATGGGTATCTCATGGCTGGTTGATAAACCAGAAAGCTGGTGTTTTAAATCATCAGTCAGTACTGACTCTGTGGCTGATTACATCTAAAGCGTGTCTCCCACAACAAGATAATGCAACCAGCTGAAGGCTTTTAAGGAAGAAAAAAGACCCTTTCCCTGCTTCTCCAGTGGTGAGCCTCTCCTGTGGGGTTCGTCCAGACCCTTCATAGGAGCCGCCAGCTTCACAGTCTGCCATACGGATTTTGGACTTTTCCATTCCCATAGTTGCTGAGACACCTGTATAAATTTCATATTTCCAGATTTCTCTTGTTGGTTCTGTTTGTGCAGAGAACCCTAACACACTGCTTTCACCCAAGGAGAGCCCGATTGCTCAGAACTGCACAACCCAGAGGGTGCTAAAAGCCTGTGACAACCCCATCCTTCAAGCTGAAACAACTGAGGGCACAGGTCCCTGGGAGCTAGAGAATGTGTAAGAAATTCCCAGAAAGAAAGCACTGGAGAAAGGGATCCCTAATTCTTTATGTGAAAAGCTATACATGCTCTGAACAAACCCAAAGGAACACAGCAAAGACTGAGAATTGGATCAGCACTCACAGAAACTTGCTGACTCTCAGAATGATTAGTTGATTAAGAAAAACAAAACAGAACAAAAAAAACGAACACTGTCCAGAATATTTTAACAGGACACCAAATCTCTCAACATAATATTCAAAATGTCCAGCAGACAACCCCAAATTATTTGATATAGTGAAAAGATCTGGCTATTATTCAAGGGAAAAGCAAGCAAAAGACGCGAACACTGAGATAACCCAGTTGTTAGAATGACTTTAAAGCAGGCATTATAACCATGCTCCACGAGATAACGGTGAACACACTTGAAATGAATGGAAGGGAGAAATTCACACAATTAGAGAAACTATAAAAAAAGAGCCAAATGGTTCATGCACTAGGGTAACTTTCCAGAAACCTAAAACCTCCAGATGGGTCCCTGGACCAGATAAGTCCTAAAACCTAGAGGGCCCAGCCTCTCCAGAACATCAGATAGTTTCATCTCCCTATCCCTAATTATTGACAGATCCTTCCAACATGAAAAAGTTAGAATGGCCGTAGCTCAAATATCCCTAAAGAGTGGGACAGAAAGATCAAAGGTGATGGTATACTTATACAGAGAAGGTAGGGTTTAACAAGTATGTTTGCCGAATCATTAAACTGATTTTTCTTTTAGTCTCCAGTATCTTAGACCAGCTAGAAATAAAGATCTAAAATTGTGGAATTGTAACCCATACCAAACTCTGGAATCGGTTCTACAACTGATTGTTGCAGCATGCTTTGAAATGTATTGCTTTTTTGTATATGTGTTATTTTTCACAAAAAAAGAAAAAAAGTCGATTATGATGACAAAATATATATATATTTATTCTTTCTAGCCTCCAATGTTCTGGAGCAGCTAGAAGGAAAAATCTGAGATGATGCTATGGTAGCCCATGACAAAGTCTGGAATCTGTCCTGTAACTACTTATTGAAGAGTGCTTTGAAAACTGTTGCTTTTTCCTGTCTTTGCTTTACATATACATATGATGTATTATACAATTTAAGAGATTCAATAATACATATTAAAAGGTAGAAGCAGCTAGAACTAAATTCCTTCCTTGATGCCATTCCTTTAAGATTTAGTCTAGAACAACAGTAACTACAAGAACCCAATGCGACCGCGGGCGGCTGGGCATGGGTGCCGCGCGGAGCGCCCGGGCGGGGGATGGAGGATTTCCTGGGCCAGAGCCTACTGGGGACTTCCAGGGACCACGTGCTCGGCGCCGTCCGGCAGCAGAACCCAAATCCCGACAGCAAACACGTCTGACAGAAGACACGGTACGTGGGGAGGTGACCCCAGAGCGGAAGCTTCTGCAACGGCAACTTCGGACCAGGACCACTGGGATGCGTCGCTTGGCCGAGCGGCTGCTTCCTGCCAGTGCCGCTCCGTTGGGGCACATCCTGGGGGGCCGAGCTGCGCGCCCGCAAATCACAGTGGGCCCACCTTCCCCCCGGACCGGCGGCCGCGCCCGGCTTGGGGTGGTGGAGGCACTACGCGTTTACGGTGTGAGCTCTGACGGCGGCGGCTGCACCCAAATCCGCCGGGGGGTGGGAGAGGGGGGACTGGGTCTCCTCCACCTTACTTGGTGTCTCCAGGGCTGTCCAGGAATTTGGTGTGGCCCGGCTTAAAAGCAACGTGAGCGAGACCGTGAACGGTTTTGAGTCCATCTTGGCCAAGCTGCGAGGTGAGGCCCCTTCCAAAACACTTGTCAAGCCGGCCAAGGAAGCCCCTGGAGAAGGCACAGGGGACTGCCCGGATTTGCCAACCAGGCAGCCACGGAGCACCAGCAGCTGCGGCAGCCGTTGGGGCAGCACCCCTGTGCCCTCCTCCCCCACCACTGCACACCAGAGAAGCTAGCCCAGATCTCCTTGCCCTTTCCCCACTGTACCTCATTATTAAAAATCAACTTCCAGCCCTGTGTGGGTGGGAGGTTGGCTGGGTGACCCGTGAGGACTCTACCACACCCTAGGTCCATGGCTCATGCCTGAGCTGGGCCTGCTTACCCCCCACTGAGCAGCTGAGGGCACTGAGGCATAGAGAGGGACAGTGTGCAGGCGAAGCAGCAATAGGATAATGGGCAGGCAAAGCAGCAATAATGGCTAGACTGTAAGCTCCATGAGGGCAGGTAGAACCCTCCTCCCCCCCACAAGAAAAAAAGAACCAAGTGGAAAATTTATCAATGAAAAGTACAATATCTAAAACTTTTAAATTTGCTAAATGGGATCAATAGCAAAACAGAGAGGACCAAGGAAACCTGAAGATCGATCGATAGAAATTACCCAATCTTAAGAACAGAAAGAAAAAAGACTAAAAAAAAATGAATAGAACCCAAACAACCTATTAGAAAATATCAGCTGATCTAACAGTCAGTCATAGGAGTCCCTGTAGGAGAGAAGAAAGGAGTTGATACAGAAGAAAATATTGAAATAATGTCTCAAAACTTCCCACATCTTGTGAAAACCTAAATTTACAGACTCAAGAAAGTCAGCAAGCCCAAAAAGGAACACAGTGTACCAAACTGCTGAAAACCAAAGGTAACAGGAAAAAACATACCAAAAGCATCTAGGGAGAAAAAATGATGCATTACATATAAGGGTACAATTTGAATGACTTCAGATTTCTTGTTAGAAACTATGAAAGCGAAAAGTTAAAATAATAACTTCTTTAAAGGTATTGCCAATTGAAGAAACCTAAGAGAATTTTGTCAGTACCAAAACTGCTCTTAAAAGCTTAAGGAAGTTCTTCAGGCTGAAGGAAATAGGGAACTTCAGAAATAAAGAGCAAGCACCAAAAATGGTAAATACCTGGAAAGCTGCAACAAACTGCTTTTCTTCTCTTGAGTATTTTCGTATATGTAAGACTGATAACAAACAAATCAAACATTATTTGGAGGGGGTCAATTTCAGTGTTTGTTGATATAATATATATGATGAGGGAGGGAGGGTAAAAACTCAGACCATGGTAGATTCACAATTAATGATAACTTCACATTTGTTCTAGGATGCTCTGCTATTTGAGAAAGGAAATGGCTTGTAGGTTGCTTCTCCACTGGAAAAGGATTGTTCCAACCAAACCTGAGATTTGTGGGTTGCCCACAAGGCCAACCACAATGTCTGTCTTTATACTAAGCACAATACACAGATTTAATCCGTGCCCAGAAAGGCTCATTATGCTGTAATGAAAACTCCAAAATGAATGGGTTATAATGACCTACATCAGCTCCCAGCTCAACCTCTAGCCTCCTTCCCCGATACCTTATCTGAGTTGGTCCCTGTGGTAGATTAAATGATGTACCCATATTTAGACATGTTTTTATTCTTAATCCACGTCCCTGTAGGTGTGAACCATTGCAAACAGGATCTCTTAAAGGCCTTCCTTTTAGTTAAGGTGTGGCCCAACTAAATGAGGGTGAGCCCTAATCCAGGTTACTGGAAGCCTTACAAAAAGCCAGAAGAAGGAATGCAGTGAAAAACAGGGAAGAGCAGAAGAAAGGAGAGGACATTACCATGTGATGGGAGAGCCAAGGCGTCCCAGGGATTGCCAGAATGCAGCACTACAATGTTACCGTCTTCGGGAGATAGCACGTCTTGCCGATATCTTAACACTGAACCTGTGGCCCCTGAAACCGTGAGCCAATAAATGCCAGTTGTTTAATACAACCCATTGCACGCTGTTTGTGATAGCAGCTCAGGCAAACCAAGACACCTCCACCCAGTTATTTTCCTTCACTGCCTCCCCACTTAGCACAAGTTTCAAATGTGTATGCGTTTGCTTCTTTATTTATTTTTCTTCTCCCTGAGAAGCTCTCTGAGGATCATATTTTTCTCATTCTGCCTTGGGTCTGAGCACCTAGAAAATGCCTGGCCCAGGGTGGGCACTCAAAGATGTGTAGAATGAATGAGAGAAGGTAAGTCAATCAGCTGGGGGACTGGTCAAAATGAAGGGCCCCTCCTCTGCAGCTTAGGAGTAGAGGGTTGGTAAGCCAGGTGGTTAGGCATAACAAGGAGCTTCAGAGGAGCAAAACAGCAGGACTTCACACACAACAAAAATGCTAATGGAGAAAGACTGTGGTCTTTCAGATCTTTATTAATAATGTCTTGGATAGATGGAGTTGCAGATCAACTACAATAGAAAATTCTTGAGCTATCTTCCAGCTCAAAGATAAATGTTTGTTCTTTGTAATCACCTCTGTGAAACTGTACGTGGGAAAGAAGCCATTCCCCAAAACTCCACTAATTACAAAAGTCAGACCATGTCTAGGGCACAGGGACTTGAAAAAGAAGTCCTGCGAGTTGGAAGATGGACAGCTGTCTTCCTGAGGCAGGAAGTTCTGTTCCAGGTAGCTCCAGAGGTCAGAGCTAAAACCAATAGGAGGAAATTAAAGGAAAGCACAGTAGCTTAGTATATAGCCAATGCTAATAATTAGCAACATCCCCCCCAAAAAAAAAGAAATACTAACCTCATAAGGTCAAGAACTCCTTGTATCTAGAAGCTTTGGAGGAGAGGTTGAATAACCAGAAATTTACAGAAGGGATTCTCCACTTGATGGGAGATTGGAATGGATCTGGGTTTCCCAAACTATGGAACTCGTGCTCCCAATTGGAGTCCTGAAAATCTGATAAACACTGCATGCAATCCCCTTTTTGTTGGGGATTGAATTATGACCCCCAGGAAGACATGTTCAAGTCTTAATCAGCATTCCTGTGGATGTGAATCCATCGGTAAATAGGACCTTTGAAGATGTGACTATTAGTTAATGTGTGAAGTCATCTGTGAATAGAATCCTCAAAGATCCTATGTAGATAAGACCACATTGAATCAGGGTGGGCCTTACTCCATATGACTGGAGTTGTTATAAGGCAGGGGGAATTTGGATGCAGTCAGTCAGAAAGATATAAGAGGAGACCAAGGACATAGAATGCCATGTGATGGAAGCAAAGGTGCAAATCAAGGAACATCAAGGATTCTGGGAAGCCAGCGCCAGAAAAGACTCCGGGAGGAAGTATGGCCTTGTCAAAAATTTGGTTTTGCATTTCTAGCCTCCAAAACCATGAAATAAACTTCTGTTGCTTAAGCCAGCCTATTGTGTGGTATTTGTTACAGCAGCCCTGGCAAATGAACACGCACCCATACTAGAGATTCACAAAGCATATTAGCATATTGAAGGCCCTGGCACATCCTACAGATTTAGAAAACACTGAACTCGGTGGAATTTGGCATCTCCCTAACTTCCTTGATCATGGAACCCAAATCATCGGTGAAACTAGTGTTATACAGAACACACTTGAAGGAACCTGGACTAAAAGATGATTCTGACCTTCTCAAGCTGAACATTTTATGATTCTCTCTCCATTAAAGGGAAAGAAGTATTGGAGGCTGGAATCTCTAGGCCAGTGGATCTCAGACACTGGCATGTACCTGAACCCCTGGAAGGCTTATTAGAACTCTGGTCACAGGACCCACCCCCAAGTTTCTGATGCTGAAGATCTGGAGTGCGGCTCTAGAATTTGCATTGCTAACAAGTTCTCAGGTGATGCTGATGCTTCTGGTCCAGGGACCACACTTTGAAAACTATTAATTTTGAGATTAAGACCTCTCAGTGTTTTAACCAACCCAAAGTAGGAAAGCTTCATTCATATCACTGTGAGTTAGTCTCCAAGTCCTTACAGCCCAACCTTTTCTTCTCACTCCATAAAATGGAAGACCAAGAGGAAGGGCACAAAAGGAAATTGATCCTTGATGAAGAAGAGTTTGCAAAGCCCTCCCTTGCCAGTAACTGAATAGAGAAGACCCAGGTAGCATCATTAAAGGGTTGATCACAGCCAGCCCTTGCTCAGACATTTCAGATTCTAATTCAACCACATGCTTACTATACCCCAGGTAAGATACTTCTACCCATGCTGTCTCAAGAACCCCCCACAGCAGCCTTGCAAAGCAGAAACCATGATTCCCAATCTACCAAGCAAAATTGAGGCTCAGAGAGGGAAAGTGGGTTGGTCAAGGTCAAGTGGTAGAAAAGGGCAAAACTAATGTTTGGACCCAGATTGTTTGAGCCCAGTTTTGCAACTCTTTCTGCTACGTGCCTCCCTCCTTGCCAACTGGCATGCCTCTTCTTTCCTATCTTCGAATCCCTGTTCTTTTATCAGTCAAATCATTCTCCTCGAGGGAGCCCCTCTCCTCCACTGATTCTTGTGGAGTCACTTCAGCTCCACAAAAAGTGACTAAGGGCCAGGCACCATGATAAGTCCTAGAGACATAGCAGAGGAAAGGATGGAAAAGGCCCACCTCCCTGTGGGCTCAGAGCAAAGTCATCCAAACAGACAATTGTAATGAAATACGCAACATCTTGTCCATGCACAGCCACGGGTGTACCTTGCAAAGCTTCTGAGAGGAGAGGATGCCTGACCTGCATTTTGGAGGAGGGGTAAGGTACCTGGAGGAAGGTAGAGTGTGCAAAGCAGAGTGCTGGGTCAGCCCCTCCATAGCCAACCTGGACACCCCTAATTCCCAGGACTTCCCAGCTGACACATGGCACTGCCATCCACCAGGTGATTAGGGCCAAACCTAGGAGCCATCCCTAGTTCGTGTCTTTCCCTCTGACCCCATAGCAAGACCTATCAACATTGCAATCTTCACACACACTTTCAGGGTGTCCACTGTCCCCACTGCCACATCATCTTATCCCTGGACAACGCAGCCACCTAGCTGGTCGCCCTGCCTCCCCACAACTCCTCTACCATCCATTGATGTTTTTCAATTATACGCCAGACCCTCGCTCCCCTTCTGAAACTCTCCAGTGGCTCCCTATTACTCTGAGATGACAAATTCCTCCTGGTTGCCTGAAAGCCTCTCAGTCATTAGACCCCAGCCCAAGAATCTCCCCATCATCTCTCTCAGCTCCTCCCCACCCTCTCATTTCCTGCCTCGCTGGCCGGCCTTCTTTCCCTCAAACATACCACAGGGCCTTTGCACTCACTGTTCTCCACTTGGAAAGCTCTTCCCTCAGTCCCTTTGAGAGCTGGCTGCTTGTCGCGCAGGCCCTTTGCTGGCACGTCAAATTCTCAGGGAAGCCTCCGCTGACCTCCCAGTCATTCCCGATTATGCCAAAGTTGTGTTTTCTTCACAGCACTGTGGCAGTCTCTTATATTTCCTATTTATTCATTTACTGCTTATCCCTCCCAACGGGGATGCAAGCTCCAGAGAAGTGGGGACTTTACCTCATTTACTGCCTTCCCACCTAGAAACTGAGTTTGGCACAAAGCAGGCCCTCACATTTCTACTGCGTGAGGGAATAAGTTAAATAGTATAAGCCCCCAAAGAGCTCAGTGTGATGTAGCAACAAGGTTGAAGGATTTTCAGCTGAAGCGGAACATGCTCAGATGCACTATTTAGTAAGAGCCTGCTGGTGGCTGGTGGAGGTGGAAGGGGTGATGTGGGCCAGGAAGATCCTTTTAGAGACTAAGTGGAAATCCAGACTAAGGCAGCTGGACCAGCAGTGGTAGTGGAGAGGAGAGACGTTGACCAACTCAAGGGACATTTGGAGAAGGCTTGGGGACTGATGAGAGGAGGAGAAGGCTGAGGAGAGGACACAAAGATCCACAACTCCATTGCAATTCATCCTCCTTTGCCAGCCACAGCTGCATGTTGTCACAGCAGGTATCAACTCGTATCATGCACACTTTGTCTCATGAACCAAACAGTTCTCCATTTTTTAAGGACCAGAACCTTCTTTGCCAACCTTTTTCCCTCCTATTCCTTCTCCCTGTCAAAAGACAACTTGCAAAGCTCAGTGTCCATAATAAGTGACCATTTTATAAACGTGGAGCTTATAACAACATGCAGGAACCAACAGTCCCTCAATAAGATGCAGGAAGTCGAGCAGAAGGCTTGGAGTCAGAGCTGGCCATGCTGTATGCACCCCTGGGCTGCTGCTTAACTTCGGTTCCTTGGTGTCCTCATCAATAAAATCATGGGATCATGGGAGCCCCATCTCAGAGATCCTCACAAAGATTAAATGGGATCATACACGCAGAGTAAGACCCCGGCCAAAGGGAGCCCTGGTTAGGAATTATGGTTGTATTGAGCAAATCAGCAGCCTTGCCCGCCCCTCTGCCCGCCCCACCCCCCACCATAGACTTGGGGCTTTGTCCCCAAATCTGACTCACCCTACTCCCTTCCTATGTCTTGACTGCTGGTTGGCTGCTATTTCTCCAGAGCTGGAAAATGTCATAATGTGATTGATGCACCCAATCATAAAAATAACCAGTTATTTTGATGCCAGTGCGTCATCTCTAAAAATAGTCAGTGTCTTGGAAGTGACGGCACCAGAGCAAATGTTGCATTGCATTGGGCACACGCGTGCACACACACACACACACGAGATAGTCATTTTAAATGGGATGGGCAAACACACCAGCTTTAACCAGGGGAGGAAAAGCCTTTGCCCCCTTATCATGCTCCCTGCGAGCTGACGATGGTGACATTTTATTAGAGGGCACTTGTCAAGCAGCAGCCCAGATGGGGACAAAATGAAGTGGCCCGACCACAGGATCAGAGAACACTGCTGGCTAACAGTTTTCCCCAGGCTGCAGCAAAGTCACCGGCTTCCAGCTCCAGCAACCTCCCCAGACTTCATTTGTCACAAGAGTGCCCTTAATTCTAAGCAGGTGCCATGCTTCCTTCATTTAGCAGAGAAATGCCCCCCAGACACATCATCATCTGACACAGCAACTTGCATCGCAAAAGACACCAGCTCGTCATTCTTCGAGCCACTGGAAATGGGTCCCTTGCTGGTGAAAACTGCTTGGGAAGACGAGGCTGGGAAGAAATTCACTCTTCCCTACGGCAGCCATTGGCTCCCCACCTCCCACCCCCCAACCGCGGTATACTTCAGGGACTGCAGGCACAAAGGTTTGAAAACATATCGAGTTTTTAGAAATTAAAGGAAGCCCAATTTGGCTGCGGTGTCATCTCCCTAGCCATGACACCCAGGCCTCCTTCTTTTGGACACCCACTAAGGCTTCCTTCCACTGAGCTCAGCCTGCCCAGCGTAGCACGCTAGAACACCGGGAAAGCACAGCGGGGTTCCAAGGAGCAACTCGGACCGTAGGTCCACTGAGACCCTCTGGGAAGGACACAGAGTCTTCACAGCTGCTCCTGGCTCCCAGAAAATGACATTTGCCTACCAAGATGCAGGGAATAGGTTATGCCAGTTTGTTGGCGGGAGAATGTGAGGTTAGGAGTGGGTAGAAGACAGGGTCGGAATGCCTGCATTTGGATACAAGCTCCACCACTGACTAGCCAGGCTTTGATGAGCAAGGGATGATGTGAGCCTCAGTTTCCTTGTGTGTAAAACATTGCTTTCATCAGGGTGCTCCATGGGGGGGGGGGGGGAGATTATACATAATCCTCATTTAATTTATGATAAGGAATTGGCTCATGCAATTCTGGGGGCTGGTGAGTACCAGTTCCATAGGGCAGGCTGGAAATTCTGGCAAGAGTGATGTTGAAGTCTTGAATCTGAATTCTTTGAGCTGGAAACTCCAGAAGCATTGGAGGGTGTCACCTTGAGGCAGAGCACCTTCTTTCTGGTTTTTTTTCTGGAACCCTTAGTGCTTGCATGTAAGGTCTCCGACCGATTGGATGAGGTCCACCTGTGTCCCCGCGTGTCACCTCCCTACGTAAAACCAGCTGACTGCAGCTGCTGTTCCCATCCACACGATATGTGCCCAGCAATACACACAACAGGGCCGGCCAAATAGACACCATCCCCTCGCCAAGCCGACGCATGAAATGAACCACCACGCCTGGGGAACACAATCCCGACATCATAAAGGGGTGGATGAGGACAAAATGAGGTCATTGTGGGAAGCCACCAGCCAGGCATACAGGAAGGAGCAGGTAACTACTGGTCATCTTCATCATCTTCATCATTGCAGGCAAAATGTGGAAGGGACACAAGCTGCCCTGTGAATTTCTAAAGCCGTGCAGCATAACTGAGGGTGCTGGTGAAACTTGATACCCAAAGGGACACTGTCACGTTGGGCAAAGAACACGACCTTTCCTCAGAGATGCCCCCACGAAGCCCGCTGCCTCCTTGGAATCAGGGTTCATTCTCCAAACTCCTCGCCCAAGTTGGAGGCTCAGGGGAGAGTTACGTATTGACTCCTGGCCCCGGCTCTGATGAGAGGGCATCATTCTTCATATAAAAATGAAAAATGAATCTTCACACCCCCCGATCTGGGAGTAATGGGATTTTTCAGGCAGGCTTCATCACTGTGTCTCGGTGCCATTTGACTGATAATTGCGTTCTGAAGCCGGAATTGATCAATTGCCCGTGCATTGTCATTACGGGGTGTTTACCTGATCTATTTGATGAATATTAATTCGCAAAAAAATGTATTTCCATTTCCAAAGCAGTTCCAGGCAAAATGAGGCCCTTCTCCCTCCCCTCTCCTACCAGTGACTGCCAAAACAATGTACAGAGTTAAGTAATAACAAGCCCCTGTCAGAGTGATTTATTGGGCATGAAAACAAAGAGAAGAGAAGGACTTCAGCCTCTCCTTCATTAAGCAACACCTGGGGGCAGGAACGCGCGGTTCCTTTGCAGGCTGGGGGAGGATGGAGGAGAACAGAGTTTGAAATGCTGTAGAAAAGAGTCTGGACAACACATGTCGGCTTTTTGCTAACATGTCTGCAAGAGGCTATGCACACCCGCGATGTCTCCTGGGTGTCCCCACCCCACGCTGCGGGGCTTCTGTCCTGGGCACCAGCTCCATTTCAGGCTCACTATAGATTCATGAGACTGGTCCCGCTATTGTCCCGTTATCAGGTGGGTGCCCTGGGACTCAGAGAGGCCAAGGTCACAGTGGAACCTAAATCAGCCTCCCGAAGGTAGCTGTCTTTCCACTCCGCCAGGGATCAGCAATCTCTAGCCTGCAGGCCCGATACCTATTTTTCTAAATCGGGTCCCCCTGGATGAACCCTCCACTGTACCCTACCACGGCAGGGTTGGGTAATTGCAAAAGAGACCACCAGGTGTGCAAATCCTAAAGTCTTTACCGTCTGGCCCTTGACGGGAAAATTTGCTGACCCCTGCTCTGTAACATTTGCCAGCAAGTCTACCATCGTGTTGGAGATTCTAGACCAAGTTCTCAGTAAATGGAAGTCAAAGTAATAATTGTTATTACTATTTGGGGATTAGTAATATTATTTTTGTTGTTGCTGCTGCTGCTATTATACTGCTTCTAGTGTCTTCACCTCTTTGGCGGAGAAAAAGAACTCTTCCCTGTCACCCCGTTAGGGAACCAGCCTTCAAAATAATGAGTGTTGTGTATCCTGCAGCGAACCATGAGGTCCTTAAAGAGATTTAATAATACTTTAGGTCTTTTAATATTTCTGCGTTCTTAATGAGCAATGCCACCACAATTCTTCTCCTGAAAATGCAAGCTGTTCTCCCTCTTACCAAGGAACAGCTGCAGGAATGTGTAAAGGCACAACGTGGAAAAAGGTCAGAGTTATTTACCAGAATGGACCATGCAAAGGGGTAGCAAGAGCTGGGGACTCTGAGACATCCCACCCTGCTACTCTGCTGCCAACCTGGTATCCTCGGGAACCCGGAAAGAACCCCTTGGGGGTAAAGCTTGCCAGGAACTGAGGAGTTTCCAGGGACTCAGGATTTTCGGTGCTGAACTCAGGAAAATCTTGGGCAAACCAGGACGAGCTGGTCACTCTCACCACAGGGGATTTGGAATTCACCCCCTATGAAGTTTAAGGTCATGTGTCAACTTCGCTAGGTGATGGTGTCCAGTTGTCTGGTCCAACAAGCACTGGCCTGATTGCTACTGTTGAGGGCATTTTGTGGATTTAAATCATTAGTCAGTTGATTGCATCTACAATCAACAAAGGAGTGGGCTTCAGCAATGAGAAAAGTCTCATCTAATCAGTAGAAGGCGTGAAAGGGAGAACTGGTGATAGCAGCAATCAGAAGAGAAAATTTCCATGTCTACTTCAGCCAAGCCAGTTTCTCCTAGGGATTCACTGAAGCCTTCATCACAGTCCCCAAGCTTGCAGCCTGACCTCAGAATTCAGACTTGCCAATCCTACAGTTGCATGAAGTGATGCCTATAATAAATCTTGCAATATTTACACCCACCCACACACCCACCCCCTCCACACACATAGATTTATCCTGTCAGTTCTGCAAATTCACCCCACTACAGACAGACAGAAAGCCAGGCTGAAGTCAATCATAGATCTTTCAAGTCAGGGGGTCTTTTCTGTGAAAAAGCCCTCCCACCCCACTGCGCCTGCCTTTCCATGGACTAGCTTGGCTGTGCTGACTTTGGACACCACTTGGACCATCTCTGAGCCATCTTAGGCCAAGACAGGGGCAGGGAGGGGTAGCGGTTGAGAGCTCAGGCTCCCGGCCCTGCCACCCGCTGGCTGGCTAAGCGTGATCAGGTTACTGCCTCTGAGCCTCGGTTTCCCCTTCTCTCAATGGGGCCCACTGAAATGTTTGCTTCATCGGGCTGGCGTCAGGATAAAATCAGTCCATGCACCCGGAGCACATGGGATGGGGCCTGATGCCATTAACTGCGCTGTGCTAGCTAAATTTTATCATCTCTAAACCGGAATTACAACCAGATGGATTAATTTGTATTTATGGTCTCTGGACCGGTAGCATCTGCATCTGCAGGGAGCTTGTTAGAAATGCAGATTCTCAGGCCCTGTCCCAGTGAACTTGACTCTGCAGTTGAACACGATTCCCAGGCAATTCCTGCACATGAGGGTGAGAGGAGCCCTCTTTTAAACAAACCACGGCTAGCATTTCCTGAAACCTGAGACAGAAAGACAGAACATGGATCTCAGACCAAGAGGCACTTGCCTGGCCTGGCTTTGCAGATGCACCCTGCGTCCCCCCACCAGCTGCATGCTGCAAGCAGCTGGGGAGCTTTTAACACACCCTGGTAGTGCCCAGACCCCACCCCCAGAGAAATTAAATCAGACTCGCTCGGGGCGGGGCTCAGGCAGCCACAGGTTTAAAAGCTCCCGGGCTGGTTCTGATTGTGCCTGATTCTGGAATAGATTCTCAGCTGTAGTCTAGATTAGAACCCAGAACTACTATGGGACTCAGTTTCCCTCCCTCGAAGTTGAAGGAGTTGGACTGAGAGCTTTTTTTTTTTTTTTACTGAGGTGCAATTCACATAAAGTAAAATCAACCCTTTTGAACTGTGCAATTTGCTGGCATTCCGTACACTTAAAGACATAGGTTGGGACTCCAGAGCGGGCACCTTATTCCCAGAGTGGACTCTGCACCCCACCCCCACGCCCCTGCATCCCTGTCAGGAACCATTAGGGAGGGATGGGCGTAAAAGGCGGGGCTCTCGCCCCGTGCATCCCACTGGCCTGTTCCGCTCAGCCCCACTCAGCCTCAGCTGGAGCAGCCGTGACACTTCCTTTTCACGGTGCCGACTCTGTGGTGACAGGGTGAGTCCACGGCAAGGCTACTGATGAAACCGGCAGGCAGGGGCGGGCAGTGGGAGACAACACCGCTTTCACCTCGCAGAGCTGGGAGGCAATAAAGCAGGCAACTTCCGGGGCCTCTTGGCCCACCTCCAAATTTCACTTGGCCCAGGGACCCATGCCCACCACTGAATGTGGCATTGAATAAAGGGGGCAAGGAAGCAGAAGGGACAAGAAAACCATCGCCAGAGAACGTTCTCCAAACTGGGTTCCACCAAATAAGTCTGTACCATGATAAGCTAACAGGTGCTCTGGGCAAACAAGTCTGGGTACCAGTGAATGTCAGCTCCCCCTTTTGGAGATTCTCCATGCAAATTTCTGATTTAAAGGCTCTGAGAAGTCCTGCAGCAAAGAAAACTATATTCACTTATTAAACATATCTGTACAAGGAAGGGTTTCTGGATCTGTGTGTGTTGGGGGGATGGTATCCCAAATAGAAATATATCTGGGAAGTCCTTACACATATTGGAATGTTTATTCTGGAAATAAATAGTGGTAATGATAGCATAACATTATAATGTACTTAATGCCATTGAACTTAAAAATGGTTAAAATGGGATATTTTACAAAAGTAAAATTAAAGAAGAAAAGATGCCTGGATCCACCAAACGTACATCAATAAGAGACAGATAATAAATAAGGAACTAAATAAACAATAATAGCCACACCTAAAATTTACCTTTTCAGTGTCCACGTCAAAGAACTCTTTATTCAAAGCTTCCAGACCCCTCCCATTAGAAGTGCTATCTCCTTCTTTGAGCTCCTACAATATTTATAGTCTGTACCAATCAGGAGGTAATTAATTGTGCTCTGCCTGTGACAGCTCCCAAATAATTATGTTGAACTCTTATAATCTCTTGGGTTGCTAAAGCTCTGTGTTTTATGTCTTGTTTTCTCAGGCTCATTGTAAGGTCCTTTGGGAAGGGAAGGACTCTGTTTCTCCCCCACCTCAAACCTGCATCGTGCATGGCCCGGGGAAAGCACTTATATCCTTATGCCGGGGGGTGGGGGACTCCTCCTAGGGCTCCCAGACTCCCCAGAGCAGAACCTCTGAGGGTGAGACCCAACAGTTTGAGGACCACTGGCCTAAGGTCTCCACCACTGCCCCTTCAGGGATGGTTTGGAGTTGTATGGATGCCCTGCCCCCCAAAAAACATGTTCTTAAATGTCATCCATTGCTGTGAGTGTGCACCGATTGTAAGTAGGACCTTTCAATCAGTACCTTTCACTTGCCTTAATCCTACACTGAAACCCTTTATAAGCAGAAAGAAATTAAGAATGAGAGAAAGCCACAGAGGGAATAGTCAGAAGTTGAACATTAATGGAAATCAGAAGGGAAGGGAGAGGCCAGGAGAGACTGCCATGTGACAGAGGAGCCTGGAACCAAGGATCACCAGCAGTCAGCCCCAAAACACCAGTATTCAGGAAGAAAGTGCATCTTGATAATGACTGATTTGGACTTTGATTATCCCCAAGACCATAAGCCAATAACTTCCCATTATTTAAGCCAACCCACTGCATGGTATTTGCTTGAGCAGTTCAGAAAACAAAAACACTCGTTTACTAACAATATGACTATGGGCAAGTTTTTCAACCTCTCCTAACCTCAGTTTCCTCCTCTCTAAAATGGGCATGATAATAGTGACTACCTCATAGAACTGGCATGAGAAATGGGATTTTCTCTATGAAAGAGGCTCAGCCCAAGGCTCATAGGCAGAAGTGGCCCAACACCTGCTAGATCTCACCACCCATTATTATCAAGAAAGCAGAGCATGTCAGCCTAATCCGAGGCTGACAAACTGAGCCCCCTGCTCATCTCTTCAACCCAGACTCCTACACTTTTCTCCCCATATTCCATTCCAGCCTTGGTGAGCTCCTGGCTGTTCCTCCAACAAACCCCACTTACTTCCACCACCATGGCTAGCTGAATGCAGAAAACTCTCCTCTTTCCTTCCAAGCCCACTGCGAGACAACATTTCCCAGCCCCCTTTGCAGTTAGAGTTCCAGCCACTGGGATACACAGAGGGAAGCCACGTAACTTCTTGCAGGCCTGGGCCATAAAAACCTCCTATGCCATCTTCTACTCTGTCTCCCCCAAGTTTTCTTCTGGATGTCATCCCCCAGGATCACCCTCACAACTGCACGTGGAGAGTAGGTCCTGGGTCCCCGAATGACAGGGTGGAGCAGGGTTCTCCCGCCCCACCTCCAATCAAGTACACCCATTTTGGACCTTGTAGGCATGAGAAATGAACTTCTAGACTTAGCTGCTGGGCCTCTTCAGCTCATCTTTTGCCAGATCATTGTTGACCTGCATGCTTATCATCATTGTTCATAGCATTTACCACTTGCTTAAATCATATTAATCCGTTCACTCGTTCGGTGGCTCTCTTCCTCCTAGAACATAAGTTTCACACAAGCCAAGGCTTCCTCCAATATATTCTCTGTCTTATCTCTCACACCCAGCCCAGCAACCAGCACCTAGGAATAGCTCAATAAATATTGCATCAACTGACATACCATGTCTTGTATCTTTCTATTATTCATGCCTCTACACCAGAGTTTCTTAGCCTCAGTGTCGTTGGCATTTGGGGCTGGGTAATTTATTGTGGGGGCTCTGCCTTGCATTGTTAGATGCTGAGAAGCATCCCTGGCCTCTGCACACTCCTTGCCAGTGGTATGCCCCCCTCCCCATTGTGGCAACCAAAAATGTCTCCAGACCAACCCCAATTGAGAACCACTGGTCAATAGAAATGTCACCTCCTCCGAATGCTCTTCCCTGGCCACCCAATCTGCACTTCTCCCCTGGCCTCATCAACATCACTCTCTACTTCATTGGCCTGCGTATTTATCATCATTGTTCACAGCATTTACCACTTGCTTAAAACATATTAATCCGTTTACTTGTTTTTGCTGGCTCTCTCCCTGCTAGAACCTAAGTTCCACACAAACAGAGGCTTTGGTCAATGCATTCTCTGCCTTATCTCTCGCACCCAGCCCAGCATCCAGCACCTAATAGCAGCTCAATAAATATTTATTGAATGGAGAAAAGGTGAATAAAATACCAGAGATAGGAAGTGGACTGTGATGGGGAGGCCAGAACCCAGGAGATGGATGGCATGTTTAGATCCCAACTAACTTGTGATTCAAGAAGCAGAAGGAAGGGGTTCAAGGGACTGGGAAGAGAGGGTTAAGACAGAATTTGTCCACAGTGGGCCATCTGTGGGTATTTTAGTTTTTTAGGACAGCCATAATAAATCACCACAAACTGGCTGGATTAAAACAACAGAATCTATTCTGTCATGGTTCTGGAAGCTAGAAGTCTGAATTCAAGGTGCGGGCAGGGCACTGCCCCCTCTGAACAGTCTAAGAGAGGATGCTTCCTTGCTTCTTCCTAGCTTCTGGTGGTTGCCGACAATCCTTGGCCTTCCTTGGCACATCCCTTCAGTCTCTGCCTGTGTTGGCACATGGTTTCCTCCCTGGGTCTACCCTTGGCCTTCTAATGAGGACACCAGTCATTGGATTGAGAGCCTACCCTTCTCCAGTAGGGTCTGATCTTAATTTCATTGCATCTGCAAAGACCCTACTTCCAAACAAGGCCACGTTCGCAGGTACTGAGGGTTAGGGCTTCAACTTATTTTTTTGGGAGACAGTTTGTCCCATAACTGCAGCTGCGGCTCTGTCGGCAGCGGCCTCCCCAACAGGGAGGAGTCAGGTCCAGGCTGAGCATCCCAGCACTCATCAAGGGCTGGACACTGGCGAAGGGTGCGGGCCAAAGGGCCCGGACACTCGGATCTGTTTTCTGCCAGGCTGCAGGTAGTCAAACCAGTAAGAGTCTGCCTAATTCACAAGCTATCTCTGCACAAATCCCAACCATACAGCAATATGACAAATGAATCCTCTCTCAGTTTTAAAGGTGATACTCACTGGCAACTAAACCATAACCTCTTAGCCCTCACCCTTACGTTCTCGGCAATATGCAAAAGGAATGAAAGACAGACAGCTACTGCAAAAAAGACCAAGGCAGCTCTGCAGGTGTTACATATGACAACTTCAGTGATACATGGATAAGTTTATAAAAAAAAAAAAAAAAAGCAAAATGCAGAACAATGTGCATAGAAAGTTGCCATGTATTAAAAACAGAAGAAAATATTTATAAATAGCCATTCATTCATTAGGAATACCACTGAGTACTACTATGTGGTAAGCACTTTGCTGGATGCTTAGAATACAGCAGTAAACAAAACAGATGAAATCACTGCCCCCAGGGAACTTTAGACCCCAGGTAGGGGCAGTACATAAATAATACATATATTAAGAAATGATAAATACTCTGCAAAAAAAACTAAGAGGGGAAGAATAGGGAGTGCCTGAGTGTCAATGGGGGGAGGAGGGTTGAGGAGTAGGGAGGAGGGTGATCATGCAATTGTAACCACTCCTTGAATCTGACCAGGCCACCCCTTGAAGGCGTGCTTTTCTCAATCAATGGTGTGGGCTGTGGCGGGGGAGGGAGAGTAAGTGACATTATGTGACGGGTGGAGTTAAACTGTAAAAATGCCACCCACATCCTCCGGGTTCTGTCGGCCTGCTCGCCCTTGGACCCAGTCACCATGCTGCAAGGAAGCCCAAGCAGCCACAGGGTGAGGCAGTGGGAAGAGGTTCTGCTAAGTGCCCCGGCTGAGGTTTCACCCAATAGCTGGCATCAGCTTCCAGACATTGGAGAGAGTGAGCTTTTAGTTGATTCCAGGTCCCCAGCCACCAGAAAGCAGTCACGCCAGCCCCACTGCAGCCTCTCCCCATCCCTGGCCCACTGAATCCATGAGCACAGTGGCCAGGCTGCTGTCAAATGCCACTAAGTTTGGAGTGATTTGTGATGTGGCACTAGCACAGGGGACAGGAGCATCGTACACATTTCTGTGAACTGGCTTTGACTTTTCTTAGTCATCATGGAACCCTTGGAAGGCCATAATGGCCAAGTAGGCATTCCATTCTTTTGCATAGTATCTATTAGTTTATGCATCTGTCTCCTCCAGCAACCTGGGGGTCCCCTAAGGATAAACTGTGCATCACAGTCATTGATGCAGCAGAAACGCTCAGTGTAAAAGCTGGCCCAGTGTCACAGCTGGTTTACTAGGGCCGGGCACCGAGCCAAGGACTCCAGAAGCACTATTTGACTTTTCACACAACCACATGACCAGCATGCCCATTTCATAGATGAGGCCACGGGGCTCGGAGGGGTGATGTGAGCCTGCCCAAGTTCCACAGCTCCTCAGAGGCAGAGCAGGAATTCCAGTCAGGAGTTGGGCTGGGGGAATTCTGTAGCCCACACCCAGAGTGAACCATTGCACCATACAGCATGAAGACAAGTGGTCAGACGGACACATTTCTGGTGGCCGTGGCTGGGCCAGAGGGGAACATGCCCTTTTGCCAAATCTTGCCATGACTCTTCGAACCCAGCTTCCAACCAAGTTCAATGAGTCCTCCATGGAAAGGCGAGATCCTCCATTTAAGGGCTCACACAGCCTTCCCCTTTGCACGCTGTGCTTCCAGAATAGAAGTCTGTCTTCCTCTGGAAGAGAAAGTTTGCCAAGCAAGAGAAGTCCCTTATGACCGAAGGTTTGCATCTGAATTTCAAAACCATTCTAGCAAAACTTCATTAGACCCTGAGTGTGACAGAAGAGATAATGATCTGATTTCTCTCCCTCTCCCTATCTCCCTCCTCCCACTCCCAAATAGAAACGGCAAGAGAAATGACATGGCTCTAATTAATGACTCAATAAACAGAGTTAAGTGGGAAAGATTGGCATAACAGCCGACCCCCGATCATCAATACATGTTTGGCTTTTAACGTGTTACCTTCGTGCAAGCAGCTCACCACTCTTTAAGGAGAGGACCCTCTGCTAGCATCTGGTCCGCGGCTCTCGCTAGCAGAGCCACCGCCACCATCACCATCGCTATAAACATTCTGCCTACGAGACTGGCGTCTGGCCCCAGGAGCCTATGTCAAAGGACAAAGAAAAACTCCTCCTTGCAGAGCCTGGACCTCACGTACCCAACCCTCTTGCCCCAAGATGTTCCTCGTCTTGTCCAACGTGCCTCCCAAAGAGGAGGCAGTGCATCAGAGCAGGTACTAAAGGATGGCTTCTGGAGACACACTGCTGGGGCCAAATCCCAAGGTCACCAGCTGGCCTTGGGAAAATTCCCTACCCCACTGGATCATTATTCCCTCACCTGGGAAACTGGAACCAGAGTAGAGACAGCACAGTACTTGGGGACTATGACCACTGACTCCGGGGCCAGCCTGGATGGGTTTGATCTAGGCTGTGTGGCCTGGGGCAAGTTACCTAACCTCTCTGTGCCTTGACTTTCTTACCTTTAAAGCGGAAATAATAAAAGCACCCAAGTGACTAATACACAGAAACCACTTATAATGGAGCCTGCCCCTCGTACCTGCCGGATTTATTACTGATCTCATGTTGTCTGGGGGAGAATTAAATGACTGACTCCATCGAAAGGGCTTAGCTAAGGCCCTTCCAGCTGGGAATATTGGAAAAATGTCCATGGGTGCTGTCGTTTTATCACAGTTATTGCTGCTTCCAACCCAGCCTTTGAGCCCGTGGAAAATTTCCTGTGGCTGGCGGAGAAAAAACTAACACCAACTCTGGCTGCATGATTAGGCAAATAATATCCTCAGACTCGGGGATCTTGGTGTCCTCCTGTCACAGCGCACAAAGACGACAGAGCAGCGCCAGCGGGGAGAAAGGGAGATATGAAAGCCCAGCCCAGGGGAGATCAGCTGAAGGACTGGAAAATGTATAGTCCAGGGAAGTGAAAACTAAAAAGAAGCATCAGAAGCTATCTTCATATTTGCGAAAGCCCTATAGGTCACTCCCCAGGGAGGCCTTCCCTGCCCAGGTAAGGGCCCCCTACAGCCCTCTCCCCCAGAGCGGGCTCACCCCAGGGGTGAAGTCAACATTTGCACACTTAGTGGTTAAATGTCCATCTTTCCCAGCAGACCATGAGCTCTACGAGGGCAGAGCCTGAGGCTGCCCGGTTCACCATTGTGGCCAAAATGTTCAGCATCAGGAAAACTAGTTTGGCAGTTCCTTAAAAAGTTCAAGCATAGAATTATCATATAATCCACAATTCCGATTCTAGGAATATACTCCAAGGATTTGAAAACAGGGACTCAGATACTTGCATACCAACGCTCATAGCTGCACTATTCACAATAGACGAAAGGTAGAAACAATCAGATGAATGGGGGAGGCTTATGTGATCAATATATATAGCTATTATATATTAAAACATGAAATATATATATTTACACAGTGGATTATTATCAAGCCATGAAAAGGAATGCTGTCCCTGCTACCTGCTACCACATGTATGAAACTTGAAGACATTATGCTCAGTGCCAGAAGCCAGACACAGAAGGGTAAATATTGTATGATTCCACCTATGGGAAACATGTAGAATAAGTAAATTCATAGAGACAGAAAGTAGATTACAGGTTGCCAGGGGCTGGGGGTGGGGGGCAGCAAGGGATTGAGGAATGGAGAATTACTGCTCAATGAGTCCAGAGTTTCTGTCTGCGGTGATGAAAAAGTTTTGATATTGCAAGGTGTTGAAGGTGGCAGAATTTTGCAAATGTGATTAGTGCTACTGGACCGTACGCTAAAAAAAATGGTTTAAATAGCAATTTTTATGTCATATACATAATTTTGATATTTATGTCACAATAAAATTTTAAATATATCTATTTAGCAGGTCAGGGGAGTGAGCAAGTGAGAAAGGAACAGTGGTCAGGAAGGAGAGGGAAGAGATGTTCCCAACGGGCAGAACTAAACCTGGAGAGTGGTTTGTGCTGGGAGGAGGCAGAACGAGCTAACATGGAACAGGGCCAGCTTGCTGGGGGTGAGCTCCCCGTCACTGAAGGTGTTCACAGTTAGAGGGAGGTGCCTGCACCGGGCAGGAGTGCGAGTTGCAGTCATTCATTCATTCATTCAGCAAACATCTTCTCTGTGCAGGGTGTGTCCTAGGCACTGCAGGGGGTGCCTGGGCTGCCGAGAGGCTCCTGAACCCTGTGAGGTTACCTCCAAGACTCCAGAGCACTTAGGGTGCCGGGCAGATGGGTCTGCTACTTTGACCATGTGATGGTCTCATGGGATATGCATATGGCAAATCTCATCAAATTTTATCCGTGTAAGATATAAACTCCCATTTTCATTAAATTTTAACAAATATTTACACAGAACCAGGGTCGGGGGAGAGATGCAATTTGTCCTATACTGATTATATCTCAAAAATGAAACAGTTAAAAAAAATGATGCCACCTTTACAAAAAAAAAAGTAGAATAAGAGCTTTAAGGATCCGATGATACAAAGAGGCTCAGGGAAGTATTATTAACAGCAGTACAACCAATCAGTCAAAAAACAAAATACAGACAAAGGAAGCATCATAACCCAAAGCAATGGTTATGTAAAATCCATGTGTCAACAGGAAGAAATAGGGTATAGCTATTAAATGTGCTGTTTTCTAGAACTAATTAGTGACATGGCCACAAAGACTGGCATATTGAACCAAGAAAGAATATAAGACTGCTGGTATCATTTGATCCCACTTCTGCTTTTTAAAAAAAATGCAGAGGAAAAGAAAGATTGAAAACTATTACAATTAAAATGTACTCCTATATTACTTGGGTAATTCTGAAAGCATTTTTTAAATATTGGAAGGAACTTACATGAAATGTTCACATGGGAAAGAATATGGATGGTTTTTTATTTCTCCTTTTATAGTTTTATTTTCCAAAGGAAAAGGATTTTAGGGTCAGGAGGAAGAGATGTTAGTTTACAACAATAAATAAAGGACAGCTAAGGCTCCCTCCTTCTCCCAAAGTCACAGTAACTTTGTCCCCGCTGTAGAGTGGCCCCCCAAGAACCCCCTGAACTCCAGAGGAAGGTTTGGGGGCGCGGAGGTTGTGGGCGGGAGCTGGGGGCTGCCCGAAGCCGGTGCTGATTGGATTAGGGTCTGGTTCTGTTTCCCTCTAAGTAGATTATGCTTTTCTTGAACTTGCTCCAGCGGGTCCCGGAAATTTGGCCCAGGACAGTTCTGCGGTTTGTTTTCAGAGCTTGCTGGAATATGTTTAAGCATGTAATAAATACATTTAAGCCTAATCGGATAAATCACTAAACCAGATCGTTATCTTGCAATTTGAAAACCAGGCTCTGGTTCCAGATCTCAGGGGACCGAGAGGAATGGAAAGAAATAGGAAGTTTTCGGACAGAAGGCAAGGTCAGATTCCCACCCAGCCCCGCCTCACACGGGGGGCAGACGGCACCTACGCGCACCCCAGCTGTCAGTCGGCATCAGACCGACCTCGAATCTGCAACACAACTTGGCATTCACTGCAAGGGTGAAAAAAACCCAGGTGCTCCCAGCAATTCAGGCTCTTTCAAGAGACTCTGGTGCTAGTACGGGGTTCCCTGGTCCATCTTCCAGCCTCGAAGCGAAAGAGCTTTCAGATTCTGAGTCAAGACCACTGCAAGAGTCAGCATCATCCTTCTTCCAGCCTGGAAATAGTCATTGGGGTTGTGTTAGGTCAAAGCCCCGCAGGCTCGAGGTTAAGGGGCAAAAAGATGAGAATCAGAGTGATTTAGGCTCAAATCCCAGCTCTGGCCCCTCCATTCTCTGAGACCTAGGGCAAGGGACTTTGCCTCTCTGAACCTCGGTTTCCTCATCTGTAAAATGGGGATAGTAATAGCTCCTACCTCATGGTGCTGTTGGGAGAATTCAGTGAGATAATAAATGTAAAGGACTAACACAGTGCCTATTCAAGAGTAATTGACCAATATTAGATACTGTCATTATTTGAGTTCTTTGTAATAGAACTTCCTACCTGGTATTTTTTTAATGCAGATTAAAATACAATATCCCTAAAAGACATAGACTCCCTGAGATCATTTAGTTCTATTTTAACAAACATTTACTGAGAGCCTGGCTCTGGAAGAGGTGATAGGGGAACAGTGATGAAAAAAATGGAGATGGCTCTTGGCTTCAGGGAGTCTACAAAACATGCCAATTTAAGTATGCAATTTAAAACTGGGGCATCTGCTGCAAAGAAGAACAAGGTACTGCAAGAGAAAATGGGGGGGGGGGGGTGTGATTTCTATTTTGGACTGAGGAGACAGGGAAAACTTTCCAGGGAAAATCACATTTGAGCCAGAACGTGAACATTCATTAGGAATCAGAATGAGGAAAATAAGGGAGAGAACGTTCCACATGGAGAGTACAGCATATGCAAAGGTACTGAGGTGAGAAAAGTATTCAAGGAAGTGATTAAAGGCCAGTGTGGTTGGATGGTGAGTAAGAGCGGGAATAGAAAGAGATGAGGCCACTGGGGTAGGCAGGGGTGTCAGGACAGAGCCTTATACGTGGAGCATTTCAAGCAGGAGAGTCACATGATATGATTTGGGGTTTTAAGAGATTAATGTCATTTGAACTGGAGAGGGCATTGGAAGGGAGTAAAGTGTCCAGATGGGAAGCTGTTGCAATCATCCAGGCAAAAG
Source organism: Tamandua tetradactyla (assembly GCF_023851605.1). Taxonomy (NCBI): domain Eukaryota; kingdom Metazoa; phylum Chordata; class Mammalia; order Pilosa; family Myrmecophagidae; genus Tamandua; species Tamandua tetradactyla. The sequence continues at coordinate 18,166,826 of NC_135331.1, forward strand.
ACTAGGGACGTGGTAGTGAGAAGTGGGCAGATTTAAGATGCATTTTGGAAACCAAAAACACATGACCTAGGGAAGGCAACCATGCGATAAGCAAGAGAAGGGTTGGTCAGGATGACTTCCAGGTTTGCAGCTTCAACAACTAGAGAAATGGTGCTGCCATTTACTAAGAATTGAATAATCTAGAGGAAAGGAGCTCTGGGGGGGGGGGGGAGTGAACAAGTCTATTTTAGGCAGGTTATGTTTAAGATGCAGGTGATACATTCCACACAAGGCTGGAGAAGTAAGAGGGAAACCAGGAGAGCGTGCTTGCCTAGAAGACAGGACAAGAGGACGTTTCCAAAAGGAGGACGTGGTCATCGACTGTATATGCTCCTAAGAGGTCAAGTAAGAGAAGGGCAATATGTCTTAGATTCAAATTGACTTCCAAAGTGACTGAAACACAGTAGGTTGTCAGTAGATGTTTGTTGGATCCACAGAGGGACAGACAAGGACAAGATGGGTACACGGATGGATGAATGGGTGGGCAGATGGGTGAACAACCACATGGAAGGATGGGTGGGTAAATGATGGGTGCATGGAGGGGTGTGTGCATGGATGGATGGATGGACGGATGGAAGGATGGATGGATGGACAGACAGGAGGATGGCAGGGTGGATAGGTGGGTAGGTGGGTGGGTGGATGGGTGGATAGATGGAAAGAGGAAAGGGGGAAGGAGGGAGGTTGGATGGAAGAATGAATGAAACAATGAATAAATGAAGGCACCCGCCTCCCTTCTGAATCACGCTCAGGACAACTGCCCTCTTGGCTTGGTTTCACGCCACCTCTGCGCAGTCACCACTTGTTAAAGCCAGTAGTGCTGGCAGAGATGACTCCCACCTCATCCAGGGCTAAAGGACTTCAATTCTCTCTCTGCAAAGCCCATGGCAATTTCGCTCTGCAGCCTCAACCAGAGCTGTGGCAACACCCTGTCTGAGGGGTTGACTTGAGCTGTTTTGCTGTCTTAGATAAGCACGGCAGGGTCAGGCGACCAGGCACTGGGAAGAAGGAACAAAATGAGATTTTAAAAGACGAGGGGATTTGATTCCTGGACCATGCACCCAAAATAAAAAACAAGGGAAAAAAACACTCTAAGAGGCAAACAAACAGCAAAAAAAAAGGCACTTTTCAAATATACTCCTTCGTAGGGAATGGGTCAAGCACTCCCACCCTCAAAATATTCAGAAAATGACAAGCAAGAGACACTTGAGGTCTGAAGCGTGACTTCTCTGAAGCAGTGCCTGACATTAGCAGAGGTAGGCATTAGCATTTGGCAAGATGTTTTTAAATACACACACACACAAGTAATTAAAGTGTTAAAATGTCAGGGTGCCAGCTTTTCTGCAGTCTGTGTTTAAATACTCATGGAGGGTAGCTCTCTCTTCTAAAGATCTGTTCTCAGGAGTCCTGAACTCTCCTCTGACTTCAAAAAGCTGTAACAAAGGATGGGGAAGAGGAGGAGAACGAGAATCAGGTCTGCTTTTTCGAAAGGAAAGAAGGGGAAGGCGTACCTGTCCCCAGAAGTCTGAGAAAGGAAGACTGGACTTGGGTGAGCTTTAGAAATGCTACAGGGAACCCAACCAGTCCCTTTGCAGCTTCCGAGCTTCCCTCTCCCTGTGCATTTATACATGGGAATGCCCAGTCTCCAAAATAACACTGTCTACACAGGGACGCTGTGGTCACTAAGAGTTTGAGCTCTGGAGCCTGCTGTCCTGCCTCTAACTCTTATTAGCTAGCTGACCTTGGCAGAGGCTTAACTCCAAGCCTCAGTTTCACCATCTGTTGGATGAGGATAATAATAAGACCTTATAAGGTTGTTGTGAGGACTAAGGTAGATAATCCATGTCAAATGCCTGACACAGAGTAAATAGTTGATCAGTGTTGGCTGTTACTGTTGTTCTTGATGATGATTAATTCTTTCACTTAACACTTATAAGGTACTTCATCTATGTCAGGCATTAAAAACTTTACGAAGTCATTTAATTCTCAACAACAAGCCTCGGAGGTAGTTGTGTCATGGTCCTCACTGCAGAAGAGGTGAAAGAGGCCCAGAGAGGTTAAGTATCTTGCCCAAGGTCACACAGCTGGTGGGTGGCATTGCTGGTTCTCAATCCTTGGCTGATTGAGCCCAGGCTCCAGGCTCTCGATATCTGCATTATGCTTGATATGTATCATGACCCTTCTGTAATTCAGGTTTTTTTTTTAAATCGGCCCAAGCCATCATCTCATGTTATCTCCCCAGCATCCTGGGAGATAGAAGGTAGCAGTGATTCAGATTATTCCCATTTTACAGACCCAAATACTGAGGAACACAGCAGCCAACAGACTGGCTGTCATCACTTCCTGACTCTAGAGCCATCACTAAACTCCAGGAGGCCAGGACAGTGTGCTTCTGCTCACCCCTGGGTCCCCAGGGACTAGCACAGAGCAGGTGTTACCACCCCAACACCAACTCTTCCCTGAAACAGCATATCCCAAAACAGGCTGTGGGAGACACTGGTCTCAACATGTGCTCAGTGAAATCAGGAAGCCACAACCAGTTGTGGGTTGAATCCCGTACCACGTAGCATCCCAATGCATGACAGCTTACTAAATACTTCGAGAGCCCTACACGGAAGAAACTGGTTTCTTTTCAAAGTAAAACTTGTCAACATCCTTTGGTGGACATTTTAGAAATTCCGCCCGGGTTAGTAATTTAACTCCTAAACCATTTATTGAGGGCTTACTGTATACAAGGCCCCTGCATTATATATTGCTGCTCCTTCAATTCTTAAAATAATCTTAAGGTGCTATAATTATGCCCATTTCACAGATAAGGAAACATGGATCTCTAAGCTTCTTTATCAAAACAAAGCAAACCCTGGGCCTACAACGGTGACCAAGCTGTCCTCAGTTATTAGAGTGGCCAGAGTGTATGGGTAACTGATCCCACTCCTGCTGACTCTAGGACTCTATGGAATGTGCCACACTCCAGTTCCTTTTTCCTCTGGCCAACCTCCTAGCTGCCATCCATCCTCTGCTATGAAAACAGGAACTGTGCCTTATAGAATTCTAATGCTAACATTCCTCAGAAGGAGGGGTGTAAATTTCCAAAGGATAAGCTATCTGAAGGTTCTAGAACAGCCAATCTGGGTCCAGATCAACCAGCATCAAAGCTTCTTGCAGATGAGGTAAACTTGGAGTACCCTCAAGACTGGTGAACCCAACCAACCATACACTGTCCCCATGCTGCTGTTTGGGGCTAATCAGCCCATGGGAGATGAAGACAGAGAAGTCCTGACCTTAGAATGCTCCTTCATACCCTCTCTCCCATCTCACTAACCTTGTCTCCTTCTCTCACCCCCCTACCCCTTCTCCAGGTTGACTTTCAACCCCAAGTGCGTCATAATTTTTGACACCTATATGCCCCACTACAGGTTATTTCCTCTGCCCAGAAGGCCATGCTGCCCCAACCATTTGGCAAACTTTTCATTTTTATACCCATCTCAAATGCCTTCTCCCCTACAAAGACTTCCCAAATCTTCTCCTGCACTGGGCTCCACATGGCCCATTTGCTCCTTTGTGCCACCACTGCAACTTAAACAGTCCTCCATTTATATTTTATTGCATTGTAATAATTCCTTAAATACAAGAACTGTACCTGCCCATTTCTAAATTCGTTGCACCTAACATGGGGCTTGCCACAAAGAAAGTGTTCCATACACGCCTGCTAATGAATTAGTGAATGAGCCTACAGAAACAAATGACAAACAATGAGGGGCTGCACTCAAGGGCTAGATAGGAAGTCGGACGAGATAGTAAATATTTTCAGCTTTGCGGGCTGCATGGTCTCTGTTACAACTACTCAACTCTGCTGTTGTAGGTCAAGAGCAGCCACACACAATGTAGAAGTGACTATGTGTGGCTATGTTCCAACAAAATTTCATTTAAAAACCAGGAAGCCTGCTGATCTCGGCCTCTGGGCCATAGTTTGCTGACCCCAGAACTAGATTATTTAACACATCTCAAAGTGCTATAAAGCAGGCAGGCTCATATTCTTAGCAACCATCCTCAATTTTCCCCTAAGGACATCTGGCTAGAAAAGAGAAGGAGACTTTTAAAAATAGAGAGAGGGAAGAGGGGAGATATACCCACATCATTTCTGCATGATTAAAAGGATTTTCTCAAAACTCTCTCAGTCCAAAAGCTTCAAACCCTTGAGGCAGACAGGAAGAGAACCAAATCTAAGCTATGAGCTGCTGGACAGATTTCTTCAGAGGACAGCTGTAACTTCCGCCACAAACCTAACAGAGGACATGGTGCGGTTTGGGTTTTATTACCATTTTTATCATTCTTCTTATTAATACTGTCATTTCTATTGATAAATTCTGCCCTTAAGGCCATCTTGGGAAAGAAAGAAAACAGAAGAGAAAATTAGCTCAAGGGAAAAACCAAACTCAAAGGAAATTTAATTAAATAAATAGATTTCTTGACTATAAAAGAAAAGAAATGTGACATGTCCCAAAATCCAACTTCCTCCAATGTCCCCGTCGCCCAGGGAACTGGCAGAGCATGAAAAATCCAAATCCTTCCCCGAGAGCACAAAACTCCTTGATATTATTATCAATTCTTTCTTACTGCATTAAATCAAGCCCATTTGGGCAGAACCTGTTTCATTTTGTTCTTTCTTCTCCTTTCCCAATAAATGTATTTGGAAAGAAAGTTGGGGTTATTTCTTCACTCTGTCTGTCTCTGCCTTCCTTTTTCTAGCTGGTGACATCTCCCCACCAGCCCACGGCACTTCCTTTCCTAGAGGGGAAGTTTCCCACGGCTCCTGCACTTCCAGAAACTTCCATCGTGGCCCACCTCACTGGAGGCAGAGGAGGGACAGCTCTAGGACCGCTCTTTTCTGTCTCCTGTGACCAAGACAGAGGTACTTTAGTGGCTGGACATTTGTCATTGATGAACTGGTACTAAGAATGCCAGATACTTAACTGACACAGACTACAGTTCGGGAAGATGAAATGAGATCGAGAATAAGAAAAAAAAATCCACAACGAGACTGCTGGAACGATTAAATAAGATCAGATATAGAAATAACACCTAACAGTACCGATAATGGTCACCCAACAAAAATAGCAAAGTATCCAGATATCAGATCTCCACGGTAACGCCGTATCAGGCACAGGACTTTGCATATTTAATGTTACTGAATCTTTGCCAATCCCAAGAAGTGGGGACAATTCTTATCCCAATTTTCAAACGAGGAAATGAAGGCTCAGAGCGGTGAAAGTGAAAACCTCGCACAGCCCTGGGCACACAGTAGGTGTTTAATAAATGCTGGTTCAAACTGAATAGCAGGGAGAGCCGTGCACGAAAACGTCATCTCCCCTTAACCAGGATAACCTCAATGGACAGCTCACTTGGCTTCACTGTCGAGGGAGCTCCATCAAGGATATTTGAACATATTGTACCAAATTTCTAACATGTCTCTGTGTACATGTTTTAGGTAGGAAATCAGAGCTACGGGGAATTTATTTCAACAGGGAGATGCCGCTTATGCTCATGTTTTGCCAATGCTCACAGAGAAAGCTCCGGACTGATCAGTAATAGTCTTCAGACGTACAGACGGCCCCTGGCAAGTGTAGTTATCTGAGGACTTGCAAAGCACTTCTCTCTCTCTCGGAGCACATCACCTGGCTTGTCCCCCACTGGGGCCCTGGCAGGTAAGGAGAACAAGAAGCCCGAGTTTCTTTTTTTTAAGTAAAGGAAACCCAGGCTCCAGCAACTTGACTTCCTTCAATGCCCCAGGAAATGGGAGAGATGGATTTGAGGCAGGTCTACAACCAGGGTTTTCCACTGTGAGCTGTTTGTTTTTATTGTACTAAAATTCACACAGCCTAAAAATCACCATTTTAACCACCTTGGAGTATGCAAGCAAGGCTATTCAGCCATTCGTCACGGCCATCACCGCTGCTTAGTTGCAAAACCTTTTTCACCGCCCCAAAAGGAGACCCCGTAGCATTAGCAGCCATGCCCCTGCCCCATTTTGAGCTGTGTTCCCCCGCAGCTGGGATGGGGGTTGGGGGTGGGCTCACTTCTGTGAGACAGCAGGTCAGAAAGAGGCGCAGCCGGTGGCGAGAACCTGTGTTTCATGACCCCAGAGACCATCACAACCACGAAGCAGACACACGATGCAGAGCTGACAGCCAGCAATACCGGTGCCAGCCTTCGTCCCTGTTCACCGTGACCTTGTCCCTGACCCACATCCCCTGCCTATTCCTTTTGGCCTTCTCCGGCTGTATAACGTCTTACAGCCATTTCACCTCTATCACCTTGTCCATGATGCCCGCCTCATTCCTACTGTGCAGACAGGGCCCTAGAGCCTGGAGGAATGAATCCACTTCCCAGGGTTAAAAACTGATAAGCTGCAGGAGATAAGGAATTGGCTCAGACAACTGTGGGGGCTAGCAAGTCCAAGCTCTATAGGGCAGGCCTATAGCTGAAAACTGAAAAAGGGGATGCCAAATGAGGTGAATTAATCCGAATTCCCAAGGGGAAGCTGGCTGGCTAGAAATTTTGACAAGAGTCAATGCTGACATTGAGTTTGAACTCTTCTTTTATGACCTCTGAAGTCCTCAGTCCTGGATTTTAAGATCTCCAACTGATTAGATGAGGAGACTCCCCACATTGCTGGGAGAAACCTCCTTTGTTGGGAGTAGAGGCAATCTACTGACTGTATCTCCTTTGTTGGTAGTAGATGCAATCTACTGACTGTAGATGCAATCAACTGATTATAGCTGCAAATCCAATCTCAAAATACCCTCACATTAATAAAAAGTGAGGTACTTGTGCTTGACCAAACAACTGAATACCATAACCTAGCCAAAGTTGACACATGAAATTAACCACCACCAGCCCAGATTTTGATACCAGGATTGAGTGATGAACAAAGGCCATGTGAATGTGACAACACTCCCGGTACTGGTTTGAAAGGAAGTATGCCCCCTAAGAAAAGCCGTGTTTTAATATAAGTCCCATTTCATAAAGATAGAATAATCTCTATTCAATACTGTATGTTTGAAACTGTAATGAGATCATCTCCCTGGGTGATGTGATTTAGTCAAGAGTGGTTGTTAAACTGGATTAAGGGACAACACATCTCCACCTATTTGGGTGGGTCTTGATTAGTTTTTGAAGTCCTATAAAAGAGGAAATATTTTGGACAGAGAGATTCAGAGAGAGCAGAAAGATGTAGCCATGAGATGCAGAGAGTCCACGAGCCAGCAACCTTTGGAGATGAAGAAGGAAAACGCCTCCCGCGGAGCTTCATAAAACAGGAAGCCAGGAGAGTAAGCTAGCAGATGACGCCATGTTTGTCATGTGCCCTTCCAGCCAAGAGAGAAGCCCTGACTGTGTTCGTCATGTGCCTTCTCACTTGAGAGAAAGACCCTGAACTTCATCGGCCTTCTTGAACCAAGGTATCTTTCCCCGGATGCCTTAAATTGGACATTTCTATAGACTTGTTTTGATTGGGACATTTTCTCAGCCTTAGAACTGTAAACTAGCAACTCATTAAATTCCCCATTTTAAAAGCCATTCCATTTCTGGTATATTGCATTCCAGCAGCTGGCAAACTAGAACACTCCCTTTTGTGCCCAAATCTCCCACACTACTTTCCTTGGCCTCAGCTGCTAAGTGGAGCCCATGGTAGCCTCTTGGCATGCAGGTGGTATCACTTCTGGTTGCACTTAGGAACGTAACTATTCTGACTGCCAGTAGTGTGCCCTTGGCTGCCAACTTGTTCCTCCCTCAACTGCCTGCAGCCTAACCACCTTGGCTGAAAATTTAACTCAACCCACCGGGAAAGGAAAATGCCACATCTGGCAGGTCTAGCAGGCAACCATGACACTCCCTCCCTGCACCGACTCCCAGCTCCTTTCCTCTTCCTAATGCCTCATTTAAAGAAATTTTCTTAGGCCATAGTCACACATGGCTGCCCCTCAAAAGCTCTTTTTGAGTCAGACTTCTAGTAGTAATAAAAAGAAAGTATCAGCCATCGTTTACTGAGCACATACTATGTGGGCCAGCGCTAAGTCACATGTATAGCCCCGTTGCATCCTCAACCTCACCTTTTAAGGAGCTGCTATTACGGTCATGTGAAAAAGGTCCAGACAGCACTGCAATCAGTGTTCAAAGCTGTCCTCTCCAAAGCCCAGGAATTTGGGGCTCCCTTCAGACCCCAGGCCTTGGTCCCCCACCCTCCTGAGTCCTATTCTTCTCCCTCACCTACTGCTTCTTCCAGATTTAGGAGACCAGCTTAAGTGTCTTCTACAAGAACCTAGGCTCTCAGTAAACGCCAGCCCCTTCCTTTCTCTCTCTCAGAGCCTCAGGGGCTAGTATAAAGCAGCTGGTACATGGCTCTCAAGTCCAATGCTGGCCTGTGGCTTGCCTAAACTGTGCAACCTTAGCCAAGATCATCCACCTCTCTGAACCTTATTTCCTCCCATGTGAAAAGGAGACAGGCATTCCCTCCCTCACAGAGTTGTCATAGGATTAAAGGAGCTCACCCACAGGAAGTTCTTGCAAGCTATGGGTTCAGTGCATTGTAAACCCTGAGCAAAACCTTTGCACACAGTAGGGGAACAACTCACATTGGTGGAGAGAAACACAGGTGGGACAGGAACGCATTTTAAATCCCTTCTTTCCCACATTCACTGGCACCGTGAATATTTGAGGAAGACCCCAAGCCCTTCCTTCCTAAAGAAGCCTCCGAGCTCTTCCAGTTCAAGCTCCCCCTCTTTGGCCCTACCCTGATGTTGGAATTACCCTTTGCAAAAACCACCGTTTTTTCGTTTTTTGCTGTAGAACTGGCATCCCCCAGGGACTGGAGGCTCCAGCTTTTAAAGCCCAAGGTCAGACATCAGGAGAAATTTAACTCAAACTCCTCTTTCACCCAGGATCGAAAGAAAATGGATGTGGAAGGGTAAGATTTGGGCATTTTCACTATAAAAGACGTCTTTTTTCCAAAATAAAAGAGAAAAGGGTACACTTTTCTCAGAGCACGGGTGTGACCAACTTCTTCATTGAGAGTCTGAAGGTAGTATTTACAATTCAAAATTGTGCGAAGAGACAGTGGAAAAAAAAATTGGGGGGAGCTACAATGATTTGCAAAAATACAAGAACAACAACAAAAAAACAAAAAAACCTACCGTGAGTGAACTGGAAAATTGGCACCTGGTACAACAAACCAGAATAATCAACCCAGGAAATGAACAAAGAAGGTCAAACACAGCCGGCCAAGGGCAGAGCTCGGGGTAGAACTCGGGGTACCGGTTGGCTCCCTCTCTCTAGAAAGCTTTCCCTGACCTCACCGGGCAGCGCTGGGTCCCACCTGGGCCCCACCTCCAAGCCCCCCCAGCTCCCGCTGCCTCCCCAGGCAATGAAGAGGAGCCGAGGCACCCATGCCAATGCGCACAGGGCACTCCCGTGTTTAAACTGATGCCCAGCTCGTGAGAAAGAGCCATGCAGGCAGGGGAAACCTGCAGAGGTGAATACAAGCATGCCATGTCCAAGGAACGCAAAACTGGTTCCACCACGTTGATGGACATGCCGGCCAATGCACACACAAGGACAGACTGGAAGCCACGGCACAGACAAGACACAGCACAAAGAGCTTGTCACAATGCTGGGAGGTGACCGTCAAAAGCTCAGTGCCCAGGAACAAAGGTCAAACTGAGTCACAGAATCCCAGTGGGAGGGTGTGCAGGCACCCATCCTGCCCCCAGGTAGCTTACAGACCAGGAAACGGTGCTCAGGGAAGCAAGTGGCTTGTCCATGCTCCCACGGCCAGAGAAGTCAGAGGCAGGACCGGAAGCAAGCGTCTACCCCCCTTTATGGCCCCTGGGAGAAAGGGAGCTACTGTGACTGTGTTTGCTTGCACGTGTGCACATTTATGCGTGTGTGTGCATATGTGTGCATGTGGGGGAGGCTGGAGAGCACGTCAAGGCTTTTAACTTTCATCTGGCTCCTGTTGATCTGACTGAAGCCCCCTGGGAAAATCATGCTATGGATATGGCTAGCCAAACTCCCACTCAATTATGGTTTCTGTGCTCTGACAGAACCTCATCATCACAAAATCTGCTGGCTTTTGTCTGGCCTCAGAACACTGAAGTTGCCATCACCAGCAACCGTATCGTTGGTCAAGCCAGTGGGTCTCCACCCAGGGTGATGTGCAGCCCAAACTGCAAGCCAGTCTCAGGACATCTGGGTTGTCACAACGGAGTGAGGGTGCAACTGGCATCTAGTGGAGAGTGCCAGGGACGTTGGTGAGTTCCCTACCATGAGCAGGGGGGGCAGCCCCCACAACCAAGAACTGTCCGGTCCCAAATGTCAAAGAAGGCGTGACTGAGACACCCCAAGCCAAACCCTTTACATGCCATGATTAGAGAACCCCCTAGACTTCAGACATCAGATGGGATTCACAGACAATTAACAGGCAATGAAAACTGCTCTCAAGCCTCAAAACACCCTGCAATGTGGAATGAGGACAGAAGCTCCATACTACCCATGCCTAAAAGCCCCTTGGTCTCACTTTTTGAGAATAAATAAAATCATATGTTTCTATCAAAGACTATTGGAAACTTTTCCAGTATCTCCAATATGTTAAAAGAAGACTGTGGTTGGATGTCACCTTTGTTCTGCTCCCAAATGAAAGGGGTCGAAACGCTGCCCCCCCCCCCCCCCCACGGGACAGCAGTTCTATCAAGGTCAGGGGCTTGACTGAGGTCGCAGGTAAAACCCTCAGCTGTCCCCACCCGGCATTGAGTGTGACTTTGCCAGCTCTGCATCCTCTGGCCGTTTGGCTGTGTAAAGACTGTGCCCTCTGGAAGCTGCTGCAGGGAGAGTGGGCAATGCCAATGTGCAGGTAGACAGGACTAGGGAGCAAATCCTTTGACCTGGCCAATTTTCTTTGGGTTGGATGATTTCCAGTTCATTCCAGCCCAAAGAACCAAAGTGAGGTCTTGCTCAGGTGGGGGAGAGAGCCCCAGAGAGCACACATCACCCCACCGACTACCCAGGACAACAGCAAGAGATTAGGCATTACTTTGCCTGTTTCAACGACTATGGTTCCTCCAGGCGAAGAGGTTGGCACGGGTTCAGCACAGCCACGTGGTCCCCCATCCCAGACTGAGAATGCACACAGCTCCCTATCATGCCGCCAGTGGACCAGGCCATTTGGAGAGAAGAGGCCAGGTGCCCAGCCCCTCGCCATCCAGGGCTCTTGGCTCTTTTACCTATGTGCCCCCAAGGCTGGACATGAGGGGGCAAGGGCTAAGACATCGATTTCAACTGGAGACACTTGCACACTTCTCTTCATAGGTGACTGCAAACACCACCCTTATCAATACGTAATTAGGACGGTGTCTATGAAACTGAGAGTTACTCCTAAACCTGGTTCCGAACCGTTTCCAGAGACCTCCCAAGGTAATCAACCCACGGCCTTGTGTCCCCTGACCCATTCGCAGCTCTCCCTTTGCAGCTCCACGGGTTACTATTTGGAGACTCAAGTGCTCCTTCTGCAGAGCTCGTTTTCTCCTCTCACTTGGTCTTGTGGCATGGCAGGGAGCGCCATACGAGAACTTCAGTGATAAGAACGATCAAGAAAGGTTAGTGGCAGTAAGACCTCAGCTGAGCAGAATGCAGAGGGGAAGGAGCACATGTCTACTCAGCTCCCCTGCAGCTCACTCAGGGAAAACACGAAAGGCTTCTCCCGGCTCTCAGCCTGCCCAGAATTCTCCAGGCTGTGAAACAGAATTAAGTCCACACTAGATCCCTGCTGTCGCTGGGCCGAGTGCTTTCTCTTCTCTGGGGCTTGTTTTCTCCCTATTTGAGAATTGAGGAGATTATATCCAGGTCCCTTCCAGTTTGCACATTATTGTACATTTTCCAGCGGCGCTTGAATAATGGTTTGGCGTCTCGGCTAAGGGATGTTGGTTGGGCAGCGCCTCCTGGTGGTCAATGGTGGCACTGCATCATCCCGGAGTGGACTTGTCCAGATGGGAGGATAAAGTGTCTCGTGTCTGCAGCCAAAAAGCTATTTGACCCCAAATCTTTAAAGCAAAGCGCCAAGGGCTTAAAGCAAAATAAAGCCCTGCTACTCAGCTCCCCCGCCCTCTGTGCTAATGAAGGCAGAAGGTCTTTTAGGAGGTAAAGCCTGAAAAACAATCTGTCAGGCCCATCTCGGAGGGTGTCCTGGTATTCGCTTACAAAGCTTCTCCGCCTCATTTCTCCTCCACAAAGTACCAGACAGAGCAGGGACAAACAAAAGCGCTAAAGAAAGAAAGTGATCAGATGATGAAGCTAAACTGAGCTCTCTTCCCAAGGACAGGGCTGACGTGGGGTTTGGGAAACATCAACCCAACCCCCAACCCCCAACTCAGCTCAACAGGTTCCCCGGGCGACTGGAGGAAGGAGGGGCCATTTCAGGTTTCTTTTTTCCAAGGGAAGTCAATAGGGAGATTTGGAGAGGCCACCCTACATTCAAAGTCCCATTGGGATGGTGGATCAGACTGGCCCAAAGAGATTCTCCCACAGTGAGAAGAATTAGTAGTTAGAGCAGCGTTCAGAGGGCACCACCCAGACAGCTTAAGTGGACTCGGGACCAGAGTGACAAGAAGGCGTGGCCCCCGCCCACCCACCCCCAAGGAACCACAGGCTGGAGAGCAACAGACAAGAAAAATCAGCACAGAGGACACTGCATAATCAAAGCACATGCCCTGGGGTCGGATGGGCATGGGTTTGAGTTAAGGCTCTGCCAAGTGGTTCGGATGTGGCCCTCAGCAAGTCACTTAACACTGATCCTTCCAGCCCCGTCTGCCTGCTTCCCGGCACTCGATAGAGTCAGCCCTTGGTAAACGGCAGCTCCACGTAAATAAATGGCACAGCCTCCGCCTGTGCTCAAGATTAATTCACCCTCACCACAGGGCTCTCCACGAACAATGCCTCTTCATTTACTCCTCTCCGAACCCCAAAGGAAGTTCTTATTTACATCAGACTGCAATCTCTCCTGATTTAGAGCATGCCTGCATTGGCTTTAACTAATGCTCCTCTTTTCTCACTTGGTCTTTCCTAGCAAACGCTAGTACTCTTTTTTTTGTTTTTCTGTAAAGAGCTGGTGATAAATGGTCTAGGCTTTCAGGACCACCCAGTCTCTGCCTTAGGATGCAATTCTGTTGTCATACAGTGAAAACAGCAACAGGCGGTACAAGAAGGTATGGCTGCATTCCAATAAAACTTTATTTACAAAAGCTGGTCGGGCCAGATTTGGCCTGTGAGCTATAGTTTTCTGATCTCTATTGTACAGAGAACAACATCTTCTCCCCCCACCCCTACAATCCCATTACACATAGATAGTCAAACTGCTTTCCCCTCACTTCCCTCTCCGAGGGCACATCTACAACGCGTTCAACCTTCTCTCCAAGGGCATCATTTCCATCCATAAGTTATGACAGTTCATTTACTTGCTAATTCATTCAAAGATAGTTTTGCTACTGTGCAAAGCACTCTGTGGGAAACAAAGGAAGCATTGTATTTAGAGCACAGGATCTGGCATCGGTGTATAGCTCAGCCTTGCCTCGGGGCTTGGGCCACACTGCTCAGTTCTCGGTGGAAATACAAGAGTCTCAACCTCCCGGGAAAGTGCTGAAGATTAAGTAAATTAACCCTTAAAATCTGCTTAGAACAGTGCCTGGCACACGGTACGCTTTTAATAATTTATTTTAGCTTTTTGGTTGTTGATGTTATTAAAAGATGGCTCCTTCTATCTAGGAATTTACAAGCTGATATAGGAGATTTATATAGCAAAACAACTATGGATAATTGCCCAATAAACCACAGAGAATTGGAGAAGGGCAATCCCTGCTGCCTGCGTTCAAGGAGGGCTTCCCGGCAGTGGTGGCATTTGCACTGCCCCACCGGGCACTGGCAAAGCTGGAAGAAACGCTTCACAAGTGGTAGTAACCCAAGTAAATAAAATATACATGGTTCAGGGAGGGCTTTTTTTCCTTCAAACTTTTTAAGTTACACAATTACTTGTTTGTTGCCCAGAAAGGTAGACGATGCGGGCAAGCAAAAAAGAAATCATCCCTAAACCAAAATTAACCACCCTAAATATCCCAGTGTATTTCTTTCTAGATTTTTTTCTATACATTAATTTTTAAAATTAATAACATGCAAATGTGGGTAGAAATTATGGTCAAAACAGTGCCTTTTTTTTCCCTCCCCAAGCAATAGCTTGAGTATTTCTCATACAAGACTATAAGTCAATATTCAAGAAAATAATTAAAGAAAGCAAAAGGCCACAAGTAAAATCATCAACATAATGAAATGGAACCATCTCTAGTTTTAAGCAAAGCCAGTGTCACAATATTGGTACATTTGGGGGGCGGGAAGGGGAAAATAACTTTGTTCCAAATAATAACATTTTCCCCCATTCTTCCTTCCAGCACATTTGGTGCACTTTTCAAACATAATTGCATGCCCAAGAAAATCTCCCTTGCCCTCAGAAGGATGGCAGGAAAGGACAGAGAGACTTCCAGAGAGAGGCACAAACCAACACGGAAAAGGGGAGTCCTCTGACTCTGAAAGGCTGCAGGGGCTCCTGCCCTTACCCAGCCAATCCCAGCCTGCTCTCCAGCTTCTAGCCGAAAGCCAGAGGGGAACATCACCACCATCACCCCACCCCTCACCCCTGAAACACACCCTGTGGCTGAAAGGGCTTTGCCCCAAGGCGCAGGAATGGGGCAGGGTGCTGGGGGGGGAGGGGCGGTGTGCTACAGTTCTGATTCCAGCTCTGGAGGACCCAGGCCATTTCCTGGCCTCAGTGTACCCCCTGAGACATGGACACTCATTGTGCACAGCTCACAACACAATATGATTCTGAGGATCAAATGAGCCCATCTGCACACACATGCTTCTCAAAAGGGATGCCGCTCCAGGAACAGTAGATGTTATTTTGTATTACAGCCTGCACATGGTTTTGGTTTAAGCCTCTATCCTAGCAAAACCCCAGAAGGCAGCCATCAGGAGCTAAGCAAACAGAACCACATGGATGCCCCAAAGTTAGGGGGAAGCTGTCCTCCTTTCTTATGGCGGAGCCTTGATTTAACAGAAGGAGTCAGACCAACCCCAGTTCAAATCCCATCTCTGACAACTCACCTGCTGTGTGTCTTCGGGCAAGGATTTGACCTCTCTGAGCCTCTGTTTTCTTCTTGGAAAACAGAACTAATAAGCATATAGATCTCATGGCGTTCTTGAAAGGATAAAATGAGCTGATGCTGCACTGTCGGTTATGCAGCCCAGGAGTTGGCATGGTGAGTATTCCATCGTTATTGACCACCATCATTCATTCATTCCATCACTTAGGAAATGGTTTTTGCACTCCAACTCAGAGCAGGCTCTGGGATGATTTCAGCACGATGGTTCTCAAAGTGCAGGCTCCAAACCAACAGCATCAGCAACCCCCGGGGTGTGTTAGAAATGCAGATTCCCAGGCCCTGGCCAAGACCGGCCGAAATGGGAACTCTAGGGAGTGGGCCCCAACCACTTTCCCAAGCCTTCCAGTGCGTTCTGATGCACGCTCAGGTTTGAGAGCCACTGTTCTCCTGGAAAGTGGTGGGAAGCAAACAAAGGAATGAATGACATCAATTTAGATGTGACAGGGTGATGACAATAAAAGAGGGTAAAGGGACCGGCACTGACTAGGACGGAGGTGGGGCTCTCTGCAAAGGTGGCATCAGAGCTCAGACCAAACTGACAAGGAACCAGGCAGCGAAGATTGGGGCAGAGCATGCCAGGCAGAGAGAGGAACCTGTGCAAAGGCCCTGAGGCAGGCTTTGTCGGGAAGTGCAACAAAGTCAGGGTAGCCAGTGCAGTGAGCTGGGGGAGACATCAGGAGATGGGAACCTGTTCAAAAAGCCAGCATGGGGCAGGGATGGGGGGCAGGAGCTGGGATCTTATTCTAAAATGCAACAGTCTGCCTGGGTCCGACTCAGCTCATTCATGCACATGGAACCACAACCCTCAAACAGCTCAGTCCCTGCTGACTACACAGTACTAGTTCAGTGTCAATCCTGGGCCCAGGTCTTAAACTCAGCATCTCCCAGGCAGCAGGAATAAAGAGAAGAAGCCCTGATCAGAGATGATAGCCAGGAGCTAGGTTCTCTTACCTCTCACTGACTGCAAAGCAGCAGATGGCAAAGGTGGGGGGTGGGGGCAGCCAAAATGAAAGTAGAGCCGGGCGGGGACCATGTGGCTTCTCAGGGATTAGGGGTTCACTTACTCGTGGTAAGGAAAGCGCCCTGCCCCCAGGGAGCAGCAGAGGCTGTGTGGAAGGCACACCTTGTTTCAGACCCAGCTTGGAAAGGAAGGAGGGAGGGAGGGAAGCTGACAAAAATAATAATAACACAGGTCATCGTAGCCCACACGTACTGAACACTCTCTATTTGCTAGACACCAGGATAAGTGTTTATCTCATTTTCCCTGGCAGCAACACCACCGCGAGGAAGCTGCGATTAGCATGTCCACTTTACATAGGAGGAAAGCAGGGTGCAGCTAAATGCACAGGGAAGAGGCGGTAAATGCCAGGGAAAGCAGAGCTGGGGGGGGGGGGGGGCAGGGAAGGAGGGTGGGCTGGAGAGGGGAGAGGGAGGGAGGGGGGCAAGCGCTTGGTTCAGCTTCTCCTAAATCAGGTCCAACCATCCTTGACTCGTGAGTTAAGAGAACTCTCATCAAGCCCCTTCCTTCCCTTCTTAAACCTCCTCCAACAGCAACCCATTCTGTTCAGAAGAAACAAGCCCCTCCAGGGCTTCCAGGCCCTCCCTGGGTGGCCCCCAGCCCCTGACCTCTGCTCCGCCTTCCTGCCCCTGCCCGTTCTCAACCCCAGGTGCTGGCACCTCTCCCAGGACCTGCTCTCCGGAGCACTCTGGGCGCGCAGACGGCAGGTGTAGGAGGTGAACACGCAGCAGGGGCGGCCTGAAGGCTCCAGGGGTCGAGGCCCACGAGAGATGATGGGGTGTGCATGGCTCCCGGGACCCCTCACCTTCCCCTCTGCAAGCAACTCTCCTTCTTGGAAGCATGCCCCAAGGGCCAGCCGTGGCCTGGAGTCCACCAGCAGACGCCATGCTGCCAACGCAGAGGTGGGAGTCACAAGGGACAACCACCTCCCCTGGGCAACAACACCGGCCCCGAGCAGTCCCCTCCACCAAGCGCCCTCAGGACAGTTCCCTGCCAACAGCCCCCCTTTACATCCCACTTCCACAGGAGGGCATGCCTGGCTCACACTTCCCACGGCAGGTTAGCAAGCTTTCTCTGAGCCTTCCACATCTCTTTTTTAAACCTTGACTATTTCCTCCCTCAGCTGCCTGGCTCCATAATAAATTCTCTCTTCCAGTACACGCAATGACTCTGCTTCCCCGATCGGCCCCGACCCACCGCTACCCGCACAGGCCGCGCAGTGCTGCTGCACGACTAGGGTTCAAGACAACCAGCAGCTTCCATTCCCTCCCTGCTGCCGCGCTGGCTCCTGGGTGCTCTCTCAGTACCCACCACGTGGGAAGACTCCCACAAGGACAGGCCCTATGTGGGCACCCCCGACAGCCCCACCGAACTCAACGAACACCTGCCATCACCAGCGCCCACCATGATGGGCACGTGGGCCATCTTGGCTACTCCAGGCCCGTCGGCCCCCAGCTGTCATCGCTGGAACGGAAGAACTACCCAGCTGAGCCCAGTCAACGAGAGATGACAGAACAGTCATTGGTTTAAGCCACCAAGCTCTGGAGTAATGGATGCATGGCAGTGGGCCATCTAAACACTAGCCATGACCCAACCTCATGAACTTCTTCCTGCTCCTTCAAAGTCCTTCAGAGGCTCATATGACCTGTCTTCTCTGCCACAAACGCTCTCCTTCCCTTGATCTTCCCATGCCCGGTACCCTCCTATCATTCAAGAATCTCAGCTTAAGTGTCACCCCCAGAGAGGCCCACTGTGGCTGTTTAGTCTCAACCTGGCCAGGTTCCAGCCCCCAGTTACTCAACCAAGCACTCATCCAGGTGTTGCTATGGAGATGCTCTACGGATGTGACTGATGTCCACAATCAGCTGACTTTAATTCAGGAAGGAGCACCTCTGCTCAGACCTTGTTCAACCCAGGCAGAGCCGAGACTTCCCTGCAGAAGACAGACTTCCACCTGTGGGCTAGAGCCTCAGCTCAGGCACAGGAGTCCCGGGCTGCCCTGCCCACTGGACTCCAGCTTCCCGGCCCCCACGATCACATCAGCCAATTCCTCGCATTCTTTAATATACCGATCTCACCGGTTCTGCTTCTCGGGTGGAACCCAGGCCGAACACCCCACCCCACCCTCCCGAGGAGCCAAACCACCCGGCCCCCATCATGTTCCCACTGTTTTAATTCTCTGCGCAAACTAATCGTTGGTTATTCTTCTCATTCATTGCTCCCGCCTGTGTATCCCAGGGCAGGGCTGACCAGTAGCACATCCTGTGATGATGGGAATGGCTGGTCAGCTGCTACTCACACCAAGGTCCGTGGCCCCTTGACCTGCAGCTGCCAGGAATGTGGAACAGAATTCCTCCATTTCATTTCATTTTAATTAATGGAAGTTTGAATGGTCATGCGACGGTAGTGGACAGCCCAGCTCTAGATGATAACCTACAGGAGAGCACGGACCTGCTCTGCCTTCTCCACCATGGCATCCCGGGCCCCGCTGCAGTGGCTGAAGCGGAGGAAGTTCCATGGATACTTAGAGAGTGAACGGACTGAGCCACTTTTACATAAGCATTGTTGCGTTAGGTCTCTGTCACTTGCAACCAGGAGTCCTAACTGACATGTGAGGTGCTCCTGACATCCTCTTTAGCCCTCAGAACTGGGGGGCTAGAGATTGCAGGGCGTAGGGGGACAGGAAGGACGTCAGAGCAGAAGCATACCAGGCACGGTGAGCTTTGGGAACGGTGGCCTCTCCCCCAGTTCCCCCAGCCTTCCCAAAGTTAGAGCCCAAGTGGAACAAACAATAGGCCAATCAAGACTTTGTTCTTACTGTTTGTTCTAGTCAAAGAAAGACCACACAGTGGAAGGCGGGGTTCTGGGGGGGCTTCATTCAAAGCCTAAACTGGGGGAAAGCTAGGGAGCAAGTGAGGCCGTCCTATTTCAGGGGCCACTCCGCATCCTGTTTTCCTCCCTGGTTGCACAGGAGGACGAGCAGGAGAGGGCATGGACAACAGAGCCAGCCCAGGGCCCGGCGCCCGCAGCATCGAGCGTTCCTCTCTCCCTCACCCACTTCCCTGCACCTCCTGCCCAGCTCTAAGCCAGCCCCTACTCCAGAGTGTTGTTTGAAAAATCTCACAACCGATCCTGCCACCTTCTGCTCAAAACCCTGCAATGCCGGCCCCTTGCCGTGGTCCACGGTGGGGGGCTGGCTCTGCAGACCACTCCAGCCCCAGCTCCCGTAGTCCCCCGCCCCTTCCCGGCATTCCCAGCGGCCCCCCGCACTGGCTGCCCTTTCCCACTGGGATGCTCCATGCCCCCTCTCTCCACCAGGCCTGTCCCTGTGTCCCACCATCCCCCAGTCATTATGAACGTTCCTCTGTGTCCTCTAGATCTCGGTTCACCTGAAGCCTCAGATCCAGCACAGTGTCAGGTGCATTGCATGTGTCTGATACATTTGCATGCAAGGGAGGGACAGACGGGATGGAAGGAGGGTCTTCCATTACCTTCAAACTGGACTTTTCTTTGGAAAATGAAGATGCAATTGACTGCAAATGATTGGGTTGAAAACAACCAAAAAGCCAAGAACAGTTGAGAGAAAGCAGAAACACTGAAAAGGAGAAGAAAGTCATGACACTCTGAGATCGGCACCAGACCCCTCCCCTCCAGCCCGGGCTCTCCTCTGCTAAGGCCACTGTGATCCCCAAGAGGGAGGAGGTGCTGGGAGGGTGGCTCTGACCTCAGGTCCTGAGGGCCCCAGTCTCGGCCAGGAGGGGAAGGCAGTAGTGAACAATTCCACCCCAGGACCTCAGCTTTGTAGCGACCACGGGGAAAATAAATGGAGCTCCTGTCTTGGATAATCGTTTGCAGTTCTGTGGTTACTGTTTTATTTTCTTTGTCAGGGAAAGGCTAGCCACCTTGGAAGAAGAATCACGCCAGGTAGAGGGAAAAATAGGTCATAAAGCCGTAAACACAATGAGGGAGACAGTGGCTCAAAGGGAAGGGAAATCAAAGGGAAACAGGGAGCTAATAAGAAAAACTGAAGTTCAGGGGGACTTTTGGGGATAAAAAGGAGAGAAAGAAAGATGGATATTTAATGGAAAGAAGATGGATGAAAGTAAGCTGGGGACAGAGAAAGGCAAGATAACTCTGATGTTGATGGAGGAGGTGGAGGTGGAGGCCGTGGTGGCGATGATCAGGGTGATGGTGATGATTGTGGTGGAGGTGGAGGTGGAGGTGGAGGTGGAGGTGGGGGTGGGGGTGGCTGTGGAGGTGGTGGTGGAGGTGGTGGAGCTGGTGGAGGTGGTGGAGCTGGTGGAGGTGTTGGAGGTGGAGGTCGAGGTGGTGGTGGTGGTGGAGGTGATGACAACAATGACAAGAGTGATCCTGCACCTAATCCATGCAGGTCCTGCAGTTTGCCTGCATCACCTCTTGTTACCCACCCACCCCCAACAACCAGTGGGGTGAAAACGGTCATCCCCACACTAGTGCTAAAGTAACTAAGCTTAGGGTTGTGAAATAAGTTACCCAAGATCACACAGTTGATACATGGCAGAGCCAGAATTTGAAACCCCTTTGCCTGTGTCCAGATTCCATACTCCTAACAAATGACTGAGAAGTGAGAAAGAAAAGCAGAAAGGAAAATGGAGAGGAGGTAGAAGTCCCCTTGAGCAGTCTAAGATGACAACCTGCTCCTCCATTCCTGCTGACCTCCCTTCGCCTGCTCCTGGTTTTCCTCCACCCAGAGCACTTATTCTAACGCGCTGTATCGTGCACTTGCTTATTATAATTATAATTTATTGTCTGTCTCCCCACACTAGAATGTAAACTTAATGAAGAGAGAGGTCTCAGCTAGAACCATGCCTGACTTATACAAGGCATCTGGTAGATTTTGTTGAATGAATGAATGAATTTCTATTTGTTTCAGACCGCAGCTGATATAACTAGTAATGGGAATCAGGAAAAGCTAAAATATCCCACTTTGAAGTCCCTTCAGCTTGTGGAATGAATGAATGAAATGAGTATTTTCTTTTCTTTTCTTTTCTTTTGGTGTCAGGCTAAGGTTGATGAGCTGTGAGAAGAACAGGGTTAAGATTTCCTACCTCTGGGGCTTCTTGAGCACTGAGAATAAAGGCATCCCCCAAATCCAAGGTGAAAATCAATATTAGGGTCAAGAAATGTAAAATAAAATTACCCCTGTCATCTAGATAACAGACAGAGGAGAGAGAAAGGGAGAACACGTTCTCGACCCTTCCTGGCCTCCATGTACGTGGTTTCCATATGAGGTTCTCAGTGACACTTGGATGGCTTCAGTCATTTCGTAAGCGCGTGGAGTTCCACTGCACACAGCTCTCGGGTGAGAGCTGGATATACAGAGATGAAGACGATAGGACCTTCAAGAAGCAAGAGCCTGGTGGTAAAGACACTGATTTGTCGTCTAGATTGGGATCCCATCTTTAGTTAAGGTGGAGAGTAGGAAATGATGGAACCATCCAGCTTCAAGAAACCAATGATAATATTTCAGAGAAAAGAGAATTAAAAGCAGGCAGGAACAAGCAGAGGCAGCTCACTGCTTCCCCCTGGTGGTCACTGGTGGCAACATCTCCCGGCTGCCAGGACACTTGAGGTGCTAGGGGAACCGGCGTGAATGATCAGCATCATGGTCTGCCCTCGGGAAGCCACACTAACCATCACCATAAGACAGTCTGTGATAGAATCATTCATTCCCTCAGTCAGTCATTCCATGGGCTGCAGCATGTCTGGAATGTTGAAGGGAAAGCAAGGCAGTCAGTGCGGCTGGAGTCAAATGAGCCAGGGAGGGGACAGGGGCCCAGTGGTTACTGGACATGCATGGCATTCTTGTGGCCAAGGATGACTGGTCAGCTCAGCTTGCAAGGTCCAGGAAAGGCTGACAGAGGTCCAGGCTGTGGGTCGGACCCAAGGGTGAACAGCCAGGAGGACAAAGGGGGAAAGGTGAGTAGGAGACATGCGAGCCACGCCTTGTCTAGGGAGCCCTAAGTAATCAGCAGGTTTCTAACACAGGCAGAAGCAGAACGTTTGGTCATGGCTTCCGAGGTCCCAGCCTGCCAAGGCCAGCATCAGAGGCTGAGCCCTGGCTACCTGGAGAGAGTTGGAAAGGAACCCAGGTGAAAGCAAAAGTATTCACTGGATCCGAATTTTTTCAAATTGTGGGCCACAACCCGTAAATGAGGTATGAAATGAATTTTGTGATGCACAACAGTACGTGGTAAATGGTACAGAACATGTAAAATAGGAGAGAATTTTAAATATCTGATTCCATCACACATAATAAGGAAGAGTACTGTGTCATGAAACTTTGGCGTCAATAGTACATGTGCCTATGTCTGTGTGTGTTTGGGGGCGGGGTTGCAAAATAACACTAGTTTTTGCTGTGAGTTTCAATGAAAGCAAGTTTGAAAAATATCAGATAGGAGGACCTCTCAACGTCTCTCCGAGCCCCGAGCATAAGATGAAGGGAGACTTTTAAACCCGTTGCTAAATTCAGTAGCAAGGACTCTACTAAGAAGACACAAACTCTGAAAAACGATTAAGAACCTACTCAGAAGCCTCCACTCTCATGCATTGCTGGGGGTGAGGTACAGAGATTGGTACAGCCTTTCGGGAGGGGAATATGGCGACGTTCACCAGAAACCTGAAAATATGCAAACTCTTGGGTGCAGAAACCCCACTCCTATGAATGCCTCCTAAAGGAACAGCCACGGATGGGTGCAAAGATAACACTCAAAGGTGCTCAACAACACACAGCTTATAACAGGGAAAAGATGGACACAACCCAAATTCCCAGAAATAGGAGACCAGTTGAATAAATGCCTATTCCGGCATTAAAACCGAAAAGGAAATGCATTTATTGACCAAGGGAGATGTTCACAATATAACATCATAACTTGGTACGATTTTGTTAAAGGAGAGAAAATTTGCAGTTGCTTCTGGTAGGTTGAGAGAAGAAGTTGCCTTGGAGCTGACTGAGTATCTACCAAGGGCCCTGAGAGACCCCTCTTAGCCATGGCAATGACTCAACAGCATCCTACTAGAGAGAAAAGTAACTTGAGTTTTGTAGCTAGCCAGTGGTTCTCAATTGGGGTGACTTTGCACCCCAGGGAGCATCTGACAGTGTCTGGAGACATTTCTGGTTGGCATGCCTGGGGGGAGGGGAGTTGCTATTTATATCTAGTGGGTGGGGGCCAGGGATGCTAATGAGCATCCTTCAATGCACAGGGCAGCCCCCCCCAACCTATGTCCCTTGTAATGTTAAACAAGCCTTAGATGGGGTCTGCTAGCAAGAAGAATGCAAAGGGATACGCATGAGGGATCTGAGCCATGACCTGGTTTCACATATGTTCTGGGATCCTCACTACAGTATCCTCAGAACCACTGGCACATAGTAGTCACTCAGTAAATAACTTCTTGATTGTTGCATGTTCTACTAAGCAAGGAATCCGTGGGTACGCATTCACCTGCCGGGGAGGAGCGTGCCAGACTGGTGTTCAGCAGTGCCACCGTGTGGCAGGGGCCGGAACAACCATGCTTGTGGGCCAGTAACTTCTCTCTGGTGGCATTTGCAGAGCTGATACCTTAGCGCTGAAAAAGCCCCAGGAAACATGGAAAAATCACGAGGCTGAAGGGAAGCAGGAGGCCTCGGGAGGGTGATATTAGACATTCTGCTAATAAAGGCAGACAGGCGTTTGAGCAATTAATTGGAAAGATAAGAAGAGAGATGACAACATATTTGGACCCCAAACTGATTAAAAAAAAAAAAAAGCCTCCAAGGTTGTTTTGCTAGGCAGGAAAAAGAGGCTTCAAGATATTTGTGTGTGTGTTCAGGATTCCTTTTTTAAAAAAAAAAAATATCACACACGTCGTTTACGTGGAAGAAGTATACCAAAATGACAACAGCAGGTTCCCGGGGGATGGGATTTGGGGTGATTATTTTTATCTATTTTTAAAATGTCTTTTACAAAGAAAATATGTTATTTGTGCAAATAAATAAGAGGCTAGACGTTGAACCAAAGTACAAAGACACTTCCGTACAAAGCACACTGGCCCCCTTTTCAACCCGGTACCCATACCTAAAAGCTGATAATCTGGAACCAGATGCCCCATAACCTCAGAAGCTGCCCTGATCACGTCTTCCAGCTGCCACAGGCTCTGTCCATCTTCCCCTCGGCTCATGGGCCAGATTTTCCATCCACAGTTGCCTCTGGCTCAACCTGACCCGAAGTAGCGGGCCCAGGAGCCCTAAGGGCAGAGAACCCACACACCCAACCCAGGTGTGATGGGCACAGGTGACCCTACCCCTGGGGCTGCTGACCTGACATGTGGACGTTCCTGAGGCAGGAAAGGGAGGCATTGAGGCGGGCACACTCCTCCCGGTTGGCTCCGTATTTCTCCACGGTCTCACACACCTGCTCATCCGTCATCTCCAAGAGGTCTTCCAGACTCAGCTGGCCAGGGGCGATTTCCTGCGGGAGGCAAAGGAGAGGGAAGCTGAGCTCGACGGCAGGGAACGGCGCGGAGCCTCCACGCTGCCCTCTGGTGGTGCCTCCGGGGCACTGCATGGATAGCAGCTCTGTGTCACCCTTGGGGCACTGACATGGGGGGTTGAAACCCAGCTTTGCCACTCATTAGCCAGATGTCCTTGGGCAAGTCGCTGAACTGCTTTACTCATCTATAAAATGGGGGTCATGAGGTAGCGTGGTTGCTTAGCACACAGAACACAAGATCTAGGGTTCCTATTGGGTCTTCACAAACCCGAAGCAGAAAGGGGCTGGAAGCCTGTGGGGGGCTCAGGCCTGGTAAGGAAACTAGATTTGTATTTGAACCTCAGGGGGTTCAAGCGCTGGGTTCTCAGAGGGCTGGGGGCAGAAAAGGAAGGATTCCCAGCTATACCTGCGTCGGGCAGATGTCCCTCCACTGCCACCAGCAACACCCCATCTGCAAACTTCTGTCTAACCTAACTAGACCCTATCATACAGTTACAACGCTAAATTCTTCAAATCTCTAAATTCATGTGTCTATAACTATACCTGTGTATGTGCACAAAAGGGCCTTCATTTTATAGCACTTAACAGTTTTCAAAACACTTTTACATATATTATTACTGAAACAGGATTTCAAAATATCTAAGGATGGCCATTCTAAGGGAAGGTTGTAGAATACGTCTGCCCTCTTGCGGCAGGTCTCTGTATTACAACAAAATACAGAACCCACATTAAACTGACAGCCAGAAAAGAAAACTGCATATAAATTCTATCTAAAAGCTGAAGCCCAATCAGTCACTTTTCATTTTGGACCAACCTGCTAGGGCAGGGGGCAGAGAAAGAAAAGTAATTTAGTTTTTCTTAAATAGGAACATGTTGTGAATAAACCCTATTCTAAGAAAGGGGATGGGCCAGGGTATAAAGCTATAAAATGAATCACATTTACAGGGGATGGTTCACAATTTAAAAAGAGCCCCCTCTTTGCTGCAGAATTCACTTGTGCATTTTAAACCTATGATATACCAAAGAAAGAATTCAATTTACACTGAAATTTAGAACTACACACATAAAATACCATAAACATAATCATTGTTATAGCATCAAAAACTGGAAAAAGCCTTAATAACCATGGGCCAAATAAGCAGAGGCACCCCTGCTTGATAAATTAATAATAATAATAGTTACAATAGACTGAGCACTGTTTTAATTGCTTTTCTTGGATTTTCTTTTACTGTCAAAAAGGTCACATGAAGTAGGTACTTTTTTACAATTTTACAGATCAGGAAAGTAAAGCTCAGAGAGGTTAGGCCACTTGCCCGAGGTCACACAGTAAGCCAGAGTGGGATGGAAACAGACTTTGAATGCAGAAAATCCCACTTCAGAGCTTCCTCCATATTGCTAATTGTGTCACAGAAATTAGCTGCATGCTGGAAATTGCAGCCAGAGAGCCGGAAGCTCCATTCACCCCCAACCCTGGCTGGTGGCCTTGGACTCAGATGGTGTCCGCTAAAGTAAGGACCAAAATTCCAAACCCATGGGCTTGATGATGCAAAGGAGTGAAGTGAACTGGAGGGGGCCTGTGGGACCAAAAGGGTCAGGCAGCTCATCCAGGTCATCATTGCCAGGCAGAAATTCAAATCAGTGTGATCTGCATTTCTGATTCTCAAGAGATGCCAGAGATGTAGGGCTTATGGAAATTCTTTATGTTTTTAAAGATTGGCTCAAAAAAATGTATATATTTTTTGAATACTGCATCAACCAAACAAAAACGTCCACCCATCAGATATAGTTTGAGGGCCACCAGTTTTGATAAATAAATGTATGCGAGCTGCTTTTCTTCAGGACTCCTCCTGGTCATTGGAAGCGGTGGGGACCCAGGATTCTCGAGGGGAAGGAATTCTCACCATCCTTGAGACCTGAAGTGTGTGGTTCAAGGCTTGGGGTTGGAAATAAGACACGGCTCTTAGTTTTGTCACTGGAAGGCGTGACTTCCAGAGCTGTCCACGCGGAATGGGATCCAATGACAACTATCATCCTAAGCTGCCAGCCCGTGAGCTGAACACTTTCTATGGAACTTGTCATTTTACCGTGCCAGCTCCTTCGGAAGAGCGAACCATTGTTAGCCCCATTTCACAGATGAAAGAGTAGCACCTGACCACTATGTGTCCTCTACGGTAGCGAGACTGACCACATTGATTAAAATTCAATACAACTAAAAATTCAGCTCCCCAGCCACATACACTAACCACATTTCAAATTTCCAGAGCCACACCTCTGTGGGCCGGTGCAAAGAGGAAACCCTTCCATGAGGGCAGAAAGCTCCACTGCACCGCAGCGGCCCGACAGGGTGAAGCGAGTGGTCCAAGACGGCTAAGTGAGTAAGCGGCAGAGCTGGCAGAGGCGGGCGCTGCCCCGCACCACCTCCCCGACAGCCCCAGACACCGGGACGCCCTCATCTCAAACACATTTATCCAGGGTCTACAGGTGCCAGGAGCCAAGCTGCCGGGGGGGGGGGGGTGCCCCAGGGGGTGGCTGCCAGGCAAAGGGGCAGGGGGCGCAGGGCCACCTCCCATCACCTCCAGAACTTCCTTGCGGACGTCGACGACGCGGAACCAGTGCCGCAGCTGGGGGAAGCCGTCCAGCTCGGCGCCGCGCTCCTGCAGAGCCACCTTCTTCTTACAGGACAGCTGTCGGCTGAAGTACTTCACCAGCTTGCCCTGCGGAGACACAGACCGGGAGAGAGGTCACATCTCAGGGGCGCGGCCGCGAGAGAACAGGCCGGACGCCGCCCCCAGCGCCCGCGCCAACGCCACCCCACTCCGCGTCTCAGAGACGCGGTCGCAACCGGGATGCGCTCCAGGGTTCCACCCGCGCTCCCACCCTGAGGACGGGGCGGGCCAACGGGCGGGCTCCGGCGCCGGGGTGCCACCACGGGGCGGGGCGGGGGGGGGGTCCACTTCGGCGGAGCACCGCGGGGTCGTATCTCTCTCCACGCCACCTGCACGCGCCCTCTGACCCAACGATGCCACCTCCAGGGACTCATCCCACAGACACACCTGCACACGTCTCATCCCACAGACACACCTGCACACGTGCAACTCGATTTGTGTAAAAGGATATGTCTTACAGTTCCGTGTGCAGCGACAAAAGATGGCAAACAACCATCAATGGGAGACTCAGTGCATAAGTGATGCTACATCCCCCCAAGGAACTCCAGGCAGCTATCACATAAAAGGAGGAAACCGGCCATGTGCCGACAAAGAAATGCCTCTTGGATGTGCTGACAAATAAATAAATATTCTCCCTCGCACGTTCAAAATGTTTATGTGTATATGTGTCTGTTAATTCAGAGCTACTCTCTCTCTAAATGATCCCCAGTCCTCAGGGAAAGGAAACTGGGAGGGAGGAAACATTTTACTCTTAAACCCTTCTTAAGTCATATGCAAGTGATCCTATTTCCAAAACTAAAAATAGAAGGACCGTCTGGATCTATGTTTCTGGAAGGCTGCCCACGGGATGACAAAAGAAAGGTTTTATATTACTAGTTCAATAAAAACGGACAAGATCAACAGCAAAAGGGTGAAACAGGTATGCAGAAAAAAAAGTTGGGGAAACATACTCCAAGCTGTTACCTCGGGATGGGGAACGTCTACAGAGGAGGCATGAGAAATGATTAAACGTCTCTTTATATATTTTAGCTTTGTTTCAAACATTACCCAAAGCATGTTACTATTTCTGTTATTTAAAATACATCTAATAAAGATAATTAAGTGAACCAAAATTGAAATCCTTAGGTGTCCAAACTCCTGTGGCCTGTCAAGGCACCACCAACGAGCATTTATCAAGAGGGCAGACTTGGAATTTCAGAGCCAGGAGATCCTGAGAAGGGTATGCAGGCTTAGGCTGCAGGCGCATGTGTTGCATCTGCTTAGCAGGCCTCCCTTGTCTCTTATTTTGAAAAGGACATCTCAGCTTTGCTTTGGGGACTTCCCTCCTTGGCACTCAACACATTGGCTGAGGCGAGGCCGACGGCACCCCCTACCCCCCATCCCATCCACCCCTGGCTGCAGGGTGGGCCAAGTGATGGCATTTGGATCAGAGACAGTGAGTGACCCAGGCCGGGCTGCTGAGACCCCTCCCCCGGATCTCTCCCCCATGCACACAGGGCGGGGGCATCCATCTCTTCAGCCACAGTGGCCGGGTGGGTTGCATGGAAACCTGGATCTCCTGGGCCATCCCTGTCTTAGGAGAAAACAGAGACAGGAGATGGAGCTGCAACACTCAACACACGTGTCATCTGAGCCTCTGGATTCAGTCATGAGGAAACCAGATACCCCTGGACCTTGCACTGTGTGCCCATAGTAATTTCTCCTTTTTTTGCATCAGCTGGAATGAGTTGTGTCTCTGCCCCTCTAGAATCCTGACCCACTGAGACGTTAAATGGGATCTTCTGAAACTTCCTTGAGGGACGCTGACATTTCTCCTATCCAAGTTGCTTATTACTGCTGTAACAAAGTACCCAAAACGTAGTGGCTTCAAACAACACGATTTATTATCTGACCACTCCAGGAGTCAGAAGCTTATAACCAAGGTGTCAGCAGACTGTGTTACTTCTGGATATTCTAGGGAAGAAACCGTTTTCGTGCCTTTTCCAGGTTCTAGAGGCCACCTGCCTTCCCTGGCTTGTAACTCCCCTCCCTTGCTGTCACTCCAACCTCTTCTGTTGTCAAATCTCCTACCACGAACTAGGGTCCTCTTGCCTCCCTCTTATAAGGACCTTGTAAAATGACAATGGCCTCATTTTTCCACCTCAAGATTCTTAACTGAATCCACCTACAAAGTCCCTTTTGCCATGGAAGGTAACAGAGTCCCGGGTTTGGGGGCTAGGAGTTAGCCATCTGGGGAACCACACTTCCGTCTACCACACCTGGGCACCTTCCCAGGCAAGTGGGTCAACTCTGCTTGATCCATCAAATATTTACGGAGTTCCTGCCATGTGGCAAGAATGTACTGGATTCTAGGTGTTCCGATAAGGAATCAGACAGGCTGGGACCCCGTGGATTCAGAAGCGGACAAAGAAGAGCCAACAGATCGTGTGGACAAGGGTCCGAGGCCATGACCCAAGGCCACAGAGATGCACCTGATACATGCTATTTATTAGAATGAGCTGTCGATATTTAAAAATAAGGACATTTCACATAAAATTCCAAAATTCTGGGATCACTGAAGACCTGGCCCGCATTCCAGGATGGGGAGCATGGCTGGTGCAGAACTGCTGCTCCCTTCCCAGTGGGGTGTCTGCTCCTAATCCCCCCCAGCCCCTGCCACTCCCTGAGGCATCCTCTGAGGCCAGCAGATCTGCCATTTGTCGAAAACTTACACTGCTGCTTTCTCAGGGCAGCAGCAAGAAGAAAGGACACTATTTCCTTTACTGATATTCCTCCCCAAAGTGGGAAAACAGACTGGATTCTTAGAAGACGGCAGTGGTAGAAGGTTAGTTAGGTTTTGAAATCTCCCTAAATCCCTACCCATAAAAACAGACACAACAAAACGAGAACAAAGCTAAAACCCATATTTACAATAAAACTAGGTGGCAAATTATCCTCCGGGAACCCACAGATTCAAGCAGCTATGAATGACCCATTGACAGCGATAAAATCTTCATGGTATCAGCTTTTGTGTGGGAGGGAACAGAGAGGGGGAAAAAGGGCATTTTATGGATTGGAGAACAGGTAAGCCTCCAAAAAGCTAACTGGTATTCACTTGAAAAGATAACGGGCCAATTTGAGAACAGGAGATGAAACCACCAAGAGGGATTTTATCCAGTGTATTAGCAAAATTGAAGGAAAATAGGACAAAAGAAAAGAAGGCCTGTATAAAGGAAGTAGAGTGAAACAGAAGCATGAAATCTCAGAAAGCAAGCTATCATATTTTTTTAATATTACATGAGTGCAAGTGAGGGATCTCTGAAAGTGAGAAATGCTATACTGAATGATACTTCCTCCTAATAGGTCAAGAAAATTAATTTCTTATAAAACTGGCCAATACAGAAAGGACCTGATAGTTTTAAACTATGCCCATACATTTTTTAATACTCATCCCTTAAGAAATGAAACCTAATTCCCCACACCTACGTGTGGGCTGGATTTAATGACTCACTTCTAACAAGTAGAATATGGCAGGAGTGGTGATGGGCAAATTCAGAGATCAGGTCATAGAAAGCACTGCGGCCTCCTCTTCGCTCACCCTCTTTGGACCACTCTCTCTGGGGTAGCCAGCTGCCTTGTCATGAGGACACTGCGTTAGCTTATGGAGAAGCCGTGTGGTGAGGAACTGAGGCCTCCTACCAAAAACCATGTGCGTGCACCATCTTGGAAGTGGATCCTCCAGCCCCAGCCAAGCCTTCAGATGATGGCGGCCCCAGCCAGCCTCCCGAATGCAACTTCTAAACCAGAACCACTCAGCTAAGCTGCTCCTGAAATTCTGGCCCACAGAATCTGTGAAAGAGTAAGTGTTTCTTGCTTTAAGGTGCTGAGTTTTCGTTTAATTTGTTATACCGCAATAGATAACTAACACAAAGGATCAAATTCCATACAAACTTACAAGAAAAAAAAAGATAACAAGAAAAATAGCCCTACAGACAATGAAAGCACACCAGAAAAATAAATTCACAAAATAGAACAAAATCTGAACCAGCTATTTCAAAACTCTCCAAAAGACATTAACAAAATGATAAAAAGGCCTGGAAAAAAAAAAAAAACAACTTAAATCAGAATTAGAAAATCTCAAAAATATGGTGACAGAACTCAGAAAATTAGAAATAAAGAAAAGAATCACTCAGAAATGAAAACCTAGAAGGAATACAAGAGCAGATAAACACAACAGAAAATTCCTTAAGATGAAGTGTGGGAATTTTTTTAAATAAGATATAAAAGTCTTCCCAAGGCAGGCATCTGAGCTCAGGTAGGAAGGCGGGCCAGCAGGGGTCAGGGCCCATGACAGACAGCGTCCACACAGGGCAGTGGTCCTGGAGGGGGAGAGACACAATCAAGTATGGCATCCAGTGGAGTTGGAAGGTTTGCTACATACAGGCAGATTAAGCAATACTTAAATATATTAACAATTATTTTTCTCATTGTCTGAGAAGAGTGATACAGGTGTAGAAAGGGACAAAGCTAGAATAAACCCTATGGTGTTGGATCGGGATTGAAGGTATCAGTGTGAATTTATGTTGTCAATATATCTAGAGACAAAAACACAGATGGAATGATGTATGTACATATACAGGGATATGCATCCATATTTATAAGTATACTCCCCAGGCTATTTACTAAAAGGATTTGGAAAGGACAACACCCGAACAGCAATGAGCACATTTAGTGCCAAGATTTTGGCTTCTACACACCATTTTCTACCCAAAGGAACAAGCACTCTTTGGAGAAATGGCTGATTCCAAGGCTCAAGCAGAAAAAGAACAAGATTAGCCTGGAAAATATTGTTGTTCCAGAAAGAAAGGAAGTACTCAAAGAACAATGGGGATTTGTCAAATATAATTTTGTGCGGTTTTCTATACCTGTGTAAAGAAAATGGTTAAAACAAGTAGGAAAAGAAAACAAGAGATAGACATGAGAGTTGTATAGAAATCTGAGTTGAGAACACTGCTTTGAAGTATCAATAGGTCAGACTTTATTCGTTCAATGAATTAGAGAAAAGACATGTTCCTTTTGAAATTTTCCATTTCTAAAAAGAGAGTCCAAATTTTTAAAAGCCCCAGGTACATTAGTTTTATATGTGATTATCATACTACTATAGCAACGGACTACAGACTTAGCAAGAATGGCAGGTTTTGTTTCATTAGTAAGGTCAACAAAATTAATTTTTTACTAAAAATCATTTTTGAATTTTAATTGTGTTAAGAACCAAGACAAATGACTAAAAAGCACGTGAAGAAATGTTCACCTTCATTAGCTATAAGGGAAATGCAAATCAAGAAACAATGAAGTATCACTTCACACCTGCAGGAATGTCTGCTATTAAACAAACAGAAAGGGTGGACCACATTGGTTCAGTGGCAGAGTTCCCATCTGCCATGACAAGACCTGAGTCCGATTCCTGGTGCCTGCCCATGGTGAAAAAAAAAAACAAAACAAAACAGAAAACCACAAATGTTGGAGAGGATGTAGAGAAATTGGAAAACTTATTCACTGCTGGTGGGAATGTGCAGCTGCTGTGGAAGAGAGTTTGGTGGTTCCTTGGAAATTAAATATTGAGTTCCCCTGTGGCCTGGCAATACCACTACTTGGTAGTGGTCTCCACCCATTCAGAAGAGCTGAAAGCAGTGACACAAACAGACATTTGCACACCAATGTTCACAGAAGCATTATGCACAATTGCCAAAAGATGAAAACAGTTTAAGTACTCATCAACAGATGGTGTGATAAACAAAATATGATATATGTGTACAATGGACTATTATGCAGCAGTGAAACGAAATGAGGTCCTGAAGCATATGACAACGTGGATGAGGACACAATGCTGATTGAAATAAGCCCAACACAAAAGGATAGATACTGTATGATTTAGCTATTATGACCTCAGTAAAGGTAAACTCAGAGGCTTCTTGTATAATGTAGGGGACCTAGAGATACACAGAAGCTAGAGGTGGTGAATCATTAGCTAATGAGATTGAACTGAAATGTAAGGGAATGGATAGAAGGGATGGTAGTTCATTAGTAGATTTATAAGTAATATTGCCATATTGAAGGTGAACATGATTGAAAGGGGGTGTATAGAGCCATGCATCCCACCGATTTACACTACAAATATAAATAAGTTCTTGCATAAACTACTTCAAAGGTATGAATCTTATACTAAGAGTCAATAATAGAGGGGTATGGGGGGAAACCACTATTGCATGCTGGACTGGTTTGAATCTGTTGTGTATCCGAGAAAAGTCAAGTTCTTTAATCCTCATTTAATATTTCTGGTTGGGAGTTTTTTGATTGTTTCCATGGAGCTGTGACTCACCCAATTGTGGGTGGTACCTTTTCATTGGTTGGTTTCCATGGAAATGTGTCTCCACTCATTCAAGGTAGGGGGGTGCTTGTGGAGCCCTTTAAGAGCGAGCCATTTGAAAAGAGCCACAAGAGCCACCAGAACCAACAGAGCCCACAGAACAGAGAGAGCCCCGTTAAAGAGAAAGCTACATCTAGCCATGTGCCTCTACAGCTAAGAAACCCTGAATGTCACTGGCTTCCTTGAACCAAGGTGTCTTTTCCCTGGATGCCTTAGATTGGACAATTTTATAACCTTGCTTTAATTTGGACATTTTCACGGCCTTAGAACCATAAGCCAGCAGCTTCATAAATTCCCCTTTTTGGACATTATGCTGAGTGAGATTAGCCAAAAACAAAAGGACAAATACTGTATGGTCTCGCTGATATGAACTGACATTAGTGAATAAACTTGGAATATTTCGTTGGTAACAGAGACCATCAGGAGATAGAAATGGGGTAAGATATTGGGTAATTGGAGCTGAACGGATACAGATTGTGCAACAGGACTGAATATAAAAACTCAGAAATGGACAGCACAATACTACCTAACTGTAATACAATTATGTTAAAATACTGAATGAAGCTGAATGTGAGAATGATAGAGGGAAGAGGGCTGGGGCATAAATGAAATCAGAGAAAGATAGACGATAAAGACTGAGATGGTATAATCTAGGAATGCCTAGAGTGTATAATGATGGTGACTAAATGTACAAATTTTAAAAATGTTTTTGCATGAGTAAGAACAAAGGAATGTCATTACTGCAGGGTGCTCAAAATAGACGGTAATATTTTAAATTTTCAACTTATGTATGAGACTAAAGCAAAAAATGTTTATTTGGTACAAAATTTATTTTTTGACTAGTGCATCTTCTAATACAACTTATGTAGATAGTTGGTTGAACAACATAAGTACATGGAACCTTGGGTAGGGCATGAGATTTTGTTGGTTTGTCCAGAGTGATGCCCTGATGAATCCCAGAGTGATTTGATCAGTGAGTGGAAAAGAATTTGCAAAGTCCCCTTCGGGGAATGGTGAGAACGGGGGAAAATTCAACTTCTCCAAGTTGAATTCTTGATATTCTCGCAAGCAGTGTGGATAACCAAAGCTATAGGCTGAACCCCCAATTTTGGGGTTTGTTCATATGAAACCTAACCCCACAAAGGATAGGTCAAGCCTACTTAAAATTTAGGCCTAAGAGTCACCCCCAAGAGAGCCTCTTTTGTTGCTCAGATGTGGCCTCTCTCTCCAGCCAACACAACAAGCAAACTCACCACCCTCCCCCTGTCTACATGGGACATGACTCCCAGGAGTGTGGACCTTCCTGGCAACTTGGGACAGAAATCCTAGAATGAGTTGAGACTCAGCATCAAGGGATTGAGTAAAACCCTAGAATGAGCTGAAACTCAGCATCAAGGGATTGAGAAAACCTTCTCGACCAAAAGGGGGAAGAGTGAAATAAGACAAAATGTCAATGGCTAAGAGATTCCAAACAGAGTTGCGAGGTTATCCTGGAGGTTATTCTTATGCATTAAGTAAATATCACCTTGTTGTTCAAGATGTAATGGAGAGGCTGGAGAGAACTGCCTGAAAATGTAGAGCTGTGTTCCAGTAGCCATATTTCTTGATGATGATTGTATAATAATATAGCTTTCACAATGTGACTGCGTGATTGTGAAAACCTTGTGTCTGATGCTCCTTTTATCTACCTTGTCAACAGACGAGTAGAACATATGGAATAAAAATAAATAATAGGGTGAACAAATGTTAAAATAAATTCAGTTTGAAATGCTAGTGACAAATGAAAGAGGGGTAAGGGGTATGGTATGTATAATTTTTTTTTCTGTTTTCGTCTTCGTTTTTCTGTTGACTTTTTATTTCTTTTTATGAATTGATGCAAATGTTCTAAGAAATGATCATGATGATGAATATGCAACCATGTGATGATATTGTGAACTACTGATTATATGTGTAAACCGGAATGATTATATGTTAGGAATGTTTGTGTTTCTTTGTTGTCATATTTTTTTAATTTAAAATTAATTTAAAAATTAAAAATAAATAAATAAATTTCCCTTTTTTAAAGCCATTCCATTTGTCTTAGGTAGATTCAGTTGTCAACTTGGCCAGGTGAGCATACCTAGTTTTGTTGCTGCAGACATAAGCCAATGGTATGTGAACGTCATCTGTTGCTAATTACATCTGCAGTTGGCTAGGAGGCGTGTCTGCTGCAATGAGTGGTTTGACTTAATTGGCTGGTACTTAAATGAGAGAGTGCAATGTAGCACAGGCAAGCAGCTCAGCATTCCTCATCTCAGCACTTGTAGCTCAGCCCAGGCCTTTGGAGATGCAGAAAGAATTCACCCTGGGGAAAGTTGTTGGAACCCAAGGGCCTGGAGAAAAGACCAGCAGAGACCATCCTGTGCCTTCCATGTAAGAAAGAACCTCAGTGGAAAGTTAGCTGCCTTTCCTCCGAAGAACTAACAAAATAAATCCCCTTGTATTAAAAGCCAATCCGTTTCTGGTGTGGTGCATTCCAGCAGCTAGCAAACTAGAACACCATTTCTAATATATCACATTGCAGCACCCTGCAAACTAAAACACATGCTATGGGCTATGTTTAACAGGAAAATGTCAACAGTGTCACAGCAATACCAGGGATAAATAATTGGAGAGAAGGAGAAGAGTGAAGGGGAGGTTTGGATTTTCTATTTGGCTAAGGTGTGTTTACCTGTTATTTTTCTCTTTGGAGCAATTAAAATTGTCTAAGATTGAGAATGTTGATTTTACAACTAAATGAGAATAACGTGAGACACAGATTGTTTTTGGACATTAATAATGATGCCCAATAGATGGAGATGGCTGAAGGATACTTTGACTGAGAAGCAGAATGGTGAACTGTGGTGTATACATATGATGAAATATTCTGTGGTTATAGAAAGGAACAAAACTGCGAGGCATGCAATGAGGTGAATGAAACTTGGGGACATTCTGTGGTGTAAAATAAGCAAGAAACAAAAGAATAAATATTGTCTGGTCTCTTTTAGAAAATAAGAAAACTGGGACCTAGATTGCAAACTCTTAAAACAGTCACATTTAGTCCAGGGCTGTAAATGTTATTTCTAGGTTTTGAGATGCTGTGCTATATGTGTATAACTTGCTATTTCCCTGGGTACGTGTGTGACACTTAAGACTCAGGGTCGGAGTTCTGCAGCTCTGAAAGTCAGCATTGCTCCATTCAACAGCTGTTAAAGAAACCTGAAAAGAGATCAGGTGTCAATCAGAGATAAAGATGGAGCCAATCTGGCTGTAACTAAGGGAAATCAGAATACAGGATAAAAGATGATAGTATGTACTCCAGAGCTTCATTTATTCTATGAGACAAAAGGAAGAGAGGTTTATCATGTCTAGAACCTAATTTTGCTGTTTTTACACTAT
Source organism: Tamandua tetradactyla (assembly GCF_023851605.1). NCBI lineage: Eukaryota > Metazoa > Chordata > Mammalia > Pilosa > Myrmecophagidae > Tamandua > Tamandua tetradactyla. Next base: position 18,204,133 of record NC_135331.1, read on the forward strand.
CCAGCTCCACCTGTGTGTACAGCTCATTTAAATAACCCAAACTCCTGGAGCCAAGAATGGGAACGAGGTCTCGTAATTCTGTATAGCTTAATGTAATGCCTGGATACGTCCCAGAGTATGGCGGGCTGATAATTAAAAAGAATTGGGCAACATCAAGAATGTTTGTATGTTATTCTGAGAAATTATCACAGTGATGAATATACAACTGTGATGATCTTGTGAGCCACTGATTGCACACCAAGTATGGGATGTTCATACGTTAAGAATGTTCATCCTATTATATATGTAGAACGGAACGATCAAAATAGGAATGTTTGCGTTTGCTTGTTTTTTTTTTTTTGGTATTTAAAAAAATAAAATTTAAAAATTAACAAAAAAAAAAGAATGTCCGTGTTGTATGTTGATTGATTTTATTAATAAAAATTTTTAAAAAAGAATGTTTGTCTGTTTGTTTGTTGTTGACAACAAAAAATTGGTAGTGTCCCTTGAGGGACTGGAGAAAATATGTAACTGTTAAACATTCCCATCTGGGAAATCCCTCATGCTCTCTCAAACATTAGGGACTCCCAAGAAAATGCCAAGCCCTTGATTTTGAGGCGTGCCCTTGTGAAACTTATTTCTGTAGTGGAAAAGCTAAGACTAGTAATGAGGCCTAAGAGTTGCTTCCAGGAAACCTCTTTAGTTGCTCAGTGGTGGCCTCTCTTTCTCTCTCTAAGCCCAGCTCTGCAAAAAAAATGATTACCTTCCACCCTGTGTGGGACATGACACCCAGGGGTGAAAGTCGCTCTGACAACATGGGACATGACTCCCTGGGATGAGCCTGGCCCTGGCACAGAGAATTTGACAATGCCTTCCAAACCAAAAGGGGGAAAGAAGGGTAATAAAACAAGATTATCGTGGCTAAGAGATTTCGAATATTGTTAAGAGGCTATTCTGGAGGCTATTCTTACTCAAGGTTCAGCTAAATATTGCTGATTACCACAGTTTGCCAAACCCCACCCAACATCATTCTTATTAACCCTAAAAAACATCTAGGGCTCTAGCTGAGACTATAAATATTTCAAGTGCTAAGTTTACTTTCCCAAAATCTATTACCTCCAGAGAGTTCCTAGGCTAGATAAGCCCTAAAACCCAAAGGGGTCAACCTCTCCAAGAATTTCTCAATTCCGTCTCCACTGTCTCTTCTCCTAGTCTAACCGTCATTTCAACCTATTGCCTTAAACACATTGTGCTGGTTTGAAATGATGTATGTACCCTAGAAAAGCCATGTTTTAATCCTAATCCCATTTTGTAAAGGCAGCTGTTTCTTCTAATCCCTATTCAGTATTGTATGTTTGAAACTGTAACTAGATTATCTGCCTGGAGATGTGATTTAATCATGAGTGGTTGTTAGGCTGGATTAGGTAGAGGCATATCTCCACCCATTTGGGTGGGTCTTGATTACTTTCTGAAGTCCTATAAAAGAGGAAACATTTTGGAGAATGAGAGATTCAGAGAGAGCAGAGCAGAACGACATAGCCATGAGAAGCAGAGTCCACCAGCCAGCAACCTTTGGAGATGAAGAAGGAAAATGCCTCCCGGGGAGCTTCATGAAACAGGAATCCAGGAGAAGAAGCTAGCAGATGACACCGTGCTCGCCATGTTCCCTTCCAGATGAGAGAGAAACCCTGACTGTGTTCGCCACGTGCCTTCTCACTTGAGAGAAACCTTCTTAAACCAAGGTACCTTTTCCTGGATGCCTTTGATTGGACATTTCTATAGAGTCACTTTACTTGGGACATTGTCTTGGCCTCAGAACTGTAAACTAGCAACTTTTTAAATTCCTCTTTTAAAAAGCCATTCAGTTCCTGGTATATTGCATTCTGGCAGCTAGCAAACTAGAACACCCGTCACATGGAGAGTTGGCCCTTTTTGAAGAACACGCACCTGTTTTTTGCCCAAATCCTGTGGCTGTAGTCCCTTCAACACTGGTTGGCTTTTATCTTGGATTTGCCGGTTGGCACTCAATCTCTAAGCCAGGCACACCCCCTTTGGCCTCCCACGTTGAAAAGTGGGTACGAGCGAAATAGATTGAATCTATGCGGCGGGTTTTAGAAATCCTGTGTCAAATGTCCAAAATGGTAACCACTAGCTGTGGCTGGAACCCTTGAGGTGTGGCTAGTGTAGCTAAGAAAATGAATTTTTAATTTTAAGTAATTTAAATTTAAAACCTGCAGCAGTGTGAAATCTTTCCCCCTCAAATACAATTTCATTGTTTTGCTAGAACTATATTTTACTTTAATCATTAAAAATTCAGCATCTGAATTAAGATGTGTTTCCAGTGTAAAACACACACTGGGTTTTGAAGACTTAGTGGGAAAAAAAAAAGGTAAAACATCACATTAGTGTTTTCATATTGATTACGTATCGGACTGACAATAAATTTGGGATATAGTGGGTTAAATAAAATATATTATTAAAATTAATCTCAATTGGTCCTTGTTCCTGTTTTTGTGGCTATTAAGAAATTTAAAAGTATACTTACCGTTTACACCTATTGCTCATGCTATATTGCTAATGGGCAGAGCTGCTCTAGGGTTTTATTCTAAAGAAATAATTAAGGTTATTCATGAAGTTTTAGCTCCAAACTGATAATAGCCATGAAAGATGGGAAACAATCCAACTGTTCAACAACAAGGGATGATATAAATAAATTATAATACATGAATCTAATGAATACCATTAAAAAATAATGTGGGAGATGGTTTTATAAAACTCTCTGTGTACAGACACCTAGAAAAAGCCCCGTAAGGGCTTATAACAAAATGAGAACAGTTATTATCTCTGACGGTGAGACTGTGGGGGACCTATTGTTTCCTATTTCCTTTCCTAAGCGGTATTAGAAAATAAAAGGTAAATGTATTCCTTGCTTAAGGAAAAAGTCATAAAATTTTTAAAGATTAAGTTTGGCAATACTTGTCAGCACTGATGTTATCCAGTACCGGTGAGAATGTGGGGAAACGGAAAAAGCTACTGAAGGGCGATTTGGTTTGACAGAAACTATTCAAACTTTTCAACACTCACGCACTTTGATTCCAGAACTCACTCCAACAAACCCACCGTACGGAAACACTCAGACGTGAGCCTACCGGGGTAAAAGGCTGGCTGGTTACTGCAGCACAGCTTGAGGTTTGTAAAAACTTGGAAACAATAAAGTGAACAGTAATGGGAAAGCTAAATATTAGTAAGTCACAGTACCTGCACAGAATAGAATACTATGCCAACATTTTTTTGATGAGGTAGATTGATAATATTGGTTGGGGAAAATCTTCGAGATTCTCAACTTCAGTGAAAAAGCAAACTGCAAAAGACACTGTATACCACGACTGCGTTATTTTAAAAAACTAAATGTGTTACTGATATGTATTAGTAAACATGCTTCACAGCAGTTTTAGATTTCTAGAAAAGTTGGACAGAAAGCACAGAGTGTTCCTTAGCCTCTCTCCACTAGCTCCGTCTATCCCCGTTCCTTATACTATTGACATCTTGCATAAGTGAAGCACATTTATTACAACTGATGAACCATACAATACAGTATCAATGTACTGCTATTAACTAAAGTCCATAGTTCACATCAGGGCTCACTCTCTGTATAGTAAGTTCTATAGGTTTTGACTATAATTACAGTATATCATAAGGGATAGTTGCACTGCCCTAAAAATGTCCTGCACTCACCTATTCATTTCCCCCTCCTCCCGCAGAACCTTTCACAGCTACAGATATTTTCACGGTCTCTATATTTTTCACTTTCCCAGAACATCACTTTCCAGAAAATATCCTTTATGTAAAGACATGGAGACACCGTAAATGCAAACTGGTAAGTGAAAGAAACCAGTGTGGAAGAGCTACATACCATGTGATTCCAGCTAGATGACAATTCTGGAAAAGGCACTCGCTTTTTACTATACACTTACATATCGCTCTAATTCTTTTACGAAACACCCATTGAAGGGCTGTTTCAATCTTCAGAAGAATTTGTTTAATTTAAGCTTTATTTTAGGTATCCTGTCTACAAGCTGCACGCACCTAACTTTCGGCTGACAAACGTTTACTAAGTGCCGATGTGTGCCAGGCAGTGCGCAAGGCAGAGGGGACAGAACTGGGACATGACCGAGCAGGAGCTCCCCTTCTTTCAGATATTTTCAACACAGACAATCAAGGCCAATTCTTTATTTCTGAAGAACATTTAGAGATGAAACGTGTTTTCACTTTTACATCTATTCAAACAAGCTTCAGAACAAAGGATATCCTCTCGGGAGTCTAACTTGCCGCAACACATTGAAAAAAAAAACCCGTGTGATAAAAAGCAAAATGGAATGCTCACACCCTGAGATAACGCCCTTTTTAAATAGCAGTACATATGCCTAGAGGGCATGCTTCCTCCACATTGATTTATCCTAAGTGGAAGACTCATTAGTAATTGAAAAGTAGAAAACCTCATTTCCCTTCCCTAGTCCAAAAAAGAAAAAGAAAACTGAGCTGCATACCCGCTTTTTGGCTTTTATGATGCCTATGTGTTGGAATAAGAGGCATTATCAGGTAGAGACTAAGAGGGCATTGGAATCAAGGTCCCCTGGTGTGGTGGCTTGGAGCTGTATGTGCCCCAGAAAAACAGGTTCGTAAACTTAATCCATTCCTATGGATGCAAACCCATTATAAGTAGGACGTTTCGATGAGGCTACTTCAGTTCAGATGTGACCCACCTCGTTCAGGATGAATGTTTACCCTATCATTGGAGTGCTTTACAAGAGAATGAAATTTGGACAAAGAGAGAGAGCCATGGACGCAAGACACTGAAATCAAGAAAACCTAGAAAAGGAGGGAGAGACTAGCAGACGCCGCCATTTTGTCCTGCCATGTGGCAGAGGCGCCCAGGGTTGCTGGCAGCCCGTCTTTGGGGAGAAAGCATGGCTTTGATTTTGCCTTCAATTGGCCTCAAAACTGCAAGCTAATAAATTCCCGTGGTTTAAGCCAATCTGTTTCACAGTGTTTGTTTCAGCAGCTGAGGAAACTAAAACCCTTGGGCTGTGATTCTCCCTCATCTTCTCAGGAGCTGAATGGCCTCGAGCAAGATTCAGGGTTGCACTAAACTTCTGTTTGTTGCCCGGAAAATGAGGATAAAGTTGCATCTAGTCATAGGATTGTTGTGAAGGTTAAATGAGAGTCTTCATTCAAAGTCACACCAAGGAACCACCCAGAATACCATAGCAGCTGTCCTGGTTTTGTGTTATATGAATTCATAAACATCTTCAACAAGCAGCCTGGGGCTTATCCCCAACTTTGCTGCCTATCAGCAGTATCATTTTCCCAAAGTTTAAAAAGCATAGATTAAAGTTAGAGTGCAAAAGATAGTATTTTTTCGTCGGATAAAAATTATTTAACTGTGTCTCCCTAATTCATTATTTAAATCCTGATTTTTTTAATTAATGGGATTTAATTTAAATCCATCCAATTTACAGAAATTACTTGAAAGGAATACATGCTTGTTTCATTCCCAATAGCTATAAACTGGGCTTTTTGCTAACTGAACTTCATCAGCCTTTTCTACTGAATAATTAAGGTTTTACTGTTGATTATTCTGTACCTATGTATGCCAGTGTTTTATTTCAAAGTTTGCAAAAGAAAAAAAGACATGCTCTCTTTAAGAAAAGTACAGGGCGTGTCAAGTTCCTAGCAAAAGAAAAACATAAAGTAGTGTGTCAATCGGGAAGCCAGGGATACCAGGATTCATAGCTTTAAAAGAGCATTCGGTGCCATACAGTATTGAAAAACTAAGGTAAATCCAGGAGCCAAATGGTAGCAGCTGCAGTCACTGCCCAGCCCAAGCACTCACCCTTGAATAGTGACAATCACCACATATCCCCAGTGTGGGCATCACCGGTAACTAAAGGTGGCACCCAGACATGGCATCCAATAGCATCGGATGGCAGTGTGAACAAGCTCTTTCCTACCAAAAGCTCCTTGCAGCCATTTGATCACATCAGAGAGAGAGTCTCTGAGGCGTAAGGCTCTGTCTTCTCCACCTCCAATACCTGCCTCTATATCAGAGAAGGAAGCAGACTCAGAGCCTTGCAGAGGTAACAGTATTAAACGCAATTTAACGACATGTATTTCATTGTATTTACTTCTTGCTGACACTCCACTTATGGCAAGTGATATTAGCTTTCCATTACAACAGCTGTAGAAAGTTTATTTTTTAAATAAGCATACATTAAAAATTGAAATGTTTTAAAGAGAACACACAGATGTAGCAAAAAGTACAATGATGGTTTGGGTATGTTTTATTTTCAGCTTTCATCTGTGTCTATTTTTCTTTCATATGAAAGTTGCATGTTTGCAATGTGTGTAGGAAGATGTCACTATTGGATGGGTTAGTTGCAGGTTGGGGATATATTATTATGATGTAACATCAAGGACGGTGTGGGGCAGCTGGGAGAGAGATGTTCCCCAGAACTGGGGTTCGGTTCAACAGGGTGTATGCCTGCCCTTCTATTGGTTTTGTCCACATACGCCAGGAAAGAACTGACTTTCTCTAAAGGGAACCAAATAATCTCGATCATTTCTGCCTGTAAAAGCTGATTCTCACGAGCCCCATACCTGAGGCTCCCAAGAAACAGATCACAGCTGAGGCTGCCCCACTGAGCAATGGAATTTGGCAACCCTAGAGTCAAGAGGGTGTCCTCATGGATGAATGTGAGAAACACTGTCCTACAGAATAAAACTCCTTAGGCTGTAATCCAGGAACCAACTCCCCTCCATCCCTCTTTCCTTGCCTCCTCCCTTTCCACACAATTCCCTAAACACACCACTTCAAATGCCACCTCTCTCTGTCTTTGCTCAGGCTCTGGCCTCTTGGTATCCTCTCCAAACCCACCTACATCCGCCTCCTCTGCCCTGTCACTTCACTGTTAACTCAAAGCCTATGTCTCTAGCTCTTCAATCTGGGCTGGCCAGGTGATTTGCTTCGACCTATTGCAAGAGGCCTTACGTATTTCTAGTTGCTGTCTGGCACTCTGCCATCACCATGAGACTGTGCCCAGGCTGGTCAGCTAGTCAACTGAAGGGTGAGCCAATTACAGAGAGCAAGAGGCAAGTTTTCCCAGACACCCCAGTCAAAGCCATCCTACCTCAGTGAACAGCCAACTGTCACCTGGCTGTGGCCATGAGTGAGTCCAGCAAAATGAGGAAGAGCCATCAATTGCATTTGACCCAAGATGCATGGTCAATAAGTGGTCATGTTCTATGCCACGGTGGGTTTTGTTGCTGTTGTTACACAGCATTATTGAGGCCCATCGCTAACTGATACACCAACCTGTCAACTCATGACCAACTGACTTTTCCTCCAAAGCCTATTTCTACCATTTCTAACCTTACCTTCTCTAACAAGTACTTGTCAATTCTTTTTTTTATAGGAACTTTATCTGTACACAGTTACATAATTTATCACACTTTCTAAAATTACAAATGGTAGACAATGAAGACACTAGATACCTTGAAGGGTTAAGGAACCCTCTCTGAGGTTCCTCTATATCAGAGAAGGAAGCAGACTCAGAGCCTTGCAGAGGTAACAGTATTAAACGCAATTTAACGACACATTGTCATTAAAAATGTAATTTTATCACTACATTTATTTAACTGAAAATAAATGTAGTGATAAAAACAAAAGAACCATTACTAAGTACTTCCATGTTCCAGGTTCCATACTGAGGATCCTGCTTATATCACCTCAACATATCCTCACAATCCCAGGAGGCAGATGATCTCAAGGACCCATTTTACAAATAAGGAAATCAGGCACAGAGAGGTTAAGCCATTTGCTCACAATCACACAGCTTAGCAAACAGCTAAGATTCAAACCCAGGTTTGTTTCTAAAGCCCCAATGTTGTAAAAAGAATAACTTTCTTTTTAGTTTTAATTATTCAATCAACACAGGCATATATTTTCCTTGTAAAAAGTTAGAACATTTCAGGTAAGTGCAAAGCTCCCTTTGACCCACCTATCACTGCTGGGCCCCTTATCCCTGGAGATGACCAGCAAGATCAGTGTGGCGCCCATGTTTCTAGACCTTCCTGTATGCATTTACATGCATGCATATGTACCCACAGAAACTCTGCAGGGCAGTCTTAAGTGTGTGTATGTGACTTTTTTCACATAAATTGTATCATACAGTACGTTGCATTGTTTCTGCAACCTGCTTTTTTCACTCAGTAGTTAAGCCTGGAGGGTCGCTCCATGTTAGCTCATATAGATGTGCCTTGTTCTCTTTCATCTTCTACCTAAGGGATTGCTTTGATAGCCACGATACAGGCCATTCTGTGATGTCTGCTGGAGACATCTTTGTTAGCCACAGTAAAGTATTTTCGGGAATAATAGCAGCCACCATTTATGAAACACTTACCGCATACCTGGCGCTGAGGGCTAAGTGCTTTGAGTGTGTTATTTCTTTTTTTAATCCATGGAATGATGCCAGCTGTGAGCATAATATTCCAAGCCCAACTCTGAACAAGAAAACTGAAGCTTAAAGAAGTTAAGGCACTCACCCAGGGCCCAAACAGCTACTGAATTGGGGGAGCCAGGGTTTGAGCCCAAGGCTGGCCTCTCTTTACCAGGTTATAGCACCCGGGAAGTATCTGTGGGTCCTTCCCACAGGACAAGAAGCCCTCGAGGGCAGACAGAGGGCCTTGCTCATCTCCAGAAGGCTTTTGGGTGTTGTGGAGAAAGGGGGTTTCTAAATTTCCCTTCTGAGGGTTTGGGAAAGTCACTTTGGGTCTCTGGGCCTTCATGTTTCCATTTGTAAAATGGGCATGTACCCCCTGTGAGGAAAGCCCACATGAGCTAACTTCTGGGCAAAAGATCTCCTGCATGGGGGTGTCCTAAGTATTTGTTGAAAGGGCTGGGAACCTGCAGGAGGTATTTCCAGGGCCATCCAGAAACAGGAAACCTGTACCTGATCAGGAGCCGGAATCCAGGTGGAGGCCACACCAGGATGCACTGGGAATGGGGGGTGAGGATTAAAAAGTGAATAGTCTGCTCTGGAGGTCACTCTTATACAAGCTTCAGTTAGACATCGCCACCCATCATAACTCGCCAAACCCCAACCAAAACCATTCCAGCCAATCGTTAGGAACACCTAGGGCAAAATATAAGATTCTACAAAGGTTCCATGACTAGGGTAACTTTCTAGAAGCCTACAACCGCCAGAAGAGTCCCTGGACCAGATAAGTCCCACAACACAGAGGGCCCAGCCTCTCCAGAACATCAACTAATTCCATCCCCCTACCGCATATTAGTGACAGCCCTTTCCAACATGAAAAAGTTAGAATGGCCATAGCCAAATACCCCTAAAGAGAGGCACAGAAAGATCAAAGGTGATGGTGGAGTTATACAGAGAAGACAGAGTTTAAAAAATGAGTATGATTGCTGAACCATTATATTGGTATTTCTTTTAGTCTCCAGTATCTTAGGGCAGCTAGAAGTAAAAACCTAAAGTGGTGGAATTTGTAACCCATACCAAACTCTGAAATCTGTTCTACAACTAATTGTTGTGCTGTTTTGAAATTTATTGCTTCTTTTTTGTATGTGTTATTTTTCAAAAAAAAAAGGAAAAAAAATCAATGATGATGATCAAAAAATATGTATTCCTTCCAGCCTCCTATATTCTGCAGCAGCTAGAAGGAGAAATCTGAGAGGATGGAATGGTAGCTCATGACAAACTCTGGGATCTGTCCTGTAACTACTTGTTAAAGAGCGCTTTGAAAACCATTGCTTTTTTCTTTCTTTGCTTTGTATATATGTTATACATACAATTTTTTTTAAAGTGGACAATGTAGGGGGGCTGGGAGGGGCAGGCAGTCTCAGGTCCAAGCCTTTCCACTGGGGCTAGCGGGGACAAGAATTACCTTTACAGACAAGAGTGCCTCTAGCCTGAGTTGGGTGTGGCTGGGTGTGGTGGGGGAAACTCAGAAAATGGCCCAGAGTGTGACTCTGAACTAGACAGAAATGGTGCAGCAGGTCCCCAACAGGACTTTTGGGAATTTAGAGCTCTTTCCACCTATTACCCAAGCAGTTACCAGTTACCAGGGATTTGCTCCAAGCTAAATGCCAAGCTAAGCACTTTTTATGCTATCTTATTTAATCCTCACAAACCCACTGTCATATAGGCCATACTAGCGCCCCATTTTATAAACAAGAAAATCAAGGCCCAAGAGTCAATAACTCACCTAAGGTCACTGAGCTACTAAATGAAAGAATCAGGATTTGAATTCAAGTCTAACAAACTTACATTTATTGACACACAAAAAATACCATGATCTAGTGGAGAGACTGGAGGGAATTGCCTGAAAATGTAGAGCTGTGTTCCAGTAGCCATGTTTCTTGATGATGATTGAACAATGATATAGCTTTCACAATGAGACTCTGTGAATGTGAAAACCTTATGTCTGATGCTCCTTTTAGCTACTATATCAATAGAAGAGTATAACATATGGAATAAAAATAAATAATGGGGGAACAAATGATAAAATAAATTCAGTTTGAAATAGTGGTAAATGAAAGCGAGGGGTAAGGGGTATGGTACTTATAGTTTTTTTTCTCTATTATCATTTTATTTCTTTTTCTGTTGTCTTTTATTTATTTTTCTAAATCGATGCAAATGTACTAAGAAATGATGAATATGCAGCTATGTGATACATTAAGAATTACTGATTGTATTTGTAGAATGGAATGATATTTAAATGTTTTGTTTGTTAATTTTTAATTAATAAAAAAGTTAAAAAAACTAAACTAAAAATAAATAAAAAGAAAAATAAAAAAAATACCACGATCTAAGGCCAAGTGAAATAACCCAGCAGCAGCCAAAACAATAGATACAGAATAATCCATTGAGTGTAAAATGCATTTACATACAGATGCATACACATATACTCACATAAAGACGAGAAGGAGATATCCCCCAAATGCTAACAGCTGCATCTCTGGGTTATTAATTATTGGTGAGATTTATTTGCTTGTTTCCATGCATCTGTATCTCCTAATTTTTCAATAAGCTTGAATTACCAATATGATAATTAGTAACAAATCCCATGAAAGTCAGACACTAACAATAACCCAAAGTTAGCCATGCCACTAAACACGCTATAAACTTTTGTTCACGCCAGGCCCTCCGCTAAGCACGTCATATATACTATTTCATTTCATTGTCACAACAACTGCAGGAATATTCCCATTTTATAGATGAGGAGACCGAGGACCAGGGAGCTTAAGCAATTCTCCCAAACTGCTAGGTGATTTCAGATTATTTTGGTATTTCCTCTAATAACTGATCATAAGATTCACCTGGGGGTGCTTGTTAAACACTTGCACTTTGGGGCCCATCCCCTGGAAATTCTAATTCAGTGAGTCTGGGGAAGATTCCTGAATCTTTAAAAACTACATGCAAACCAACGATGCTGAGGATCACACAAGCAGAAAGACATCTATCGACTGTGTCAATTGTTGGTAATGGCAGCAGTGTGTTTAGCAGACAAGCTCAAGCATCCGGGCTTATAAACAATGACAAACACAGCAGAAAACCCAGCCGGGAGACGAGGATGCAGCACCCTCTGCAAGCAGCGCCCTCCACCGGATATTTATTGAGCCGCTCCTTAGCGGTAAAGCTACCTCCAGGGTACCAGGAATTCAAAGATTCAAAGAGGAGTCAATGCCAGCCGCAGCTGGAAAGGACTCCAGTGGGGCAGAGAAGACAGACGAACAAACACAAATCACAAGCAAAGCTAAATAGTAGGAGCAAGAACAGAAGGGCGGCCAAAGAGGGAAAATTAAGAGAAAAGTCATTTTACAAAGCAATGGTCCATCATCACAGGACAAGAATGACTTATCTATGCTCATTCTATGCATTTACACTTTTAAAAATGCTTCCTAAAGGCGAAGGGCTAAGGATACAAAATCAATGGCACACCACCTCTGCCCTAAGGTCTGAAGACAAGTGTGGCCTGAAGGCAAGAGCCAGGTCCCTTATAGATAAGTACAGGAATTGACAGGGGACATTCAGACACTTAGATCTATTTGACAGGGTAATTTATATCTATTGGATCTAATAATTTTTTTCAAAGTGAAGCTTGTCTTTTGTTTGATGCAGGGTTTTGTTTGTTTGCTTTTTGGTCCATTTCATTTTTCTAGTAAATTCATTTCTATTGTATTTTTCATAAGTATTGGCTGCAAAGTTTCAGGGTGCCCCCCCACCCCACCCCATCCTTCAGCATGTGAAAAGGTGGTGGTGTGAGAAGCACCATTCTCCCCACTCTGAAGGTCGCAGGTATCCGTGTAAATCACTAAATAAGTTTTCCAAAATGACTCCAAGGTCATAACCTCCCTTGAGGACCGACCACCGCAAAGCTGACGTGGGTGGTAGATTCTCATTATCATTTGCGTTGGGCCCCAGGTCACACAGCCATGTCAGGATTTGAATTCAGGACCTGTTATTCCCAATCCTGTGCCTTCTTCAGGTTAGCATCCGCTGAGGCACAGGGTCCCAACAGCCCAGAGATCCAGGCTGAGAAGCCCCCTCAGGACCCAGCGCTGGGATGCGTCCACCTTTTCAGCTGGCCTCATTTATTTTTAGTTCACACTGAATTCAAGCCCATGCAGAGCTGAAGTACCAAAAGGCCCAAGATTCTACCTGCCATGAGCAAGCCCGGGGCTCCTGGAAATAGCACATCTAAGCTAAGTCCACCTTCTGACCCTATTCTGCCCAGGTGTGGAGTAAACTCCCCCGGGACTGGGGATGTCACAAGGATCGCACGCTGCCAGAATGAAGACCGAGCTGGAACCTAGAGTTGCAATCCTTCATCTCCACACCAGGGGGCAGCCTGGCACCTGCCACGGCAGATGGAAAATTTTGCAGCCCCTGCGGTGATCACAGCATCCTCGGCGCCTTATTACTGTACTCTGTATTAGCATGATGGTAAATTTAGCAGCATAAACAAAAAAAAAATTTTTTTAAGTCAAGACATGTGACAGAGCTAAAAATAATCGAGTCTGACATCCCTGATGTGAAACGGGGAACTTTTCACTCAGAATCTAAACCAAGATAAACCCAGACCTATGGGTGAGTCCCTGGGGGTTGGTTTGCTAGACTCAAGACCACCCCTTAGCTGCTTTTTTTTTTTTTTTTAAAGCAGTCTATGAAAGGAGTTTGGTAAGCAGAACATACAGAGCTCGAGTATATACAAGGTCCTTTTGCATAATCATGTCTCAAGGAAACCTCGCAGCAAAATGCCAAGAGGAAGGAAGGCTCACAGCTCATCCTATTTTCTACAATTGAGGAAACGGAGGGCCAGGAATGTGACATAACTGGCCTCAGGATCACACGGACGGAGAGGCAAGCTCTGGAGCCCCCTGTACCCCCCTCGGGCTGCCTCTCAGCACCCCGTTATTGCTGCCCTCTCTTTAGCAGGCACAGCCTGTACAGCGAAAACCTCCGATAGGGAACCCACAGGGTTAGGCTTGTTTTTCCTGCCGCTCAGAGCTCAAAACCCACACCCCACCCGGCCCCCAGCTCTAGTCGTAGATGGCTCTTTTGCATTCTCCGAGTATCACCTCAATGTCACCGCCACGGGGACACCTTTTCTGACCACCTCCCAATGTCACGTCTGGCTGCCCTGCTCTATCTCCTTGGTAGCACTTATTGCTCTCCCAGAAATGATCCCCGTCTGTTTCCATGGTGACGCCTGCGCCCCACCCCACCCCCCACCCCCATTAGAATGGCAGCTCCGGAGGGCATGGCCCCCCTTCCTGTCTTCTCTCCGGCGCGCAGATCAGGGGCTGGCACACAGTCGGTGCTTCCGAAATTTGGGGGGATCTTTCAATAAACCGACAGCATGGGGGTGGGGTGGGGGGAAGGAGGGGCCTCCGCAGGTAAATGCCGAGTCTTTTTCCCAGCGGGCGCGGCATGTGGCGCACCGGGGGCCCCCTTCGGCCACCAAAGGCGCTCGGGTCGTCAGAGCCGGCGGGCGTAATGAAATCGGTGCAGCCGCAGCCAGAGGCCCGACGCCATCCGCGGTTGCCAGGGCGACCATTGTCATAACAGCCGTGCGCGCTGGCAGGCGGGTGAGAGCGCAGAGAAGGGTTTGACTCCCGGACGTCTCGTGTCCCCGGCAGACTGGCATCTGCAGGCACATTCTCTGGAAGCCGCGAGAAGCGCCCGCCCGGGCCGGCCCACCAGGCTGCGGCGCCCCCCAGGGAAGCTCCCGCCCCCTGAAACAGCCCTCTGCCCTCCTTTTCTTTGGGTTAAAGCCCTCCATGCTACTGGTGACTTTTCTTTTTTCTTTATTTTATGCCCGTTTGTGAATATTACAAACAATAGTAATAATAGTTCATGCATTTAATGAGCATTTACTATAAGCCAACCCAGAGGGTCACTTGGTTACACAATCCTTGTTATAATTCTACAATGCATGCTATTGCATTCACACTATAACAATACATTTATGCTATACTGTATTTATACATCTCCATACTAAATATTCTAGTATAAATATAATCACAATGCTTTAAAATGTAACGGATATTTGATACATTTATATCATATATCTATATTATATAACATTCGTTATATATTTGTAATAATAAAACTGACATTTGTTGAGCACTGTTTTTTGTCTTTTTTTCATTTTATCCACGAATGCACAAAGGATGTTTAAGCAACAAGTGCTTCTATGAGCCCCTCAAATAAATGTTAGGCAAAGGCAAGTGGGAACAGTACCTTGGGCAAAATCCACATTAAAAATAAAAATCTTGGAAAGGGCTTTAATCTCTTTGTTCAGAAAAGCTCCTCTTCTTAGCATTCAGGGATTTGTGACAATCAGGGAAACTCCAAGGAAGAAATACATAAAAAGTAACTACTGATCTAGCACAAATCATTAATTCCTTTGCATGGGAGTAACAACATGATGCAAATACTTTATCTCTGCCTTTGAACACTGTTAATATGCCAGTGCTTTAGTGATGTTACTATCACTGCAATTATTAATAAACTAAATCTACCATATAATCGTAATCATAGCTAACTTTTAGGGTGCACTACCCATTTCATAGATGAGGAAACAGAGGCTCAGAGTGGCCCTATAACTCGCCTAGGGTCACAGGGCTGCCCCCCCAGCTACCCGGTTCCAAATTGCCACACCACACTTCACAGCTGTTCAACTTTGGTGTGCAGCAAAATCACCTGGGGAGCTTGTTAAACATACAAAAGCAGAGCCCCTGCTTCCCCTAACCCAAGCGTATGAAATCAGATACTCCCGGGGACAGGGGCTTCTCCCTTCTTCTCTTTTAAACAAGATCCCCAGATAGTTCTGACAGAGGCAAAAAGTTCACCACTGATCAGCTGCGCTGCCCAGCTTTATTAAAGACAGATTCTCTATCAACCGTGAACTCCGACTGCAGTGCCAATTAGGTGATCTGATTAAATGAATGAATCTTGAGGGGCTGAAACTTGGGAGAGATAAGTTAAGGGATGTATGAAGGACCAACAACCTTGAAAAGGGGAAGATGCTGGGGGGATGGGGGGAGGGGATGAAAAGGCAGGGTCGCCACAGGCAAACGGAGCTTGCAAAGCAGCTGTGACCACCTCCAAAGCTTTTTGGAGCAAGGAAGGGCTGAATGAAGAGGAAATAAATATTACCACCACACCTGTCCGTGGCTGGCTTTAGGGGAGCAAAACTACTCCACAATACACACATACACACACACACCTTGCACACACTTCCTGCTCCCTCTTAATCATACCCTAGGGTGAAGCTGTGCAGAGAAATCCAAGATGAGCCCTACATTTTGAACCGTAAGACCTATCAGTAAATGACAAAGCCAGATGGAGTTGCAAAAGGCCAGCAAGCAAGAATAGGTCAGAAGACAGTAGTTCTATGACTCCATGCCTGGGAGTGGAGACAGGAAAAGGGAGCTGGGGAAAGGAGTGAGAAGGAGATGGAAGTAGCATCCAAAACCATTGGTTGAGGGCCTTTAAGCATCCTGTTGCCTGTTCTAAGGGCAAAGGAGATCCAAGATTCCAGACCCAAAGACAGACCAGATGAATCTAGGAAAAAGCACATTTGTACCGTAAGGAGGTCTCGTTTGGGCAGCTGTTAAGAAGCCTCACGCTTCAGCCACAGACCGTCCTCCATCTAGGGCTGCCAGGACAGTGGCCCAGCACCACCCGTGACTGTTTATGGTTAAATCTGAATTCACCATATCATACAAAAGTAAAAATTCACATCCTCGGTGACTATTGTATCACACAGCAGAACTTCAGAACACTTCCATCATCACAGAAAGTTCTATGGGACAGCGCTAGTCTAGACACTCCAAGGTGTACAGCTTTTTGAAAGAATCTTTGAGTACCAGTGCTCATCTGGTTGAACACTTTCATCTTGTAGGTGGGCAACTGAGGTCCAAGAAGAGGAAGTGACTTCCCTCCGGCTCTCTCAGACAGTGAGACTTCAGTATCACCGAAATCTGGGCTTGGGTTCTCTCTGCTCCTCATTGTCCACATGAAGCTTGGGAAGCCACCAAATCTGTGGGGCTTAGATTTCCTCATTGGCAAATGGAAATAATCAATGGAACTTACAAGGGTGAGTTGGAGAGTCTACATCAGGGGTCTGCAAACTACAGTAAGTGGTCCAAATCCTGCCCACTGCCTGTTTCTGTAACAGTCCTTCCTTGTATCTCTAGTACTTGGCATCATGCCTGACACATAGTAGGTCCTTAATGAATAGCTGTGAAAGAGAAGTAGATGAATGAATGAATCCCTTATACTTTCCTCATCTGCCCCAGTGCCCACATGAGTGGTTCAGAGTGGAGTGGGGTCCCCAGACCAGCAGTATCAGCAAAATCTGGGAACTTGAGGAAATGCAGATTCTAGAGCTTCACCATAGATCCATGGAACCAGAAACTCTGGAAGTGGAGACCAGCACACTGTGCTTTCACAAGGCCTCCAAGTGATTCTGACGCATGCTCAAGTTTGAGAACCCCTGCTCTAGCCTATTCTGTGCAGCTGAAATGACCTCCCTCCCCTTGGACCCCCTGGTCATCTTTTGAGTTACAGCACAAAAGCTCTCTCTCCATGGAAGTCTTCTTTCTTCCCCCTCCCCCCCAGAAGTATAATCAACACCTCCCAATTCCAATAAACCACGGTTATTCTGCCAGGCTAAAATGCATTCCCCTGTTGAGTTTACACACATGCCTTAATTCTCCCTGCAGATCTTAGTGTCTTGAGGGCAGACACTGAGCCTGTCATCTTTACATTCCACCAACAATCAACACAGTGATTCTCCCCTAGGAAGTAGTTAAAACTATTAGAATGGATTCACGAAAGAAAGAATGATGTGCAAGAGTGCACAAAGGAAAGGCCCTCTCTGTGTCCAAGAACCAAAACGCCAGACTCGGTCCTGGGTTCAGACACCCAGCCTCAACTTGGCATGAATTTTTGTTTTGTTTGTTTTGGTTTGTTTTGGGGGTGCGGAGGAGATTTGGTGAGTAGGAGAAACAAACACAACAGGTTGGCAACTCTAACCATCTGCTTCCAACCTCGAGATGAGGTTGCTGATGGCACCCAGTGCAAAGCTATTATTTCTAAGAGAAAGAGAGGGAAAATGGAGAGGAAAAAAGGGGGAGAAAGACGCTTTTACTCTTATGAGCCTCTTTAGTATGATAATTGTCCCACCACCTCTGCTCTACAGCTCCTGCTGTGTCATTTCATCAGCTAATAAATGGCAACCACAATCCCATTTTTCAGGCTCATTATGAATATTATTATGAATCCTTAACACAAGTGTGCAAAGTTGGCCTCATCATCCCATTTTACAGATGAGGAACTAAGGACCAACTGACCTGCCTGAAGGAACTCTAACAGGGCAGTAGCAGAGCTGAGCCCAGGGCTGTCTTACACTTGACCATGGTGACCAGCTAAATGGAGCCAGAGGTCAACGTTGTAGATTCAAGTCAGCAGGGTCAGTTGGTGACTCTATGCATCTTGGCCCAGTTAATGTCCCTCAAGGTCATGCTGTTGGTCTCAACAGAGAATGGACAGGGAACTGGATGGCTTAGGGTCCTGCCTCAATACTTTCAGTACTATTCAAGGTCCTCTAAGGGGACGTTGGGGTGTCCAGTGCACATTTACATATTTTCTTTGAAATCTCATACGCAGCTACAGGTTTCAGCAAGAGAGTAGCATGGCAGCTGTAGGGCCAAACCACCCCAAGAAGAAAATGCTTCATAGCTCCCAACCAGGCCCTGCCCTCAAGGAGTCGAGAATCTAGTGACTTGGACAACTCTCTGAACAAATTTCTGGGGCAATGAGTGCTCTAATAAATGCACAAGCCAAGTACAGAGAGATGACTTTTGGGAGAGGTGGTCTGAGAAAGCTACCTGGAGGAGGTGGCATCTAAGACAAGCCTTGAGAGACACTCACCATCTTCTCCTTTCCAAAGCACCACTTAACACTCTTAAAAACAAGCAAACACACCTATAATGGCTTCCACTTGTGCAAAAGGGAGTTATTCCTCGACGTGGGGGATGGATTAGCTGGATCTTGACATTCCTTTTAACCCTGAAACCCTGTCATTGCTGAGATCCTGGATCTAACCATCCATTCATCAATGCATCCATCCAATCACCCATCCATCCATCCATCCAAACATCCATCCATCCAACCATCCATCCATCCATCCAACCGACCATCCGTCCATCCATCCATCCAACCATCCGTCCAACCGACCATCCATCCATCCATCCAACCATCCATCCATCCATCCAACCATCCGTCCAACCGACCATCCATCCATCCATCCAACCATCCATCCAACCATCCATCCAACCATCCATCCAACCATCCGTCCAACCGACCATCCATCCATCCAACCATCCATCCAACCATCCATCCAACCATCCATCCAACCATCCATCCAACCATCCGTCCAACCGACCATCCATCCATACATCCAACCATCCATCCAACCATCCATCCAACCATCCGTCCAACCGACCATCCATCCAACCAACCATATAACCATCCATCCAACCAACCAGCCAGCCAACCAGCCATATCTGTTCAACCATTTATTGATCCACCCATCAATTCATCCACTCACCCATCTATCCATCTAACCATCCACCAAATAAGTGTTTCAATCCTGCTACCTGCCAAATACCATATACTGAAAACTCAGAATTGACTCCCATCTTGAAAGCCAATGACATCACATTGAATGTATCAGCCTACATATAGCTGTCACCTCTACGTGATATAAATTACTTTTACTACTATTAGTAATAAAAAATAGTTGACAATCAGATAGGAGAATAGGATGAGATAACATTTAAAAAGTGCTTCTCACAGTGCCTGGCACATAGTGGGCACTGAGCAGCTCACTTCCTGCAAGAAGAACCACTGTGCTAAGCCTGAGATATAATGCAAGGCTGACTTTGTCCTTGCTCTCATGGAACTTATATTTTTAAGGGAAAAAGGAACAACAAACAAGTAAACCAACCAAAAAATTAGGTAGTCACAGAGTGTAACAAATGTTATGGTGGAAGTAGAGAGCTTACAGAATGTAGCAGAGAAGGGCAGTTTGTTACCTGGGCCAGCCAGAGGGACCCAGGGGTACTTCAGAGAGAGAGGACCATGCAGCAGGGTACAGCATGTGCAAAGGCCCTGAGGTGGGAAAAGTCCTTGGCAGGTATCAAGAAATGCAGAATTGAAAGGCCATACTGGTGAGCTATGCAGACCCCACTTTGGAACAAAGCACAAGGATTCATTTACCATCTGTGTCTCTTTCCTATCACCTACTCCAGTCCCTCTCTTTAAGCCTTGCCAGCAATAAACTTGGTGAAGCAGCCACAGCACCTTTCCTTCCTGCCTTTCCTCCCAACATGGAACAGATAATGCCAAGTGGTTCCGCCAGAGGAAGTCACCCTACAGTGGGGACCAAGCAACAGAGCATGGCATGTGAAAAGACCCTGAGGTTCCAGGCAGGGAACACACCTGCCTGGGGGAAAAGGGACAGTGAAAAGGAAAGATCGCTAGCGATACATCTTTGACATTATTTTATCTTGCTGGGTCTCCAATTCCACCACCCTAGGTGAGCTCACAACACCTGGTTGAATGCAGATGGCAAAGGTTTACAGGGCTAAGAGGTGGCACAGTCGGAGCTAGAATCCACATTTGTCCGGTGAAAGTTCTTACTCATTGCTGTTGCCATTTATTCCGTGCCTACTACTACACAACAACCCTAGGAAGTAGATTATTATTATTACTCACAATTTATAGATAAGGGAACTAACACACACAGCAGTTAGGCAGTTTGCCCAAGGTCACACAGCCGGTGAAGGCAGAACCAAACTGGGAAAAAGAATGCGGGCCAGATTCAGCCATGGACAGGGCTTTGGGGAAAGGGCAAAGAGGGTTGGTTAATGCTACAAATAATAAAAGCTTCTACCCTATCAAAAGTCTATTCCCAGGGAGAGAAGCCCCATGGATTTTAATGCCCATTTTACAGATTTAGAGATGGAAACTGAGTCCGGGACTTAAATGACTTGCACAAGTAGAGGGAAAATTAGAACCCGGGTCACCCCATATCACTCAGGGCTGCTGCACCCCTTCCCAGGCTCAGAAGCCTCTGTTAACTCAGGCCCCACGTAGCAGTAGGAAAATCCAGGCACAAGACAGCCCATCCACAGGGGAAAAGAGATCTCTTGTGGCTATTAATAGCGAGGACGCTGAGGGCACAAGCTGTGCGACTCTCGGGGGACAGGAGTCAGGGGTGCAGGGTGGATGGGCCCGCGCAATCAGGGCAGCGCCCTGTACAGTTACGGCGGCCGAGAACTTTCCACCAAATCCCGGCTTGCAGCCACTTAGCTCTTGGGGGAAAATTAACACATGTCCCCAGAGCTGAGATTTTCCATGTTTAGCCTCAACCCAAAGGAAGATGTTGTTAGAAAGTTTGAAGGGTGTGACTTTTTTAAAAAATGAGACGCTGCACCACCATGCTGGCATGCCTAAAAAATAAAGGAGGCTTGAGTTTTGCTTTCTTCTCCTCCTTTTACAGTTGAGTTGCTTAAACTGCAAAGTGGAGGAAGTTAACATGAAAAGCCTGCTATGTGCCCCAACTCACTTTATCCTAGACCAGTGGTTCTCTGAGGGGGGTGGGGTAGGGGTGGGGAGCTGTTATTGGCACCTAGTGGGTAGAGGCGGGGGTGAGGGGAGGGGAGGGGTGGGGGTGGGGGTGCTGCAAAATACCCCACAACGAGCAGATATCTCCCCCACCCCCACCCGACAAAAAAAAATTATCCAGCACCAAATCTCAGTAGCACTGAGGTTGAAATTCCCTGTTCTAGGCCAATGGTTGTCAAACTGGAGGGAGCATAGGAATCCCTTGGTGGGCTTCCTGGGTCTGGGGAGGGGCCCAACACTGCATTTCTCTGCAAGTTCCCAAAGTGATGCTAATGCTGCTCATCCAGGATCCACATTTTGAGAACCCCTGTGGCGGTGACAGTTACAGCAATCCTGAGGCCTGGGCGCTCTTCGTCTGATGTGAAAACAAAGGCTCTGCAGGGGAAGAGCATTGGCCAAAGTCATACAAACCAGCAATGAAAGATGCAGCACATCAAATCCATACAGATGCATCTGACCCCAGCCTCTGTGGGCAACCAAAGACTTCAGAGCTCCGCCAAGTATCCCAGGAGGCTGGGCTGGTACCTGTACCAAATTAACTCTGATAGTGACCACCTTCCCTCCATTGGGCTTGTGAGTTCCAAGCTAAGAGGGTTGTTTTAGTTTCCTAGTTGCTAAAACAAATACCATCCAATGGGTTGGCTGAACAATCAGAATTTATTGGCTCACGGTTTCAGAGGCTAGAAGGCTTGCTTCCATCGAGGGTTGGGATCTTGTGGCTGGCTGGTAAACTTAGGGGTTCCTTGACTTTTCCATCATATAGCAATGCACATGGTGATGTGTTATCCTTTATCTTGCAGGTTCTGGGGACTTCCACCTTTCTGGCTGGTCCCCATGGCTTCTCTCTCCATCTGACTTTCATGCTACCTATAAAGGACTCCAGGAATCCATATCAAAGCCCAAACTGATAGAGTGGGGCCACCCCTTAAGTGAAGAGACATCTTGAAGAGATCTTATTTACAATGAATCCACACCCACCAGAACATGGAGGAAGAACAAAAACATGTCCAAAACTGGGGCACCCAATTCAATCCACCACAGGGACCAACCCCAGAACTCCATAACAGTGTTCTCCTAGAAACATGTTGATAAATCTAAGTATTTTAAAACAAGCTTAATATTCAAAGGTCCTCTCTATGTGAAAGCCTTCTGCAGGTTCTAGGAACTTTGCATAAAAGCAACATTTTACTCAGGCTTCCACGCCTGATTTATTTACTGTAGGGGCTGCCCAAGTTTCCTTCAGATCCAATTTATTGCATGTGGAATTGTTTTTGCACACACAAAGCATAATTTTTCTGCTCCCACTTGGATCCACCATGGGACATGTTTCTGCCAAATCTTGCATCACACTTGAATGGCGTAATGGAAATAACGTTGGACTAGGAGTCCAGAGACCTGGGTTCCAGCAGGTGGGAAAAGGAGGTCTCAGAGTGGAATATTGCAACATCCCACCTTCTACCTCAAAGGGCTGGTGGAGTCCCTTGTTGATAAGGAATTGCCGCTGGGTCTCCTTGCTCTGTGGATAACAGCTCTGCCATCTTCACTTCAGAATAATGAAATCATGCAAAGTTCACATGAAAAGCAATGGCAGAATCAGGTAAGCGGAGAGAGAAAACAAGCCAAATTCTTAAATTTCTAGCCCTCGAGCTCAAGTCACTAGAACACACTCCCCTCTTTCAGAAATGTCCTACTACCATCTAAAATGATGGGGAAAAATTGGAATATTTTTGTATTTCTCATTTCTCTCTGTGCCTCCCAGCCTAGGGATTCTCACAACATACTTCCATTTCTTCCTTTCAGAATTATTCTCATTTTGTTTTCCACCTTTCAAGATTCTGTCTTCACGGGCTGTGCTGGTTTGAAACTGGTGTGTACCCCAGAAAAGCCATGTTCTTTCATTCAATATCATTGAGTGGGACTTTTTGATTAAGCTGTTTCCAGGGAGATGCAACCCATCCAATTGTGGATGGGACCTTTTGATTGGGTGGTTTCCATGGAGATGGGTCTCTACCCATTCAATGTGGGTCACTTACTGAAGTCCTTTAAGAGGGAACCTTTTTGGAAAAAGCTTTAGAGCCAACAGCGCCCACATAGCCAGAGACCTTTATAGATGCAGAAAGAAAATGGCCCCAGGGAAGTCCTTTGATAAGAGAAGCCCAGAGAGGAAGCTAGCAGACCTTGCCCTGTGCCCTCCAGGTGACAGAAGTGTTCCACGACCATCGGCCTTTCCTGAGTCAGGGTATCTTTCTCTGGATGCCTGAGTTTGGACATTTTTCTGGCCTTAGACCTGTAAATGCGTAACGTAATAAATTCCCTTTTTAAAAGTCGTTCCATTTCTGGTATATTGCATTCCGGCAACTTTAGCAAACTAAAACAACAGGCCAATTGCAGACTTCTCTGAGCATTTTTTTTTCCCACACTGGCTTCTGGTAAAATGTTCACTTTCCTCTATGCCAGCGGTCAGGAAACTATATTTGAAAGACCAAATTCAACCATCCACCTTTTTTTTTGTAAATAAAGTTTTACTGGAATACAGCCATATCCATTTGCTAATGTATTGTCTATGGTAGTGCTTGAGCTATAATGGAGAGCTGAGTAGCTGCACAGAGACTGATGACCCACAGTACTAGATATTTACTATATTTACTTTTCACAGAAAAGTTTTCCAACCTCTTCTGCACTATGCAAAAAAAAAAATCAGTTTCTTGACAAACTACTCATAAAATGAGTTTTTATGAACATTATTATGTTTCTGCTTCAGGTAAAGAACATTATCTATCTTGTCCCCTGCCCCATTCTGAAATATGAAACTAGAAACACAGCTAGACAGAACAAATAAACATGGCTGAGACAAGAGAATGAATTTCTAATGAAATTTAAGGGAAAACTGGGATGAGACTTATGCCAACTGGAAACAGACCAAAAACACTCCTTTTCTAAAAAATTGACTATGTCTCCGATGGCTTAGTCCCTGAGGCTGGGTATTCTCATCTGTAACTGAGGATCAGCACCTCCCACCCTATCCACTTTGCAAAGCTAGGTGAGACTCCTGAACCTGAGAGTGTCGTAACAATAGGTGGCCACACAACCTGGTGCAGAGGGCGTTACCTCTGGGCACGACAGAAATCCAGGCCCGCTGTGCTGTTTATTTCTCTAAACCTTGTGTTCTCACCTGCAAACTGCAGGTTCTACCGCCTACTTCAAATGGATTGTTGTGAGAATTAGATGCAATAAAATGAAGTCGCACATGGCACCTAAAAGTACCCAGAACATAGTAGGTACTCAATTTTCACAGTGCCTGGGAGGCCCGTAAAGGCAGAGCTGGGAGAAGGGGGAGGAAAAGAGGAGGTGCTCACTTTGGGTGCTAAATTTAAGGGGGTGCCAAAAACTCCAGTAATCAAGATATATAATATTTTAGACAATATTTTGAAAAATCACAATTATTCCAGTGATGAACAAAATTTCAAATGTTTCGATAAAACCAGGATCTAATGGGGATGCAAGAGTAGTTCAGTGGTAACATTCTCACCTGCCGTGTGGGAGATCCGGGTTCGATTCCCAGCCCATGCACTTCCCCCCCAAAAACAAACAAACAAACAAAACTCCAACAAACGGTGCTACAATAACAGGATAACTCACATGGAAATAGAATGAAATGTGACCCCTGCCATACAGCATTCCAAAAAGGGTAAAAACAGGATTTAACAGTGCTAGGGTGGGGAAAGTGAGGTGAGGCATGCAAGTTCTAGATCATAGCCTGTTTTTATCAAAAAGGTTTATACTTCACTTATCATGGATCTTCTGCATTGATTTTGATGGTTTTAGATGTTGCATTAAAATATTACTTATCTTGACTGCTGATATTTTTGGTGCAACCCCCCACTTTCCACATGGAGGTATCTCATCACCTTTCTCCAGCCCTGGGCAAAGCCTACTACATATCTCATTTGCACGAGGAAGTTCCCCTACCCAGTGCTTCTCAAACTTGGCTGCAGATGTGACACAAATGGGAGGGACTAAAAACATAATAATAATAAAGCACAATGCCTGAGCCCGATCCCTAAACCTATTAATCAGCATGGAGAGAAGCAGATGGCGGGGTGGCATCTGGCATTTTTCAAAAGGTCTCCAGACCACTTTACGCCCACTAGGATAGGTATCATCATACAGACAGAAAATAACAAGTATTGGCAAGGGTAAGGAGAGATGGGAACCCTCGTGCATTCTTGGTGAAAATATAAAATGATACAACCACCGTGGAAAACAATCTGGCAGTTCATCAAAAAGCTCAGCATAGAGTTACCTTTTGACCCAGCCATTCCACTCCTGCATATACATCCGAAAGAGAAGAACTGAAAACATGTTCTCACACATACCTGTACGGAATTGTTCCCAGCAGCATTCACTACTCATAAGAGCCAAAACATGGAAACCCAAGTATCTATCAACTGATGAAGGGCTAAACAAAATAAAGTGTGCATCTCCATACAATGGAGTATTAGTCAACCATAAAAAGGAATGAAGTTCTGATAAATGCTACAACATGGATGGACCATGAAACATTAGGCTAAGTGAAAGAAGTCAGACACTAAAAGCCATATATCGTATCATTCTGTTTCTAGGAAATGACCGGGATAGGCAAATCCATAGATATGAAAGTAGATTAGTGGTTGCCAGGGGCTGGGGGGTGGGGGCGGGGAGTGGCTGCTCATGGGTTTCTCTCTGGGGAGATGCAAATGTCCCAGAGTTAGACAGCGGTCGTTGTTGCACCACCTTGTGACTCTGCTAAAACCATTGATTCGTACACTTCGAAAGGGTGAACTTTGTGGTCTGTGAGCTATAACTGTAATTTTAAAAACAGCAGCTTGCAGGATGATTCTGGCACAGAGCCAAGGAACCCCCCCCCCCCAGGAGGCAGGTTTGCGGGGAGTCGCCCAGCTCTGAGAGAGGCTAAGACCCTGAGACAGCAGGTGCTGTGTCAAGCCGGGCTGTGAGCTTTCTCTACCAAACTGAGAGGTGTGAAATGGAGATGTCTTCCCCTCTGCCCCGTTCCTCTTTGCCCACGTCCATGGAGATGGATGCACAGCTTAGGGTTAGCAGAATCATTGCCTCATTAACATCCATCTCCCAAGTCGTGGGCCATGCCCATTTCAGGCCAGGTGATACAAGGCAGAAATTATCCAGAGAGAAAAGAAACCGAAACACACACACACACACACACACACACACACACACACACACACACACACACACACGGCAAGGCCTGGGTGCCAAGGAAATACATGGGAACTAAGAATAGCTTTGGAACTCAGCAGGCTGTGCTGAAAGGTGACAAGGTTGCTTTCCCTGACCCAGGAAGTCTGAGGTCTCAGCTTCTTTTCAAAGAAAATGAAAGCACCCCGGTCCCACCCAGGGGCCCCCATAATGTGAAGCATGGACGCCTGACCATGAGACCAGCTTTGCAGTGTCCAAAAATACAATCAAAGCTGAGCTAGCAACTCCTGTGACTCTCATGTAAAAAGGGCCGCGTCCCAGCCTCTTTCTGCCTTCACGGCGTCTCCAATACCTGCCTGAACAGACACCCTTTGAGCCAGCGATGAGCCACCAAAGGAAGAAAATTCCTCCCGGTGGAAATCCCCTTTGGTACAAAAATAAGCATCGGGTTGGTAACTTTCCTTCCCGTTTCCATTTAGTTTTATTCTTTTTAATGTGAGCTCGATGATTAGGTGCTGGCTTCAGGCAGTATGAAG